>NC_138209.1:16298237-16793237 GCF_964194415.1 Vipera berus
TGCTAAGAGAGACATTTGTTAAGTGAGTTTTGCACCATTTTACCTCCTTTCTTGCCACATTTATTAAGTGAATCGTTGCAGTTGTTAAGCTAGTAATAGGGTTGTTCAGTCAATCTGGCTTCCCCGCTGACTTTGCTTGTCACAAAAAGTTGTGATCACGTGACTCCAGGACATTGCAACCATCGTAAATATGAGTTAGTTGCCAAGCATCCGAATTTTGATCCCATGACCCTGGGGATGCTGCAATGGTCGTAAGTGTGAAAATTGGTCATACGGTACTTTTTTCAGTGCCGTTGTAACTTCAGTTGGTCACTAAATGAACTGTTGTAAGTCGAGGGCCATCTGTAACCAGTTTGCCAGATCAGAAGTCATGTGTTTTACTTTCACAGTGTTCAGCATGACAAAGTCCTGGCAGATAAAAGTTACCTATCACCAAGGTTATGTACTTTTTCTGTAGCCCGGGATCAGAAATACTAAATTTCTTTATATGTGTTTCTGAAGATGAGCTAATGCCATCATATAGAGCCTTGGTGGAGCAGTGGGCTAATGCCTCCTTAAGTAACACCAGCTGCCTGCAATTAGTGCAGGTTTGAGTCCCACCAGGCTCAAGGTTGACTCAGCCTTCCATCCTTCCGAGGTAGGTAAAATGAGGACCCAGATTGTTGGGGGCAATTAAGCTGACTTTGTAATAATGCCGCTTGGGGGGGGGCGAAAGCCCTAATAAGCAGGCATATACGTAGAATGAAGGCTACTGCTAAGTTTGTAAGCCGCCCTGAGTCTTCGGGGAAGGGCGGGATATAAATGGAATAAAAAATAAAAATAAAATAAAATATTCCAACTATGACAGGGGTCTTCAAACGTGGCCCTTTTATGACTTGTGGACTTCAACTCTCAGAATTTCTCAGCCAGCATGCCTGGCTGAGGAATTCTGAGAGTTGAAGTTCACAAGTCATAAAAGGGCCAAGTTTGAAGACCCCTGATCTATGACCATTGTGTAGATATATGCTTCTCTCTCTCTCTCTCTCTCTCTCTCTCTCTCTCTCTCTCTCTCTCTCTCTCTCTCTCTCTCTCTCTCATATACACAACAACAAAAGTAGCTATTGTATTCAATACAAATACAATACATCTGTATTTACTCTCTAACCAATTTCAAATGGCTTAGCATGGAGAATTATGAGAGCCAATTTAAGATATCAAGGGGTGCACTACTAGTTACATTTACAGCAATAAAATGTGGCAAATATAAACCTTGCCTACTGTATATGACAACAATACAATTAATATTTTGTGCCCTTTTCCAAATCATTCACAAGAAGTCTTCACATCTCACAAAAGTATTAACACATTACTAATTAAAGCGTGGAACCTTTGTTTTAACACACCTGAAAATTATTTCAGGTCACCAAATTAATAGTCTAAAACATAAGGTGGATAAATTTGCAGCAAAGATATTAATTTCTACTAATCATAATAGCCATATGCTACTTCCAAGATTTGCTGTTAATAAAATGAACAAAAATGGAAAGGAGACACCAGTCCTACATCCAGCCTTTGGGCTTATTAGTTATTCTCTTAGCCACTCTGGAAAACTAAATAAATCCTTCACTTACAACAGTTGATATAGTGACCGTTCAAAGTTACAACAGCACTGGAAAAAGTGACTTGTGACTGTTTTTCACACTTACAACCATTGCAGCATCCTCTTGGCCATGGGATAAAAATTCAGATGCTTGCCCTCTGTTTCACATTTATGACAGTTTATTTATTTATTTATTTATTTATTTGATTTGATTTGTATACCGCCCTTCTCCCGAAGGACTCAGGGCGGTGAACAGGGACATAAATACCAAAATACCCAAAATACAGAAATTAAAAACAAATTAAACCCTAGTGCCCAAATGCAGAAAATAAATTACATTAAAACAATAATTAAAACAAAACCCATCAGACCAGGCCGGCTTGTTCAAACAAATAGGTTTTTAGGTCGCGTCGGAAGGAGCGAAGGTCGGGAGCCATCCGAAGCTCAACCGGTAAACGGTTCCACAGGTCAGGCGCACCCACAGAGAACGCCCTCCCCCTGGGGGTCACCAGACGGCATTCTCCGAATGGCGGCACACTGAGGAGGCCCTCTCTGTGGGAGCGCACTGGGCGGAGGGAAGTTGATGCCGGCCGCAGGTGCTCCCTAAGGTACTCCGCACCCATGCCATGTAGGGCTTTGTAGGTCATAACCAGTACCTTGAATCTCACCCGGAAGGCAACCGGAAGCCAATGCAGCTCACAGAGCAGATGTGTAATATGGGAGTATCGGGAAACCCCCAACACAACTCGCGCGGCTGCATTCTGCACCAGTTGGAGCCTCCGAGTGGTCCTCAAGGGCAGCCCCATGTAGAGGGCGTTGCAGTAGTCTAACCGAGAGGTCACGAGCACATGAGTGACTGTACGCAAGGCATCGCGGTCTAGATAGGGCCGTAACTGGCGCACCAGGCGCACCTGGGCGAAGGCCCCCCTAGTCACAGTTACTATATGATTAAAGAAAGCTGTGAATCTAGGAGAACTCCCAAGTTGCGAGTGTCCTTGGGTCATGTGACCAGAATTTGCAAACTTCTGACATGCAAAGTCAATGGGAAAGTCAATGGGAAAGCCAGATTCACTTAACCATGTTACTAACTGAACAATTCAATCAGAATAGAGCTGGAAGGAACCTTGGAGATCTTCTAGCCCAACCCCCTGCTCAATCAGGAGACCCTATACCATTTCAGACAAATGACTGTTCACTCTCCTCTTTAAACCTCCAGCGATGAAGCACCCACACCTTCTGAAGGCAAGCTGTTCCTTTGGTTAATTGCTCTCACTGTTAGGAAGTTTCTCCTTAATTCCAGGTTGCTTCTCTCCTTGATTAGTTTCCATCCCTTGTTTCTTGTCTTGCCTTCTGGTGCTTTTGGGTAATTGCAATGATTCACTTAACAGTGGCAAGAAAAGCTACAAAATGGAGCAAAACTCACTTAACAAATGTTTCACTTAGCAACCTAAGTTTTGGGCTCAATTGTGGTTGTAAGTTGAAGGCTACCTGTACTGGACATCCATGTCCAGTATTTATGCTGGAAAAGGGTTTCTTTCTTTTGTCATACAACAGTACTGAGTGGGGACTGTCCTCTTACAGTCAGGAGTATAGCAGTCACGCTGTGAAACAGAGCTCTAAGATCCTGTGTAATCAGAGAAAACTGTAACGATTCCCTTGATTTTATTAATGGCTCCAGCCATTCCTTCTGACAATGCAAGGTGATAACAAGCAACGTGAAGTGCCAAGTCAATTCAGTAAAAGTCTCTGTTCAAGGGAAAATTTATAAGTAGATAATTAAATGAAAGCCTCTTAATCTTTAAAAAAAAGAAAAGAAAAACCAAACAACTGTTATTCTGAAAGCACAGTATATATGGTAATTCACCAGACAAGCAAAGTGGGAGCAAGTAGCTATTATTTAGCACAGATGTACTTGTTCTGCTCAAAGTCTTACCTTATTCTGTACTAGTGCAGCGATTTTGATAGAGATGGTAGGTACTTCAGTGTGGAAAATTCAATCTCTCCAACCTAACAATCTGAATTGAAATACTGAATCAGCCAACCCAATTGGCTGGCCACTTTTCTACAGTGAAAAGGAAGCTTTGTCTGTTTCTTAAAGTTATTTCAATGCCCAGGTCAAAAGTGGGTAACTACCATGATCCAGCAATTTGAAGGGAAGTGCTCCTTCAGCAATAGGTGCTGCTTTGAATGGATGTTTCAATGAAAGCTTTGTCCATTTGAAGCTGTTTTGTAGCTACAGGCAAAAATAATTATTGAATGCATTAACTAACATTGTCTATCATGGAAAACTTTCTTGATACAACCCAAAGCAAATGACAGGTTGGAGAAATTTCATGTTGGAAAACTCAAAGGCCCAGATTCAGATTGGGCAAGACCTCGCTTAAAAACAGTAACTGTGAGAGGGACCTTGGAGTCATAGTAGAAAATCATTTAACCATGAGACAGCAGTGTGCAACAGCAGCCAAAAAAGCTAATACAATCCTGGGGTGTATAAACAGAGGCATAGAATCAAGATCATGTGAAGTATCAGTACCGCTTTATAAAACCCTAGTAAGACCACATCTGGAATACTGCAGCCAATTTTGGTGACCATATCACAAAAAAGATGTTGAAAGTTTGGAAAAAATTCAGAGAAGAGCAACTAAGATGATCAAAGGCCTGGAGACTAAAACATATGAAGAACAGCTGCAGGACTTGGGTTTGGCTAGTCTAAAGAAAAAAAGTAATAGGGGAGACATGATAGCAGTATTCTAGTATTTCAGGGTCTGCCACAAAGAAGAGGGGGTCACGTTAGTCTCCAAAGCTCCAGAGGGCAGGACAAGAAACAGTTATTGGAAACTGATCAAAGAGAGAAGCAACCTGGAATTAAGGAGAAACTTCCTGACAATGAGGACAATTAACCAGTGGAATAGCTTGCCCCCAGAAATTGTGGGTGCTCCATCACTGGAGATTTTTAAGAAGAGGCTAGCCCAGGGGTAGGCAACCTCGGCTCTTTTATGACTCATGGACTTCATAGCTGGCTCATAGCTGGCTCAGGAATTCTGGGAGTTGAAGTCCATGAGTCATAAAAGAGCTGAGGTTGCCTACCCCTGGGCTAGACAGTCACTTGTCTGAGATGGTATAGGTTCTCCTGCTTCAGCAGTAGACTGGACTAGAAGACCTCCAAGGTCCCTTCCAGTTCTATTCTATTCTATTCTATTCTATTCTATTCTATTCTATTCTATTCTATTCTATTCTATTCTATTCTATTCTATTCTATTCTATTCTATTCTATTCTATTCTATTCTATTCTATTCTATTCTATTGCCATTCTCTATATCTATCCAAATCTTTCTCTTCCTGTATCTTTGTTCCACTTTGCCTGTCAAACTTTAACAGACAAGGCTATAAATATCTACTGTCCAGAAACTCAAGCCCACATTTAATAATACCGGTAACTTTATAGATATGATATGGCAGCCAGGAAAGAAATCACATGTGCACCGAAAGATGGGTGCTCCATCACTGGAGATTTTTAAAAAGAAGCTAAGTTGGCAGGAGATGAGGCAAGTATTGGGAGCTTACCTTACTGCACAGAGCTTAGGTCTGGAACCTGGACTCTCAGCTTTCCAGCTGGCAAGCTCAGCATCTTTAACCCCTGAGACATTGCACCCCCATTAATGTATGTGACTAAGTATATGTCTAGAATGGAATAATATTGTATTCTGTTTCCATGATGAGCATATCTGCTAATATGCGTTTCTGGAAACAAATATCATGTTTCTCTTTAAAACAACAACAACAACTGTAATGTCTGGATCATTTCTTGACATTTTCCGGAAAGAGCTTCGGGATACAGTATTTGTTACATCCTGCCTTCTCAGTATCTGAAAAACTCTAGAGCAGTCTGTAACTGCTTGCTTTAGTTTGTCTACATCCAGCAATGCCATTCAGTTTCATTCCCTAAAGTCTCTATGAAATGGCATTCCAGTGTATCATGAGAAATTAAAAAGATGGCTCAGGCAAAGCTGCTTCACAGGACTGTTGATACCAGATAAGCTCATATTCAATGTGGAATCCTCGGCAACAAATGGGAGCTCAAGAGAGAATCTTGCTTAGGTCTTCGCCCAGTTGACTCTCCATTCTTCTCAATGGATACACAGCAGGCAACACAACAGATAGAATCTGCACTAGCCAGGAATTTCCAACCAGGGATACTTCTCAGTTATTTGATCTCTTTTCACATTGATTTCATTTTCAAAGTCCAAAAGAAAAGCTGCATGGTCTCTGTTTAGTGTGATTCTTTATTATTGGCCATTTACCTGGCCCAGATCAGTAGAAATAGAAAATACTTTATTGGCTGGGTATGATAAGACACACAAGGAATTTGTCTCCAGTCAATAAGCTCTCAGTGGACATGCAAAACAACAAAGTAACAATAACCACAATAACAGGGTCACAATAATCATATTAATAATACCAATAAGCAGTGCTTTTTTGTATATAAAAAAAGGTGCCGGAACTCACACATGTCATGCAACCCGCCTTGCCTACCCTACAAGGTTTACCTTTGTAGTTGGGAAAAAAAAGCCTTCAATTTTTAGTGTATCTAAAAGACTAGGATTTTGTTCAAGGTAAATTAATACTATTAATGTTACCATGCACTGTGTGGCTTCAAATTACAAGAAGCCATTTTATCAATCTTTTGGGACATTTTCCACTGGCATACCCATTTAGTTTAATGAGTGGAAATGTCAGCTTTCTATGTGGAATGAAATTGGCCCAATAAAACAAAATTTGGTTGCTTGTAAAAGGTTGAATTATTTTTAAGAAGTTGTCAAACAAGGTGGAAAAATTTACATTTGGAGTTTTAATTTGAAACAAATTAAAGTTGAAACTTTGTCAGTGAACAGACTACTTTTAATTTACCTTTAAGTTAATAAATAGATCTGATGAAACCTTATACTGTAGGTCTACCTTTATATCTGACCAATACGTAATTAATATATATTATTAATAATAATAATACCTCCAAATCACAAGAATTGGCTTTATTCTTAGTCTTCCCCTCTGTAGTTTGAATATAAAGTATAAAAGACTAGAAAGAGATTTTTGTAGACATCCCAGCCTTTGAACTAACAGCAAACTTTTGCTGTCGGGCAAGCTTCCACGCCAGCTGCCTTTCTTTCCTTTCACTTCGCCTCTTTTTAACCTCACACACACCCCACCTTCTGTAAGGGAAGGCAAAAGGGTCACTCACCCTCTCTTGAAAGATGGCCTCCATGTTTATGTGTCTACCACTGCCACCATCGGCTTCCACACCACATGGTCTGACCCAGCCAATCAAGCCACATTCTGGCTGTGGTGCTCCAGCACCTCATGGCTCCTCCTAGAGGAGGCAGACAGCACCAGAGAGGACACCGCTCAAACTGTACCACCAGCAGGGCATTTTCAAAAACAAATGAGGACAGGAAGGGAAACAATAGGAAAAGAACTCAACTCTGGAAAATCTGTCGAAAAAAGGTGCCGGAACTCCATTCTAGTGCGTTCTATGACAAAAAAGCCCTGCCAATAAGAGAAGATAATGAAACATATGAAAAGCATAATAATAATAATAATACAGCCATACCACTTGGGTAAATAAACTTAGACATAAGATAGAGCTGTGGGAATTAGATGTTCTGCAGAGTGATGACACGAGGGGGAAAATTGTATATGTGTCTAGTTGGTTTTTTTTCATGCAATGCCCTATAGCAGTGTCCCAAGGGGAGGAGTTAAAACAGTTTATGTCCAGGATTTGAGGGGTCTGTAGATGTTTTCTCATCCTTCCTTCTGACCTGGGAAATATATATACTCTCAATGGAAAGCAGGTTGGTTGCAAGTGGTTTTTTTTTCTGCAGTCCTAACTATCCGTTGAAGTCTGCCCCTTTGGTTGCTGTACCAACTAGACAGTTATAGAAGTACAAATGACAGACTCAATAATTCATAAGTAGAACTGTATCAACAGCTGCTGGGCTAGTCTGATCTTTCTGAGTTGAAAACTTTCAGTGTCTTTATTATTATTGTTTTTCCCCAGCTTCGTAAGTATTTCAAATATAACTTTTAGCAACATTCTTTTCTGTAAGTCTCCTGTTCATGTGCGTTTATGTGGAACCATGTATCCATTAAAAAGAGAACATTCTGACAAATGACACAATGGCATCACCTCTAGAAAAAAAGGCTGTTTAACCCTGAAGTATGTGACGGGCAAATATTGAGGAAAAGAAATGAATTAGGGCATCTTATTTAGGAAGAAAGCAAAACTATCAGAAATAAATGAGTGAGATGCTTTCTCCTGGCAGAGTAGGGCAAAGATGAAGCATGTTTTATTCATGTCACAAGCTGCTATTTCACACTGATGCAAATAAAAAGTAGATGTGAACCAGCGGCTGCTGTCAGAGTCTGTTGCATGTCTCAGGCAGCTAAGGAAGCACAGCTGGAGGAATGCACAGCTGTAAATCAAATACCAAATGACTCGTGCATTGAGTCCTGGACTGCACTGGAATTAATGGTTAAGGCAGAATGTCTCGGGAAGAAAAAAATGCTGCCAGGTTTTAGACGTGACAGTTTAAAACAGAATAATAGTGTAGGTCCGTGGTGGGATTCAGCCAGGTCGTACCACTTTGGCAGATCCGGTAGCTATTTTTTTGTTGCCCAGGCCCAGAATAGACTTTTGGTACCGGCATCCACATAGAGTATGGCTTTTCAACCGGTGGTACGCGTACCACTAGTGGTACACGAGCACCTGGCTGGTGGTACGCAGCGTTGCCTGCCTCCCCCCCACCTCCACCCCGCTGCCTCCTCCCCACCGCCACCCCCGCGCTCCGCTCCTTCCCAGCTCACTTGCTGCCGGAAAGCATGCTGCTTGGCAGCAGCCTGCAGGAACCCTACAGAGGGTGCGTGCAGGTGCAGAGCAAGACCCCGCCCTCCCCAGGGACTTGTGCAGCAACCGGATTGACTTCTGATTGGTGCTTCTTCGGGGCACACATGGCTGGGAAGGCACGTCAGAGTCCCAGGTACCGGTAAGGCAATCAGCCCACTCCTCCCCCATTGCCCACCAGCCCCTGGAGAGCCCCACACGAGTGCCTCACCAGCCACCAAACCCTGCCTTTTGAACAGGAGTGGCCTTGCCCTGCTTGCCGATCAGCTGGGAGGCTGAGACTCCACATTTGAGCCACTGACAGAGCACAGCGCAGGGAAGACGCACCAAAGCTTGTCCCGGAGCCTCCACTGCCAGAAGCCTGCAACAGCAGCATAATGGGGCTTGCAAAAAGTGGGGTGGGCGGCAGCAGCTGCTCACAGTGCTGGCCAAAAGCAAGCAGAGCAAGGCTGCTATCAAGCCCCGGGCTTGACAATCAACTCGGTGGGTGTGGGGGGAGGAATCCGTGCAGTAAACCAGCTGATCGGCAGAGCAATGAGCGGCTGGCTTTGGTGCGTCTTCCCTAGCTTTGGTGCGTCTTCGGCAGAGCAATGAGCTGCTGGCAGGCCAGGTAACCAGGCTGCTGCACGGATTCCCCCCCCCACACCCAGTTGATTGTTGTGCCCAGGGCTTGATAGCGGCCTTGCCTTGCTTGCTTTTGGGCAGCACCGTGAGCAGCTGCTGCCGCCCACCCCACTTTTTGCAAGCAGGCTTCCAGCAGCGGAAGGCTCCCGCTGCTTGCTTTTGCCCTGTTTGCTTTTGGGCAGTGCCGTGAGCAGACGCCGCCGCCCGCCCTGCTTTTTGCAAGCCCCATTATGTCACCGCCGCAGGCTTCCAGCAGTGGGAGGCTCTGGGACAAGCTTTGGCGTATATTCCCTGCACTGCACTCTGTCTGTGGGGGCTGCCTTGGAAAGGTGGAAGTGCAGCTGTGGTCCGGGACAGTCAACCACTTCGAGCCCTGTTTGGCCGGCTTTGTGCCTCCATCCCACAAGAGCAGCTGATTGTGATTTGCTGCCATGTGCTTCCCCAAGTGTGCCTCAGCCCCGGATCTCCCCCTCACCCTGGACTCTGGCTGCATCTGCAGAAGGCAGCGGGGTGAAGGGCACTTTGGCGTGTCTTCCATCCATCCCGTGTGAAGGGTGGTCCAGAGCAGCATTGTTGGCATGCATGGATCGACTGTGAGCGAATGCGAGGTGTTTCTGTTGCTGGAATAAAGCTTATTAAATGAGCTAGCAACCTCCAAGTATCGTTGATAGATCTTCCCTAACTTTCCTCAGGTGCTTCATAAAGAGTTAAGTGGGCATCAGGTTTCTTGGTAAAAATGGAGAAGGAAGGAAGGAAGGAAGGAAGGAAGGAAGGAAGGAAGGAAGGAAGGAAGGAAGGAAGGAAGGAAGGAAGGAAGGAAGGAAGGAAATGACAATGGGAGGGAGGGAAGGAAGAAAGGACAAAGAGGGAGGGAAGGAAGAAAGGAAGGAAAGAAGGAAGGAAGGGACAATGGGAGAGAGGGAGAGAAATAGACAGAGTGAATGAAAGAGGAAGAGAAAGAGAGAGAAAGAGGGAGAGAGAGAAATAGAGAGAGGGAGGGAGAGAGAGAGAAGGAGAGAGAAAGAAAGGGAGGGAGAGAGAAAAAGAGGGAGAGAAAGAGAGAGAAGGAGAAAGAGAGAGAGAGAGAAAGAAGGAGAGAAAGAAAGGGAGGGAGAGAGAGAGAAATAGAGAGAGGGAGAAAGAGAGGGGGAGAGAGAGAGGGAGAGAGAGAGATTAAATTAGTAACATGGTGGTTAAATGCTTGTCACAAGGTTGCAAAAAGCGATCACATGACCCTGGAACAATGTGACGATCATAAATATGAACTGGTTGCCAAGCATCTGAATGTAAATCACATGACCCTGGGGATGCTGCAACAGTCATAGATGTGAAAAATGGTCATAAGTCACTTTTTTCAGTGCCATCGTAACTTTGAACAGTCACTAAGCGAATTGTTTTTTTCTTTTTTTTGGCCAAGTTTTTGACACCTTGCTGGGCGACTGGTGGTACTCGGACATTGCCTTATCCTAAAAAGTGGTACAATGGGTGAAAAGGTTGAAAAGCCCTGGTTTAAAATGAAGAAGATCACTATTCAAAGCCATTGCTTCATATTTATAAAATAGTAGCAATGTCCGCATACTTGCAATTCTGCTCCTAATAGTAAGGTCTATTCATTATTTCCCTAATGTATGTTTCAGAATCATACTGATAAAATTTTATCTATTAGCAATTGCCTCTCTACAAGTTCCGTAAACTTCAGGTCTTGATTAATATCCTTCACCTACTTAGTGAACTCACTTATTTCGTCTACAAAGATTGTTTTTTTCAGGATAGACTGCTTAAGAATAAGAAAGATGAAATGGAAAGTAGCTTACATTACATTTACAATTCATAGACTAATTATAATTCAGTAAATAATTTCAAGCTGACTTACCAAACACAAGAAAATAAAAACTAAAGTAATTAAGCAGAACAAAACTGAAGACCATTCCAAACAGATTCATAAAGGCTCTGTAGATAAAATTTTCAGACTGGTGCCTCAGGCTTTGGCCCCACTCAACTGTAAAATATGTTAGCTGTCTCAAAGCCAATTGCTAACCTACCTCATAGAAATAGAAATTACCCTCCTTCCAAATGAGCAGGATATTTACATCATATAACAATCTCCAAATTCTGAAGGGCACTAATTTTAGCACCCTTCAACACTAAGCCGTTTTGGAATGTCGAGGTAAAAACATTTCCTATAAGCTAAGACTTGTATTGTCAAGGGGACATTAAAATTGCAGTTCATGTCCTGTTATGCTTTTCCAGGACCCACTTGGGAAAAAAAAAACTTATCTCTTTTTATGTACATTGTTGTTATCAAATTGATATGATGTGGTTTCTCTGAATGTAGCTAAATTCTGTTGTAGCACCTGTAAAATTAAACGCACCCTGAGGTCCCACTGATGAACTTACCACCAATGAAATGTTCTTATTCTGCTTTTATTCTGCTTTTATTTTTAATGTTTTATTTTGATTAGCGGTTTGTGATTGTAACAGACTCTAATTCCATCTGTCTGTCTCTCTATCTATCTATCTATCTATCTATCTATCTATCTATCCTTCCACCATCCATCCATCCATCCATCCATCCAGTGGTGTGATTCAGATATGTGAACAACTAGTTCTCTGTGTGGATGCCACTTCCAGACGTCCTATCTGGGCCTGGGCAACAAAAAATTAGCTACTGGTTCTGCCGAACTGGTGCGAACTGGCTGAATTCCATCTATCTATCTATCTATCTATCTATCTATCTATCTATCTATCTATCTATCTATCTATCTATCTATCTATCATCCATTGTATCTATTTACTTTCTCCCTCCTATATTCAAGTAGAGAAAATAATAGCAACAAGAAAACAATATATGTCATTTCTTGCTATGCTGTTGAATATTCTATTATGCTGTTCAAAATAATCGTATAAGAATATGTGATTAGAACAATTGTATTGTCTGTTCAGAGTTGTTATATTATGAACCATTATTTATATTTAAATAACCTGGAAATGTAGGCAGAACTATATTTTCTAGACTTGTTTTTCAAGAAAGATGTTCTGAAGCTGAACTTTGTTTCTAGTAAGTTACTGAATCCATCCCTTCAATTTTCTTGATAACAGTATAGATATGTTGGATTTGCTTAATGACCACATGGGTCTCTTAAGAACTTTGTTGACATAATGACTTCAGTGACTTGTTTAATTACCATTGTAAAACAGTCATAAAACCAAGTCAAGTTACATAGTGTTTTGCTTAATTACTGCAATGACTTAAGACCAAAATTCTGAGCTCAATTGTGGTCATAAGCTGAGAACTACCTGTATAGAAGTCATCTGTCACTATGTTATATAAAGATGGCTTCTAACTTCCCATCTAGCCTATAGCCACAGAATTTCCTGGATGGCCCAGCTTGCTTAACTTTTAAGCCCACACAGGTCATTTTACAGTAGAACTGGAAGATTGAATAGTCTTGTTGTTGAACATATGCAGAAATGAACGGGTTGGAAAATAGATTTATTTGCCCTTATGTAAAGCTGTAGCACTGACCAATCAAGGAAGTCAAAAGAGCTATGAACAAAATAGGCTGCTAGGATGGTATGACAAAGATACACTGACATACATACCTTTGTTGTTCAGTCACTAAGTTGTGCCCAACTCTTTGCAACCTCATGGATCAGAACATGCCAGGTCCTCCACTGTCTCCCAGAGTTTGCCCAAATTCATGTTCATTGCATCAATGATACTATGTAACCATCTCATCCTCTGCCATCACCTTCTTTTTTGGTCTTCAATCTTTCCTAGCCTCAGAGTCTTTTCCAAAGAGTCTTCTCTCCTCATTTGGTGGCCAAAGTATTTGAGCTTCAGCTTTAGTATTTATACTTCCAAAGAACAGTCAAGTTTAATTTCCTTTGGGATTGACTGATTTGATCTCCTTGCAGTCCAAGGGAATCTCGAAGAGTCTTCTCCAACAACACAATTCAAAAGCATCAATTCTTAATTGCTCAGCCTTCCTTATGGTCTAATTCTCACAGCCATGCATTACTACTGGGAAAACCATAGCTTTGACTATATTGACCTTTGTCAGTAAAGTGATACACCCCAGGATTGTATTAGCTTTTTTGGCTGCTGTTGCACACTGCTGTCTCATGGTTAAATGATTTTCTACTAGGACTCCAAGGTCCCTCTCACAGTTACTGTTTTTAAGCCAGGTCTTGCCCAATCTGTATCTGTGCCTTTGAGTTTTCCAATATGAAATTTCTCCAACCTGTCATTTGCTTTGGGTTGTATCAAGAAAGTTTTCCATGATAGACAATGTTAGTTAGTGCATTCAATAATTATTTTTGCCTGTAGCTACAAAACAGCTTCAAATGGACAAAGCTTTCATTGAAACATCCATTCAAAGCAGCACCTATTGCTGAAGGAGCACTTCCCTTCAAATTGCTGGATCATGGTAGTTACCCACTTTTGACCTGGGCATTGAAATAACTTTAAGAAACAGACAAAGCTTCCTTTTCACTGTAGAAAAGTGGCCAGCCAATTGGGTTGGCTGATTCAGTATTTGAATTCAGATTGTTAGTTTGGAGAGATTGAATTTTCCACACTGATGTACCTACCATCTCTATCAAAATCGCTGCACTAGTACAGAATAAGGTAAGACTTTGAGCAGAGCAAGTACATCTGTGCTAAATAATAGCTACTTGCTCCCACTTTGCTTGTCTGGTGAATTACCATATATAATTTGCTTTCAGGATAACAGTTGTTTGGTTTTTCTTTTCTTTTTTTAAAGATTAAGAGGCTTTCATTTAATTATCTACTTATAAATTTTCCCTTGAACAGAGACTTTTACTGAATTGACTTGGCACTTCATGTTGCTTGTTATCACCTTGCATTGTCAGAAGGAATGGCTGGAGCCATTAATAAAATCAAGGGAATCGTTACAGTTTTCTCTGATTACACAGGATCTTAGAGCTCTGTTTCACAGCGTGACTGCTATACTCCTGACTGTAAGAGGACAGTCCCCACTCAGTACTGTTGTATGACAAAAGAAAGAAACCCTTTTCCAGCATAAATACTGGACATGGATGTCCAGTACAGGTAGCCTTCAACTTACAACCACAATTGAGCCCAAAACTTAGGTTGCTAAGTGAAACATTTGTTAAGTGAGTTTTGCTCCAATTTATAGCTTTTCTTGCCACTGTTAAGTGAATCATTGCAATTACCCAAAAGCACCAGAAGGCAAGACAAGAAACAATGGATGGAAACTAATCAAGGAGAGAAGCAACCTGGAATTAAGGAGAAACTTCCTAACAGTGAGAGCAGTTAACCAAAGGAACAGCTTGCCTTCAGAAGGTGTGGGTGCTTCATCGCTGGAGGTTTAAAGAGGAGAGTGAACAGTCATTTGTCTGAAATGGTATAGGGTCTCCTGCTTGAGCAGGGGGTTGGGCTAGAAGATCTCCAAGGTTCCTTCCAGCTCTATTCTGATTGAATTGTTCAGTTAGTAACATGGTTAAGTGAATCTGGCTTTCCCATTGACTTTCCCATTGACTTTGCATGTCAGAAGTTTGCAAATTCTGGTCACATGACCCAAGGACAAGCAGGGCAAGGCCACTCCTGCTCGAAAGGCAGGGTTCGGCAGCTGGCGAGGTGCTCACGCGGGGCTGTCCCGGGGCTGACAGGCGATGGGTGAGGAGCGGGCCGATTGCCTTACCGGTGGGACTCCGACGTGCCTTCCTGGCCATGTGTGCCCCAAAGAAGTGCCAATCAGAAGTCAATCCGGTTGCTGCACAAGTCCCTGGGGAGGGCGGGGTCTCGCTCTGCCCCTGTGCGCGCCCTCTGTAGGGTTCCTGCAGGCCGCTGCCAAGCAGCATGCTTTCCAGCAGCAAGTGAGTTGGGAAGGAGCAGAGCGTGGGGGTGGGGGGGAGGCGGTGGGGGGGAGGCGGGGAGGCAGGCGATGCCGCGTACCACCAGCCAGGTGCTCGTGTACCATTAGTGGTACGTGTACCACTGGTTGAAAAACCATGTTTTAAACCATGATAGTGAGGGGATCCTTGGTGCTCTCTGAGCTTGGCTGTTTTCTTGAAGAAGTTTCATTACTCAAACTAGGTAAAATCATTAATGCACTAACCCTGAGCCATAAATATTATCCTTTACTGAGATCACAGTCATGTTTTTCTCTATGATTTCTTGTCTACAAGAAATACAGGTAGTCCTCGATTTATGACAGGTCATTTGGCGATTGCTTGAAGTTATGACAGACCTCCCTGGAGGCACCTAAGACTCAGATTCCAAGTTCCATTGACTACAATCTACTCTGGTGTTTTGAAATTGGCCTGCATTTATGGCAGTGTGCAGCTTCCCTTGTTTATGTGACCAGGTTTTATAACAGTTTTACCAAAAACTGGCATATATTTCTACTTTTCAGCAAAATTAGTCCATAGAGAATCATTGGTTTGCTTAAGGACTGCACTGCTTGCTTAACAACCATAAAAAAAAAGATTATAAAATTGGGATGACCATTTGAGTGACCCAATTTACGAACATCACAACTTATAACCTTGATGGGCAAGGCTCTATTACAGTCATAATTTGAGGACTACCTATATAAATGAGCATCATAGTCATCTTCCATGTTACAACTGCAGCTGTCTAACAACCCTTTGGGCTACTTCACATAAATAACTAGTGTAGACCCTGAATAAACTGCTGAAGGAAATTCTGGGAATGCAGCTGGAGCTAAATTCCAGGTTTCTGTTCACCTGCAACCCCCATAGGACAATCCAGAAAGCAGTAGATAAGAGACGCAGTGGCAGAAGGGCCTAATGTTTGAAGAGAGACCCATTGGAGGACTATTAAGTACCAGATCTTAGATGTTCCACAGGGTACCTCCAAATGTCTTCCTTTTTTCCCCCTTCAGAGTTCACCCCATGTGCAAATAGCAAAATGTCCTCCATGACCTTACACAGTCAGGAAGTAGAATGTTGAAATGGAGTTGGCATTTCATGTCAATTCTGACTGGGAGATTCAGCTCTTGACACCCGACTGAGTCTGCCATCTATTTTGTATCAATGTTAGTGGAAGGTAATGGGTCTGACTTCCTAGGTGTGAGTGTAGATTACACCTTTTTATCTTATTTTTCCTTCACAGTGTTCAAAATAAACAATTGACCTTTTTTTATTCAAAATGTTTGTTTTGTAGTTAAAACACTATCAGATAAGAAAAAGAACAGACTGTGAAACTATCTGAAAATGAAAATCAAATGTGTAAATAGCTTTTTATAGAGCTTGTTATTATTCTTTTAGCATTCCATCAATATATATGGATTTATATATTCCAGATAAATAAGCTGATTGTGATGTATTTAAGATATGTATGAAGTCAGGGGTTTGGACAAAGCAAATTGTCCTTCTACTCTTTCTTAAAATTGGAAGAGGAGATTTTTCACCTCTGCTTAATTGTACAAGCAATACATTTCTCCAAAGGTGTTTTCATATATATAGATATGACACACAAACACACACAGAGAGTGGTTATTTTCAGTAATAATAAAGGAGAATATTTGTAGCTCAGGGACGAAATGAGGATCCTTGGTGCTCTCTGAGCTTGTTTATTTTCTTGCAGATGTTTCATTGCCAAACTAGGTACGGTAATAATATCAGTGCTAGCATTAATAGTGCTACATAGTTTGGTAATGAAATATCTGCAAGAAAACAACCAAGCTCAGAGAGCATCAAGGACTCCACAGGTTTTTCAGTCTGGAATTTTAAACCATTTTAAAATGGTTTAAATGGTTTAAAAAGCCCTAATAAGCAGGCATATACGTAGAATGAAGGCTGTTGCTAAGCACATTGATTTGTGCTTTAGATTGTAAGCCGCCCTGAGTCTTCGGAGAAGGGTGGGATATAAATGGGATTAAATGGGATTAAGCATGTCTCTCAAGTAATCCATGATAACAAATTTCTTGCAACTATTTTAAAGTTATTTCATTACATATTAGAAATATAAACATATCACTTAACTGACCTAGCAAAAGAGAGAAAGGGCTTATTTGGACCAAGGGCTGTGTTTAAAAGCTAGATTGTAAAACTAATGCTGTAAAGCACTATGGGCTGTATAAAAGTGTAAGTGCTATTGCTATTATAATTCAAGATAGTTGGCCACTTTTACCCAGTTCATCCTCTTAATAGTGTAGTTATTTGAACCAGTTATAACAACCATTCTGTGAAAGCAATTTTATGTCATCACTGTGTGTGGCATTTGAAAAGAAGGACTAGGTGACATATAAAAGGTGAAAGATGAATTCTAAAATATTTCTGTGGTTTAACCTGATATGAATTAAAATTACAGATCTTGAAAATCTTTCCCCTGATGTTATTAATCTGTGAACCCTATCATAATTTAGCTTTCTTCTTTTTTAATTAATTAGCTGTACAGTCTGTTTTCACCCAGTTTAACACTAAAACACCTCCTCATTGAATGTTGGTGACAAATGAGGGGGGGGAAAATCTAAGAACCATGTGAAATCTTTAAGAAGAACAAACAATATCCACTACTGGTTGATTTCATTTATTTGTAAACATAATGCAAGGCAGTTGCTTTGTTTACACAGCATTGTTAACCTACAGTACTAGATGTGGCTGCAAAAATCTGGCAAACTGTTAAAATGGGAGATAGTGTTACAGCAGAGATCTGTGGCCCTTCATAACTTTCTTTTGGGGATATTCAAATCCCATGATGGGTCTATTCCAACAAAAAATAGAGTTATTTGTTTCTGGCTTTCTGTTTTTTGTTTAATCCTAACACATCCTTCTCCCTGTGAAACAGGCAGTTTGAAGTAACTATATTGATGAAATATTGATGCACTGGGCAGTCAGGAATAAATACAGCCAGAATTCTCAAAGTGCTAATGACCAAACTTCACAAAAATCGTATTTTGGACATAACATGCAGACATCCTTTTCCCTTAAGAAATCCATAATTCTTGGAAAAGTTGAAGGAAAAGAGGAAGAGGATGGCCAGCTGCAATGGGGATGGATTTGATTATGATAGCAGTGAGTGTACAAACAAGAGCTATAAATGGCCAAGTGGCAATCAGATCATTCTGAAACAATCTGACATGACTTAATGGCACTTCATAAATCAATCATAATCTCCTCTAAAACATTAACTAATTTTCTAACTGGGTAGATAAATAAGGAAATGAAATAAGGAATTGCATCTTCCCTCAATGTAACATTTTTCAACATGAAATATAAGGTGAAAAATGCTAGTAAAATGCAGAAAAAGACCTAAACATCTGGGGAAAGCAATAATTCTAAATATTGCATAAACCTTTACAGTTTTGGAGGTTTTTTTTAATAAGCAGATATTTTGCAGCATCAGTTTTATTATTTACTTCATTTGCTGGCCAGTTTTATCATAAAATAACATGCATAAACTAAGTGAAAATGACTCCAAATATTAAAATAAAATTAAAAGGAAATTAAATGTTAAAATGAAATGCTTAAAAAAACCAGAAAATACAACATTTTTATGCTCCTAAACCCAATCTCCAATCATACCTTGGCCTCATCCTGTGCTAGATAAAACCAGTTGGTCTTAATGGTGTTCTTAAAGTCCAGTATGGATGGAGCTGCCCAAATCTGGATAGGAGGGAATTCCAACATTGAGGGCAGCTATAAAAAGAAAAAAGAAAAATCAGTGCTGAGTTTCTTGTAAAGAATTTGTGGTCTTATAAAGACTTCTCTTGAGTCTTGTAAAGAAGAACTTTGACGGAGTTGATCCTATTGTAATTGGATAGACAGATGAATACAGATGAAGTTCTCCCTTAAATAACTCAGGGCCACCTTAAAAGTGATTTCCTTCACCTTGAATCACACCCAGAAGGCAAATAATGCACTCCCAAAGCAGTTATTTGGCTGTATTGCCATACTTCCATAATTCCTTAAATGACTGTACCAGTTGAAGCTTCCAAATGTTCCTCAAGGCCACTCCTACATAGAGCTTACTACACCAGTCAAATAAAAAGTGACTAAGGGATAATGAATATAAGCTGCACCCTCTGTTCTAGGAATGGATGCAGCTGGATCATAAGTAATTGTGAGAAAGTTCTCCTACCGCAGATGCTGCCCTACCTGTGGAGAAGGAACTGTGAATTCTAGAGGATCCCCAGATTGTGAATTACCACTGAATGGGTAAATACCAGGAAGTGTCCTGGAAAGGCAATGAAAAAAACTTTACAGAAGGTTAAAAGGGTCATCCAGGTCTTCCAGCAACCATGTGAATTATTCTTACATCCAGGTCCATTCAAACACATACTGTATAAATGGTCACTGCAGCATTATCAAAAGAGGAAAAACTTCAAACTCTGTTAGGTAAAGGTAAAGGTTCCCCTGCACACGCGTGCTAGTCGTTTCCGACTCTCGGGGCCAGTGCTCATCTCCGTTTCAAAGCTGAAGAGCCAGCGCTTGTCCGAGGACGTCTCCATGGTCATGTGGCCAGCATGACTAGACGCCAAAGGCGCACGGAACGCTGTTACCTTCCCACCGTAGTGGTCCCTATTTTTCTACTTGCATTTTTACGTGCTTTTGAACTGCTAGGTTGGCAGAAGCTGGGACGAGTAACAGGTGCTCACTCTGCTACGCGGCACTCGGGATTCGACCCGCCAAACTGCCGACCTTCTGATCAACAAGCTCAGCGTCCTAACCCACTGAGCCACCGCGTCCCTTGCATTATCAAAAGAGGAAAAACTTCAAACTCTGTTACTAAACGTTATTTAAAGAGCCACACAACAGGGAATGTAAAATTGCTGCAATGAGGAGGTTAAAGAGGAAGTTTAAAGAAAATTCTTGAGGGAAATGAATTGGATCCACTGTTTTACGCTAAGTGGTGTACAAGATTTCATTCTGTTTGATGCTATTTACTATGGATTGTATATTTATAGACTGAATCTCATATCAAGAGACACAAGTCAGTTTGATGTTGGAATTAAATACTGGACTAGTACCTGCAAGCATGTGAATTCTAATCCTCCATTAAATGTAAAAGTCAGGTCAAAGGATCGTTGCTATGGTGAAGAAAGAAGACTAAAGCATTATGCATATCTCCTTGAGTTATACAGTATGTTATAAAGACAGTCTTCTTTATTATTTCTCTTGATGTGAGGCTTTTCAGAAAGTCCTTAAAATATGGTTTTGTTAACTAGCTTTGGAATCCCATGATAGAGAAGCACCTGTTAGATAGTTATATGAGACTTAATTGAAGGACGTTGTAGGTTTTACTGCCTTTTTGTTTTCATTTTTAATTCAAATTGATTGTTTTAGCAGTTTTTGTACACTTTTGATTATTATTATGTATGCCTCCAAGATCACAGTGTGAGATAGGCAGCTATACAAATGTGATTGATTGATTGATTGAATGAATAAATTCTAGTAATAAGTAGCCCTTAAATCAATACACATATTTTAAGAGAATGACACAGCAGAAAGAAAGGCAGTACAGAAGTTATTAATCAGAATAGAGCTGGAAGGGATCTTGGATATCTTCTAGTCTACCCCCCCCAACTCAAGCAGGAGACCCTATACCACAGGTCTGCAACCCGCGGCTCCAGAGCCTCATGCGGCTCTTTCAGCCATCTCCTGCGGCTCCCAGTCCTCTGCCATGTGCAGTCCAAAAAAACAGTGGGACTAAAAAAGTTCAACCAATCAATTCAAATATGCAGGGTAGGTGCATATCTCGCCTTGGCTCCACTCTTCAGTCAAACCCTGTTCTGCGCATGCGCGTATGTACGCTCATGTGCACACATTTTTTGCGGCTCCCAGTTTTTCCTTTTGTGAGGGAACCGGTTCCGAGTGGCTCTTTCACTGTTTCAGGTTGCTGACCCCTGCCCTATACCATTTCAGACAGGTGGATTTCCAGTCTTTTCTTTAAAACCTCCAGTGATGAAGTCCCTACAGCTTCTGAAGGCAAGCTGTTCCACTGATTAATTGGTCTCACTGTTAGGAAGCTTCTCCTTAATTCCAGGTTGCTTCTCACTTTGATTAGTTTTCATCCATTGTTTGTCTTGCCTTCTGGTGCTTTGGAAAATAAGTTTACCCCCTCTTCTTTGTGGCAGCCCCTCAAATACTGGAATCCTGCTATCATGTCACCCCTAGTCCTTCTTTTCTCTAGACTGTCCATACCCAATTCCTGCAACCTTTCTTCATATGTTTTTGTCTCCAGGCCTTTAATCATCTTAGTTGCTCCTCTTTGCACTTTTTCCAAAATCTCAAAATCCTTTTTTGTAAAACTGGATGCAGTATTTCAGGTGTGGCTTTACTAAGGCTTTATAAAAACAGTGCTATTACTGCATCTCTTTTGTGCTGTGTTAACTGTAATAACTTTCCCCTTTTGTAAAATTATATACTAATAATTAGCACTTTTATACACGTATGTATAAGATGTGTTTGCTTTCATATCATAGGCATGAAGAAAATTAAACAACAGTAGTGTGCTGTGTGAATGGATTTATAAGTCATCATGGACCTGGGGAAATGTGGTCTTGTGCTCCTACATGATGACCTGTCCATGACATTCCATTTAGATGCCATAAACCTGGAAATGAAGAGATACAGGAAATTCTCGTTCCCGAAGTGCAATAATGATCCTCTCTGTCTGAGCATTGCCAGCACTAAGTAGCAGCAGTTCTCTACCACTTTTTACAAAAAGAAAAAGAAAATCTTGCTAAAACTGCTGTAATTAACTTGGGACCTTCTGCAGCTTGCCAGCAAGCTACAACCATACGCTTTAATCTAGTCTATTAACTTTATGTACCTCCCCAATTTCCAAAGGTATATTGTTCTTATGTGCGCCAGCAAAACAGGCAATTAAGTTTATGAATTCTGGGAGAAAAATTACATGAAAGGTCTGTGCACAAACCACAACTGATTATAGAGGGTACTTCACTGCATGACATTTGGCTATTTGAAAACTCTTACATTATCACATTTTAGGAGATACTTGCTTTAGAGATTGCACTGGAATGTTGAAAACATCTGTACACAGGTAATAGTCAACTTATAACAGCTCATTTAGTTACAATGACACTGAAAAATGTGAGTTTTCACCGTTACGTCCTTTGCAGCATCCCCATGATCATGTGAGCAAAATTCATATGTTTGGAAACTGGTTCATATTTATGACCGTTGCTGTGTCCCAAGGTCATGTGATCCCCATTTTCCGACCTTCTGACAAGCAAAGTCAATAGGGAAGCCAGATTCACTTAACAACTGGGTTCCTAACTTATCAGCTTCAGTGATTCACTTAACAATGGTGGAAAGATAGGTCGTACAATGGGGCAAAACTCACTGAACAAATGTCTCATTTCTAAGTGTGTACACATTGGTTTGAGAAGCAGAATCCTGTTGATCTTACATAGCTGTATAATGATCACATGTCTTTAAGCTGCTTCTTAGTAAAATATAAGCAAGTCCATGGAAATTCCAGTCAGAGGTTTGTTTGGACTAAAGGGGCAGAAGATTGAGGAAATGTTGGGTTCGATTGTGGTCGTAAATTGAGGACTACCTGTATAGTACAGGAAGTGAATTTCTACTCAGAAGGAACTTCTATAGGGTTCAGTGATATTTACTTCTAAGAAACTTAAGTATGATTTCCTGCTTCCAAAAACATGGACATATTTTCACTACAAGCACACTTATCCCAATCATTCACTAACATAGTTAAATCTCCTTTGTACTGATTCTGCTAAGACAGAATCACACAAATTGGCTTAATATTCGTTTTTTGAAGAACAAAAAAATAGCTCATTTTTTTCCAGAAGTACTTTATCTATTGGCCAGCTTTCTATTGCTATCCTTGGCCTTTACTGGTTGCCAAACAGGTATGGTAGGTATGGTTGGCAGGTTAGACCATTCAATTCAATGAATATTTGGACAGCATGTGCTATACTACTAACCCTTGACAGTTATTTGTTTAAGTTTTAAGCAAGAGGCTCCTCTTTCAGCCACTTAGATGGGCCTTTTTATTCTTAGACTAATTTTTGTGAGAGCTCCGGGGGTTTTTTCTTGTTGTTTATTGTTTTTGTAGTTTTGCCTGTATATTTATTTATGTAGCACCTGCTGTATCACTGAAGATGGTACTGACCTGGGTCCCTTTCACCTTCTCTGCAATTCATTTTAAATAAACATACTGCCCAAAATTTCCAACAGGGGATGGGTTTTTCTCATTCCTCAATCTTCTGTCCCTTTTTAGTCCAAACAAACCTCTGACTGGAATTTCCATGGATTTGCTTATATTTTACTAAGAAGCAGCTTAAAGACATGTGATCATTATACAGCTATGTAAGATCAACAGGAATCTGCTTCTCAAACCAATGTGTACATGCTAACTCCCTCTGACCCAAAACTAATTCCTATATAAATAGCAAGAAACTGGATCAATAATTAAGTTCAATTCTTTACACAACTTCTAAAGGTTGATGAGAAGGGAAAATCCAGCAAATCATTTCTCACACTCTACCTTTCCTTTCCTTATGTTCTGCAGTGGATGTGGTTAAAGGAAAAGTGTGTTGTGTTGTGATGTCACAATGCAAACTATACGATTTGTACATTTCCATCCAGCACTGGATATAAGACACAACCTAATGACTGCATTTTTCATTCTTAATCTAATCTTTTGTCATTATGGACAGGGGTCTTCAAACTTGGCCCTTTTATAACTTGTGGACTTCAACTCCCAGAATTCCTTAGCCAGGCACGCTGGCTGAGGAATTCTGGGAGTTGAAGTCCACAAATCATAAAAGGGCCAAGTTTGAGGACCCCTGTTATAGGTACTACAGTATCAAGTGCCTGATATCTTTTCCTCATTACTTGTGGCTTTCTCTAATTCCTTCTAAGACCACAATCATGCAACCTCCTTGCCCTAGCATGAAGATAGTCCATTAACTATCTCTAAGACATGACTTCATGTCAGTACCTGTATCTCATCAGCAGCAGAAGCAGGCCAAAGACAGCTTTAGGTACCCATCTTGGACAACCCATACTACCTGGTGGAGGAGATTTGAAATGACATGCTTGGAGCAGCAATCAAGAGATCTCTGGATTTCTTCTTTCTATCCAATCTTTGGGCTTAGTGTCCCTTCTGCAGTACTGGTGTGGCTAAGAGAGAACTCTGGTTTCTGCAATCACTTTTTGCTAAAAAATATTTTTAAAAGAAATGGTTGAGTCGTCCATCTAGAGAGCTGAATCTTTGGCACTGACTAACCCTTGGAATTTTCTAGCATGATGCATGTCACTGAAAGTGTAATAGAAAGAAACTGGCTATTGTGTTTCTGTAGTTTTGTATAGTTCTGTATAGTTCTGTAGTGGACATTTAACTTCTTAGAACAGGCATGTCAAACTTTCAGCCCGTGGGCCGGATGCATCATGACGAAACTGTGCCCTCCCCATTGCCAGCAATGGTGGAAAAGTTGTGATACATCGAGCGACGTCATGTGACGTCGCGAGTTTGACATGCCTGTCTTAGAGCCACTGTTCACAGAGAAAACCTGTTTTCTCACTTTCTTCCCACAGGGTTTTTAGAGTGATTAATATTTCCCATATCAATCCCAAAAGTAAACCTATTTGGATTGTCTGTCTTTTCAGCAACAAATCCAATGGCTCTGATTCAATGGCAGTCAAGCAACAACAACAAAACCTCCCAAATCCCTCTAAATCATGAATCCCTGGGCCTTACTGAAATGAAGAAGAATTGTCTTCGGCTGTGTACTGTATGAAATATACAATATAGTTAATGTATATAAATCAGATAAGAATGTTAAAAGTTTACAATCTTGTGGGGCTGCATTACTAGCTGTCCAGGGCTGTATGTGGGCCACTGGCTGCAGGTTGGACACACCTGCTCTAAATCTTTTGTACCACTAGTTGATTGATAAGTGGAACAGTTGGCGTAGCGTAGCGTTGCGTTGCGTTGCGTAGCGTAGCGTAGAATAGAATAGAATAGAATAGAATAGAATAGAATAGAATAGAATAGAATAGAATAGAATAGAATAGAATAGAATAGAATAGAATAGAATAGAATAGAATAACAGAGTTGGAAAGTCTTCCCAAGCAGGAATCCCTACACCATTTCTGACAGATGGCAGTACAGTCTCTTCTTGAAAGCCTCCAGTGATGAAGCACCAACAACATCGGTTGATTGGTTGATTGTTCTCACTGTCAGGAAAGTTCTGTTTAGTTCCAGATTGAATTTCTCCTTGATCAGTTTCAATCTGTTATTCCTTATCTGGCCTTCAGGTGCTTTGGAAAATAGGTCGATCCTCTCCTCTCTGTGACAGCCCCTCAATTATTGGAACATGCTATCATGTCTCCCCCTGGTCCTTCTCTTCACTAAACTAGTCATGCCCAGTTCCTGCAACCGTTCTTTATATTGTTTAGCCTCCAGTGTCCTAATCATCTTTGTTGCTCTTCTCTGCACTTTTTCTAGAGTCTCAACATCTTTTGTAAAGTGTGGTGACCAAAATTGGTTGCAGTATTCTAGGTGTGGTCTTACTAAGGCTTTATAGAGTGGTATTAGTACCTCACATGATCTTGACTGAATCCCTGTTAATGCAATTTAGGATTAACACATAGTTGCAAAAAAACTCAATTATTTGACATAGTAGTTGAAGGAAAAAACAAAAATAAATTTGTAGTAGTTAGATTAACCAGAGGGAAGAGGTTTTTCATTCAGTAGATGACAATGAGGACCCAGATTGTTGGGGGCAATAAGCTGACTTTGTAATAATGCCGCTTGGGGTGTGTGAAAGCCCTAATAAGCAGGCATATACATAGAATGAAGGCTACTGCTAAGCTTTTAAGCCGCCCTGAGTCTTCGGAGAAGGGCGGGATATAAATGGAATTAAAATAAATAAAAATAAATAAATTATGTAAGTCTGCAGTGGAATTTTAGCTGAAGACACCACTCATCATAGACCTTAAAGAGTTCTGCACATTAAATCTGGGACAACTGCTTCTCTCTGCTGTTTTTTAAAAAAATATTATTACTTTTAAAGTTTTCTTTTTCCTGCTAATCTTCTGGGAGCTTCATGTCATCATATATATGTTATTTTATTTCAGAGACATGTACATTTTACTATCTTAAATTATGAATATGAATACATTTTTGTATAAGATATAGATTAATATTGACCTTATCTTTGAAATATCTACCTGAAATTATAATTGCTATTTTTAGTATTGTTATTTTCATTTATCTTGTATATTCCATCTCCCCAAGGTCTCTCGTTACAAAGATGAATGAGTCCCATTATTTTTTCATTTTCAGGAAAGAGACTTGCATTTTAAAAACTGCTCAGAAGAATTCTTACATCGTAATATGTTTCTGCCTGCAGCCTTAAGATTTGATTGAACGGTGTAATTCTAAGAGGATAATACTTCTTGGCAAAAATTAAATGTGGGAAATATAGCTTTGTCTCCCAAAAGGCACCTTTGCCTTTCTTTTCCGTCAAATATTTTTGTTTTTTTCTGATGTGGCAATTCTCTTCACACTGTAGTGAAAAACAAAAGGCTGTAGAATTCAGAGTCAGTGTGGCCTAGTGGTGAAAGTTCTGGATTTGAATTTGAGAAGCCATCTGTTCTAGCTTTATAGTGTGCCCAAGGCAACTCATTAGCAGTCGAGATTTTCCAGAGTTTTGAGTGTGTTTTGGTACTGCGGAGATCTGGAAACAATCAGCTAAACATAATTTGGAAGCTCCACTGATTTGAGGTGTTGTTGTGATTGGCATTAAGTTTGGGAAGCAAGTCACTTATGTCTCATAAGCTAATGCAAAATAATTGTATTGGACTGCATACCATATTCCCAATTATATGACATTAATATGCATTTCCCTCCAAGTCAGTTTACGTTTTTACATTTAGGAAAAAGAGCAAATTGACCTGGATGGATGGATAGATGGATAATCAGTTCCACACATGATAACTTAAAGGAAATTTGAGAACCATCAATAATATTTGACAAAGCTGCCTCTCCTCAAATATTATTATTATTATTATTATTATTATTATTATTATTATTATTATTATTATTATTGTTGTTGTTGTTGTTGTTGTTGTTGTTGTTGTTGTTGTTGTTGTAATGTGAAATTCCTCTCGCAGCTGATTCTGGCTTTTCTTATTCTTTGTGATCATTTGTCCTTAGCTGAACCCAACTGTGCAATCTCGTCTTATCCAATACAATTGAACCAGATTATGTTTAAACTCTTAAACTGTGACAAATGTATACCTGTATGTGTGTTTGTGTATATGTATGTATATATGTATGTGTGTGTGTGTGTGTGTGTGTATATATATACACACACACACACACACACACACATACACACATCTCCATGGCTCTTTCTGAACACGAACAATCTTAAAGTGAGTACTTTTTTTCCTTGGCATTTCAGAATCCATTATTTTCCCCTCAACCTACAATGAACAGCAGATAGGGCATTGGGAGAACAAGAAGTTCTCATTGTAAAAGAAACTAACTTTACTGAGCAATATATAGGCAGTAAAATATCTCGTTTAAAAAGAATAAATACTGTTAAAATTACCAAAGTTACCAAGACAACCAAAATGTCAGACAGAAGGAGGACCAGACAGAGCCCTTCAATGAGAAGACAAACTCTGTTCTTTAACAAAGACAATTTAATGCTCAGGCAATAACATCGCTCAGTAATAATTAGAAAGGAACTTCTCTATACATGAATTTCAATTCTGAAAGTTTCTATTATTAATGCGTGTTGATCAGGATATTGGGAAAACAGAAGATGATCCGCCTGTTTGTTTTATCTAATAGGAATCTGATCATTTACTTGATCTCCATTCAGATTCATTCCAATAGCATCTATAACGGCATTGCAGCAGCCACCCAACCATTTTATAAAACTTCAAGGAATTCTAACACCTCTCCTTTTTACTAAATTAAAAGAACCAAGGAACATTGACTGAAAGACATTTTATCCTCTTATTTTATTTAAAAAAATATGTACCTCTATTTTATAATTCTCCTTAATCATGAATGCAAATGACATTCAAACTGTAATCAGCAGCTTCTTTAGGAGAGACCTTGGCTGTATTTGTATTTCCATGGGAACACACAAGTCAGCCATGCCCAGAAAGGGAGTAAATATCTGCCCCTTATTTCTCCTCACAAATACATTTTTAACCAATATTTATCCCCATAAATACATCATAATTAGCATGAAATAATCTTTCCCAGATTCCATGCTAGTGCATTTATCCTCCAACTTTTCCCAAAGAGAAATCTAGTAGCATTTTTTAATTTTGTCAGATTTAGTTTAATTCAAACATTTATATGAAGGCCTCAAAATTGGGAAATAAGGCAACCATTTATACAACCTGATTAGCCTTTTTCCAACCAGTCAGTCTGAAGGAAAGCTGTATTATATGGATATGAATGGAACTACAGTTAGTCCTAATGACCGTTCAAACTTACAACAGCACTGAAAAAAGTGACTTATGGCCATTTTTCACACTGATGACCGTTGTAGCATCCCCATGGTCACGTGATTTACATACAGATGCTTGACAACTGGTTCATATTTATGACAGTTGCAGTGTCATGGGGTCATGTGACCATCTTTTGCTACCTTCTGACCAGCAAAGTCAATGGGGAAGCTAGATTCACTTAATAACCGTGTTACTAATGTGACCACTGCAGTGATTCACTTAACAAATGTGGCAAGAAAAGTCATAAAATGGGACAAAACTGACTGAACAAATTTCTCACTTAGTAACATAAATTGTAGACTCAATTGTGGTCATAAATGGAGGACTACTTGTACAGAAATTTCAATGAGATCCAAGACTTTAACAAAGATGATTCTAGATGACACTGGTTGCCATATCATCTTCAAGCAAACACCAGCATGGTTCCTCTTCAGGTGTTCTGTTTACACATGTGAAGATAAGAGAGACAGAGAGAGGGAGAGGGAGAGGGAGAGGGAGAGAGAGAGAGAGAGAGAGAGAGAGAGAGAGAGAGAGAGAGAGAGAGAGAGAGAGAGAGAGAGAGAGAGAGAGAGAGAGAGAGAGAGAGAGAGAGAGAGAGAGAGAGAGAGAGAGGTTAGAACTGGATGCTTAGCCCATACTTTCTTTGCTTTGAGCTGTCACACATGCCGTAGGAAGCCTATGAAACATTCATAAAGTTCTTTGTAATAAGGATTTGGAAGTTGCTATACAAGAAAGAAGTTTTCACATGGATAATAACACAGAGACTTTTGCTTGCGATCATACCACTTTACAATGTGCAAATCTTTTGGGCTCTGGGCCATGTTTTTTGAGTTTTGAGGCACACTCATAAAAAAAATGACAAGGCTAGAAAAAAATAAATTTGACTTTTAATAAAAAATAATTAAAGTCATTTAATACGATTGCTTCCAGCACATGTAATAATGCTATTCTTCTGTTATATTAAGAATTGCAAAGTGCCTCTTGGCCAAAATTTGTGGTTTTGTACTACATCATCAGTTTTCAATTTCTACAATTTTTGATTTCCTGGTTTATAAATTTGTTTCTCCTGATTCATGAAGAAACAAACTGAGATTAACATGAACTTCTGGGAAAAATCAAAAGTGAGAGATTAGTCCACCCATCTAGAGGACTTTGAATATTTTATCTTGAAAGACAGCGAGAGAGGGAGGAAGGGAGAGGCAAACAGTTCTTCATGTTTAGCAATGAAAAAAACCCAGACCAGTACACCTAGGATATGTCAAACATTTCTTATACCATTTTTATTCAGTTTGATAGAAAAAATAAATTGCTATGGAAATATATTTCAAAAATAAAACATCTTTAGTGACTTTCTGATGGATGAAGTTGAATTGTAGGTACATCTTAGGAGATAGTGGAAAGGCATATGAAGGGAAACTGTCTTTCATTATGGTCTTGTCATCTCCTGAGTTTATTAAATTCCATAGAAAAATTACACTAGGAAACTATATATTTTCCAGGTACTCAAAGGAACTATGGATTGATTGAGAGATAACACTGAATTCAATATTCAATAAGGCAGGGGTGTCAAACTCAATTTCATTGAGGGCCGCATCAGCATTGCGGTTGCCCTCAAGGGGCCAGGTGAGTATGGCCAGGGTGGGCATGGCCTACTGGGCGGGCGTGGCTAGAGTGCGTATGGCCTACTGGGTGGGCATGGCCAGCTCTACATCGTTCGCATCAAGGGTGCCTATGGGGGCCTGGGCAGGAATGGGACAGATCTGAGGGTCTCTGGCAGAAGGAGGGTCTCTGGGCCAGAGCCAAGGCAGTGGGGGCCGTTCCCTCACTGTTTCCAGGATGGCTTCGCGGGCCACATGAAACCACTTTGCGGGCCGGATCTGGCCCCCGGGCCTTGTGTTTGACATGTCTGCAATAAGGTGTAGTTTATTCTACTCAGTGCTTTCTTTGTAAAAGAAAAAGGTGCCAGAACTCACACGTGTCATACAACCCGCCTTGCCTACCCTACAAGGTTCCATCCAAAAAAGGTGCCGGAACTCCGTTCTGAGAGTTCTATGAGGAAAAAAGCCCTGATTCTACTCATAGTTTGTTGAAAAAGGAATAGTGGTCTGACTTACACATAGTGCTAAGACATATAATCCCATCACCACCACTTTGGCGTTCAAGTAAATATAGACTGAAATCTTCCCACACTATTCAATAAAGCAGTTGTATTGTAATCTTTCCTTCCTATTGGTAGCGTACATTCAAACGTCTAGAAAATTGAAGCAGACTTTAAGTTATAGGAAGCATAGCATGTCTGAATTATTTCTTATTTTTCCAGTTAAACTCCTGGATAATGAGGCTCTTTCTACTGATTTCTAAAAAAAAATCACTCTTTCTAATGTGCAAAGAAACTTTGTAGGGAGATGCAAGAATCTATATGCTTCTAATATCGGGCAAAAACATAGCATAATATATTTAGAGAATTCTGATTCGAGAGGTTGAGATTCATAGAATTCACAGGCAGCTCCTTAGCTAATCATTGTCTCTGAAACTATCTACCCTGCTACAACTGTGGTGGTTTAAAATGGTGGGATAGAAATAATATACTACACATGTCACCCTTTTCGGTCATCATTTTAGAGATATCCCCTTATTTCAACAGAGAAACAGAATGGACAAGGATGAGCAAAAAAAAGCAGTGTGCATGTGTGTGTGTGTGTGGGTGGGTGGGTGGGTGGGTGACTTCTGACTTCCTGCTGTGTTCCCCACTGACTTTCCTTGGGAGAACCTGTCACAGAGTGTTGGAAATGACAATCACATGACTTCCCTTCCCTTCACAGTGGGCAGGAAATTGGCTATGCTGGGCACAGGATGGAATGATGAATTACAAAACTGGTTGAGAAACTGTCACAGAATATTGAAACTGAAACTGTGATGATTGCGGCAGCAGCCTAGCAGTGCAACAACAGACAGTAGCATTGAACCAACCACAACGTCCCCAAATTTCATTCCATCAAGAGCTGTGTATCCCAGATTTTGGACACATTCTGTACGTTAGCCTATTTGAAGTACTTCAGCTCAAAAATTGTTGATCTATGATGCAGTGTTTTGCTCAGTTAAAGGTCATAACAATGAGAGTTTTAGTAATATGTAGATCATACCCTGAGGAAAATTAGTATGCAAATAAAATATAAACATGTTAGTGTTAATCTTTATAATTTTCTCCCTACAAATTAGCATATGCCCTCCCAGAACTTCCCTATTTACATTAAACTGGGAATAAGTCTGACTATATCAGACTTACAGAGACTATACAGTATGAGCTTCATTCGTTAACCTTGTAACTACCCTTGCCATCATCATTTTTATGACTATTTATAAGAGTTGTAGCTGCTATTAAAGGAAGAAACAAAAAAAATGCAAGGTTATGCTTAAGGAGACTTTCCCCCCCCCCTTAAAACCATGTTAAAGCAATTATCTTGCCGGTATTTCAGGGTCTAAACTGCAGCAAGTGTGTAATGTGCTTGTTTTTAATGGTTCATCCTTCTTCACTTCATTTTGTTCTAAACAGCTATATGCTCTCTAAATTTCTGAGTAAGAGACAGTTTTTACAGTTCCTAAATCTGGAAGTGTTGAATAATCATTGTTCTTATTAATAAGACCTTCATTGACATCTGTGAACTATTGGCGAGCAATGAGATGAAACATTCCCAGATTTCACATTTCTGTCTACTTCTCTGTTGGCACTTGCCATAGGGTTGGGAGTACGTCCTAATACTGAAACAGCTTGGGCCTTAAATTATAATGGATTGTTTGGCTTTCATGCTAGCCACCTCAAGCCCAAAGGGTTTTTGTTTGTTTGTTTGTTTTCCATATTTAACCATGTAAGGGGAGAAAGCAATAATTGGGAGACCAAAGTAACTACAGTGCTATTTGTGTGTGTTTTATGTGGGTACTTTCTCAATCTCTGAAAAGTTTCAGACAAAAACTACAGGTGGTCCTCGACTTTCTGAGCCCAAAATTTCTGTTCTTAAGTGAGACATTTGTCAAGTGAGTTTTCTCCCATTTTACGGATGTTTTGCCACAGATTGGTCACCACAATATAAAAAAGATGTTGAGACTCTAGAAAGAGTACAGTGAAGAGCAACAAAGATGATAAGGGGACTGGAGGCTAAAACATATCAGGAACGGTTGCTGGAATTGGGTATGTGTAGTTTAATGAAGAGAAGGGTGAGGGGTGACATGATAGCAGTGTTCCAATATCTCAGGGGCTCCCACAAAGAAGAGGGAGTCAAGCTATTCTCCAAAGCACCTGAAAGCAGGACAAGAAGCAACGGATGGAAACTAGTCAAGGAGAGAAGCAACCTAGAACTAAGGAGAAACTTCCTGACATTGCTCACCAATAGTTCACAGATGTCAATGAAGGTCTTATTAATAAGAACAATGATTAGTCAACACTTCCAGATTTAGGAACTGTAAAAACTGTCGCTTACTCAGAAATTTAGAGAGCATATAGCTGTTTAGAACAAAACAAAGTGAAGAAGGATGAACCATTAAAAACAAGCACATTACACACTTGCTGCAGTTTAGACCCTGAAATACCGGCAAGATAATTGCTTTAACATGGTTTTAAGGGGGGGGGAAGTATCCTTAAGCATAACCTTGCATTTTGTTTGTTTCTTCCTTTAATAGCAGCTACAACTCTTATAAATAGTCATAAAAATGACGATGGCAAGGGTAGTTACAAGGTTAACAAATATTAACCAGTGGAACAACCTGCCTCCAGAAGCGGTGAATGCTCCAATACTGGAAGTTTTTAAGAAGAGACTGGCCAGCCACTTGTCTGAAATGGTATAGGGTTTCTTGCCTGAGCAGGGGGTTGGACTAGATGACCTCCAAGGTCCCTTCCAACTTTATTATTATGATTATTAATCACTGCAGTTGGTACCAGTAAGTTAGTAACTTGGTTGTTAAGTGAGTCTGGCTTCCCCATTGACTTTGCTTGTAAGAAAGTTGCAAGAGGTGATCACATGACCTTGGGACACAGCAACAGTCATAAATATGAACCAGTTGCCAAGGATCTGAAATTTGATCACATGATTATAAGGATGCTGCAGAGATAGTAACTGTGAAAAAAACTGTCATAAGTCACTTTTTTCATTGCTGTTGTAAGTTTGAATGGTCGCTAAATGAACTGTTGTAAGTTGAGGGCTACCTGTGCTTAGGCAGTTGCCTTGTTTCATTGCTGGAATCTGGGAAGAGAATCTCTGACTATTCTGTGTTTTTTCATTGCTTGGAAAATATATATTTTGGTACTCACATTGGAGATACGGATGGAATAACTTCACAGTGTCTGTTGATTAGGAACACAATCAAATGTGTTAGAAACTACTAGGGGAGAAGACTTGCTTGCTTCCTTTCAAACAAATCATACCTGGATTGATTTGCAGGTAGTTAAAAAATATTATTTTCTACTTTCATTGGTTTTATCAGGTATCAAAGATGTCCTTCCCAACTGTAGGAGATGAGTTAAAATACAAAATCCTTCTGATGCCAACCCATAATCCCTTCACATTTAAGAACATTTGTTCATGTAAGTGGTAGCTGTTTAAGGCCTATCACATGCCTAACTTGTCTAATGTAGAGTGCAGAGCAAATGTTTCAATTTGTAAACGAAATTGTAAGCAGAGAAATAGGGGTGTGATTTCTTTGAATTTTACCAGAAGTAAGTGAAGTATTCAATCAGTTTCTCAAAAGAAATGTACTTCTCTGCAGTCATAGTAGGATGGCTCCTTAAAAAACAAAAAAAGAAGACCATCAGAGGAATTATTTCATGTTGGCACCCCTTGGTATTTAATTGAAGTGGAAAAAGCCAAGGAGAATAGAGACCACTATTGATAAGTATGCAGCAAAAGGGCATTTATTCATATTCCTTGATTAACTTGATATGCGCAAGGAAAACACCAGTACATGTACAATGTACGATGCAAGCTACAATAAGTTCAGAAAAGTTATTTTCCTTTCATTAGATTGAATTGGAACTGGTTGAAATAATTCATGAGCTATCTCTGTCTAGCACTAACATGAATTCATTCAATTAATTTAATGTCAATCCCCATAAAATGGACATTATATCTATATGTAAAAATAGATAGTTGTTTTGGACATGAAAATTCTACCAGGATGTAATCACTGAGATTATAGCGGGATGCCAAAATCACATATTCCAAATTGGAGGTAAGTGTGCAATTGAAAACTTCTTTCGGCATATGCTTTGCCCTTACTTCATTTTGTCATAAATTTATTCCAAACCAAACTAATCTTATTCTGGTCTAACTAAAGGACTCCTTGCTGTCATCACTGGGGGAAAAAATCAAATTACATAAAAATGCTATACTGTCTTTTAAGTTCACCCAACCTTCTCCATTTCCCTTGCATACATTCATTGATATGCCTTTAAGGTTAGAAATTTGTTTGCATTTAAGTATTGTAAGCTGTCCTATTTTCTGAAGAGCTACACTACATATTCTTCACCATCTTCTTTCTAATGGAGGAGGTGCTTCTCCCATCCCTTCTACATAACCAGTAAAATAAAAAGAATTTTCTTTTTAATTTATCTGACTTTGATCAAGTATTAGAGTTTTGCTTCTGTACAAACTCTAGTTACGTGGTCAGCAAAGCTTGCTTTTTGTGACTTTTGTTTGTTCAGAGTACCAGTCCAGTATGTTTTTTTTTCTTTTTCACAGAAATCCAATAATTACATTAATTGTAATTGTAAACAAGGATTCTATCTATCTATCTATCTATCTATCTATCTATCTATCTATCTATCTATCTATCTATCTATCTATCTATCATTGCATCTTTGCAATGTGAGCCATTGAGCACCAGCTGAGTTATTCACAGAGGTACAAAGTACCGAAGGAATTAAAAAGAGCTCTCCAATTTTCCAGCTCATTTTGAAGTTGTTTTTATTTACACAAGATTATTATCAGCAACAATCCCTTGAGAAAGTGTTTAATTAAACAAAAAGATGCTGTGGAGTTTTTGTTCAATCACAGTGGCATGTTAGATAGCAAAAGTGTAGCTTCATATTTGCTTTCAATAGCGTACATTTAAAACATGGGAAATAGAGATACATGAAGACATTTCTTATTTTCTTAGATAACTCAATTTTTCTGTGCACTACTATAGGTTGTAGGAAATCCTCAGTAACATACTAGGTTAAAGCACACTGACATCTCATTACCTTGCATATTACATTGTACAATGTGAGTTTTGTTTACCGTCTGATGAACATGCACATAAATACGTGATATGCAAGTGGCCATGATAGTGCACTTCAAATGGTTTGTTCTCTGATACATGACTGTGCATTGGGAACCATAGTGTGGGAAGAATCCAGAGAAAGAAATATTTTGGTAAATATTAAAAAGGCAGAATATATTTCCCCAAAGGATTTTAAAGGCAGAAACCAACTCCTCTCCCCCCCCACACACACAAGTCTCTCTGCCCCAAACAGAAACCAAGTCTGCAAAAATGCGGATGTGATAATCTTGTCAGAAAGATTGGAGTCAGGAAGCTGGGTTTAGTAAGAAAGATCCCTAGAATAAACAATCCCTCACACAAAAAATCCAACAGTCATCAGCCCCAGCCCCAGGATATGACCTTTGGGACATAATAGGATTAACCCACCACCATCAGAAAACCAGAAGGGCACACCCAGACTCAGGTCAAAGTTCATGCCACAGGAACAACTCCAAACAAAAGCCCAATAAGGTATAAAAACCCACTCCCTACTACATGTAGTCATTTTTTTTTCCAGAGCCATCTTTCTGTCTGGCTCTCCTCTTCAATAAACTACAACCTTTTTTCTAAAGCAGTCGCCATGTTGTTTATTCCCGGCTTGGACTGGACCCTGATGAAGATATTTTCTTCAACAATTGCATACTGGATGGCTTCATGTGTACTGTTGTATGGATGCATATCCCAGGACTCTGAAATATCAATAGGAATCATATTTCAAAGTAGGATGGTTGGATGTTCATAGGCATGGATTCTAGGCTGGTTTGGAGGGTGATTTCAAGATTGGCTCAGAATAAAAAAGAGGTATTTTCTTACAATACTTGTATCAGAAGTATGGGGAGTATGGGGAGTATGGGGAGTATGGGGAGAAGTATGTGAGTTTATTACACCTCAAAGACATCCTTGTAACAAGCCATACAATATGAAGCCTTACAAGAGACCCTTATAACAAGGCATACAATATGAAGCCTTTATGCTTGCAATGTCACATTTAAATTCCTAGATTTTATTGCTAAATTTTAACCCAACAAGGTAACATCATCAGTGTGAATGAATATGGCATTTGCAAATATAGGATATTAAAATGTCTGCAAAACATCCAACTATGCTCTGATATCAAGACAAACTCATAGTTCAACCCTGAGCTACAGATATTCTTTTTCTACTGAAATAATTTTTAAAATGAGGTAGTTTGCTTGAGGCACATTCAAAAAGGCATTCAAGAGTTCTGAGTATCACAAAGCTTCTCCTGGTATCAACATATTTTTTTTCCTCATATTTTTAAAAGAAAAGGGAAGAATTGCAAATATGCAAATTATCAGATATGTTAACCTGATCCAAACATGATCCTTTTGTAAGGTAGATGTATTTATGAAAGAAATGGGACTTGGGTTGTAACACCACACCACACCCTTGTTTGGATTCCTCCTTCAAATGCTACTGCAACAAACATTAATGAGAGTGAGTTTATATATATGCGAATATCACATGAGGCTTTTTCTACTTAAGAAGAGTTGCTTTCTTAATGCACTTCCAAATTTATTGTAGCCATTTGTACTAAACAGTCATACTGTTCAAGGAACTTGCAGTATAGTGTAGTTCTCTTCACATATACTTGTTCTGAAGAGGGAGAGTCATATATAAGGGTTTTTTTTTCCTTTCTTTAAAAACAAACTTATATGCCTTCCTAGATAACATTGTCTGAGAATACAAACTTATTCTTTAATTTTCAGAAGTGTTTTCCCTTTTAATAAAATTTAAAAAAGGAAATAAACTTCTAATAAAAACCACATCCAAAGAAGAATCAAGAGAGGGTTTTTTTTTTACTTATTGCTGAAAATGGATAACTTTTTTTTTCTCTCCTCTTTCTGAGAAATGACTATAATAAACAAAGTCTCATAGCATTCAGTTTGTTTATGATTTCCAATATTGTGCCTTAAAGACAAACAGGGAAAGAAATGCAGCAGTATTATCATTTACTCATTATACTTAGATTTGAAAGAAAGCATGTTTATGGATACCTCAGAACATTCATAATGCCCAAGAACATTCATTCACTTTTGTGCCTTTGAGTAAATCTTTTTTTTTTTTGGTAAGTTTTTTCAAAATGGTTCATCATTGCCTTTGTCTTATAACTGAGACAGTGTGATTGGCTCAAAGTCACCCAGTTGGTTTTCTTGCCTAAAACACAACTAGAAGTCCATCTTTCTAATACGGGACCTTTAATTACTACACCAAACTGGTTCTTAACCTGGTTTTTATAAAACACTACAAGGTGGAGACATAGGAGGTAAACATATTAAACATATTTAAAAACGGGACTATAACCAAAAAGTCTTGATGCCATGGGATTTATAGGTAATAATCCATTAAAAAGGGAGGTCCCAGAGTAAGCCTGATATACTGGGTTCTTTCGGTTGGGCAGAAGCCCCTCGGAGTAAGCATTCCCAGAGACATTCAGACTCTGAGCCTCCGATGGCTTTAAAAGTGACAGCCAACACACTGAATTGCAGTTGGAAGGCAAATATCAACCAGTGCAGTTCCAGAAACCTGGAATTCCCATCAGTACTTCATCTGCTCTATTTCATTAAGATTCTGATAAAGTATTTATTCAGATCTATCCTAATCATGATTAAATACAAGGTATTTGTGCTCAATACCTTTTGTTAATCTAGAGCAGGGATGAGGAACCTTGGTCCTTTTATGACTTGTGGACTTCAACTCCCAGAATTCCTGAGCCAGCCATGGGAGTTGAAGTCCACAAGTCATAAAAGGGCCAAGGTTGCCCACCCCTGGTCTAGAGGATCATAGACAGTTGATAACAATAGCTGCATGCTAATCTCTGCACCTTTACCTGGTAACTACAGAAGAATGTTTATTCTTAATCCCCTTCTCTTATGTTCTTGATGCTATCTCTTCCAGCCCCAGATCATTGCCAGTAGCCACGCTAAGCACCAAAGTAGACAGGCAGCTTCTCCTCCTTTTGACATTCTAATTCAGAGCCTTGTTTCATTAGAAGATAATCAAAATTTTAATTTTCCAATGACTGTTAACTTTTAATGTAACATTTTTCTCTTGGAATGCCTCCTTACCTTCCTTACAATTCTTCTCAAACACTTCTAACGAAGTTATCTGATGGCCAACCCAAAGATATTGTCCGATACCTCCTTTACAAATCTTTTCAGTGTCACTTATCAATAATCAGTTATGTTGAATTCTGGCACCTGTTAGAAACCACTTTTCCACAAAGCTCCATAAAGTGCAGTTGGAAGGGATGATCTAGATCTGTTTTTCTCAGCCTCAACAAATTTCATTTCTACAGACTTCAACTTCCAGAATTCTCTAACCAGGAAACACTGATCTAAACGTTTGACTCCAACTGAACACTCCTTTCAATAATCCAAATTGAAGCACCCATGACAAATTGTTTTTTAGCCTCTGCTAAGCTTTTTGTATAAATTGCTCCACCATCAGGGTGCTGTTCTTGTTGTTTTTTCCCCATCACATTCAATTAGAATTCCTCTTTTTAACAAATACATTATTTTCAATTCTGCAAGCTAGTATAATTAAAAAAACAGATCTTCTGCATTGTATCTTTGAATATTTGAGTACCACCATATTCCTCTATTTCAATCATCCTCAGTATAACTTTGTTCAGAGTTACAGTTGCCATTTTAATTTATCCTGAAAGCAAGATATAATTCCTTGCAATTCAAATGTATTCGGTTTGCTCCTGAGACCATAAGTGAGAAACAGTGTGATTATTTAAGTAAATCTCTTAGAGTTATTTGTTAAATTCTAGGGGAGTATATTTCCATACATGTTTTTATTAACATAGGTCACCCCCACACACCCACAAACACACCCACACACACACCAATTTCGATATGTCTTTGTTCTGAGATGAGAGTCCTGTGTATTCATTATCAGCAGAAACATGCCAATAATTCTAATCATTTTTATTGTTGCTGAGCCAAGCTTTTTAACAAGATTATACAGCAGTGATTGCCTCTTATATGTCAATACATACACAGAATTCTTCCATTTCCTTGAAATATTGTTTCCTCAATTTATTATGAAAGTATTGCAAGGCGCTGCTAGCATGCAAAACAGCATTTCATTTCATTTTTCTTTTCTCTCTCAATGTCTCACATGAACACAGAAGCTTTCTACTTTTAGATCCATCTATCCCTTTTTGGAAACAGAAGGAAGAGATAGACAAATCACTTTTAGCACTGGCTCTCACTATTGTTGTGGGACAAAAGACAAACCAAACAACAAGCATCAAGGAGTAAGGATAAGTAGTTCACTGCTGGCTGACAAAGCAAATCATCCCTCTAAAAGTCTAAATCTTACTATACCAAAGGAGAGTTGAAGCACAAGCCCTTGAGAGACTTCAATAGCACAAGTAGATTTGGCCAACAGCCCATCTTCTGAGGCCTTTATTTCTATGATGTGGAGGAAAGGAAGGCAGTCAGCAAATGCCTGATGAATTAATGGTAGGAGGCTGGTTTACCACATCTATTTTACTATCCTTAACAATTCCCTACAAAACAAAAACTTCAAAAAGTACTGAAAATTTGACCCTTGCATCCTGGTGATGGTGGCATAACACTGCTACATTCCTGGTCACCCAACTGTAAAAGCCAAGTGTGAGTTCTGACTGTTTCTCTCTCCCCTTCTTGGTAAAATGGTAAGTATTTTGTCATATTTAATGAAAACTGTGTTACATCATGTTACACCTGTAACTTGAGGGGTGTTTTTAACCAACAAAGGAGAATATTTGTAGCACAGGGTTGAAATGTGGGGTCAAGAAGCAATAGATGGAAACTAATCAAGGAGAGAAGCAACCTAGAACTGAGAATAAATTTCTTGACAGAACAATTAATCAGTGGAACAACCTGCCTCCAGAAATTGGGAATGCTCCAACACTGGAATTTTTTAAGGAGAGATTGGACAACCATTTGTCTGAAGTGATGTAGGGTTTCCTGCTTGACCAGGGGGTTGGACTAAAAGATTTCTAAGGTGCCTTTCATCTATATTATTCTAGCAAGTTCTGTTATCTGTTATCTCTTTTAGTTTCTTTGTTTTCTTGTAGACTTTTCATTACCAAAACTAGGTAACATCAGTGCTGATGATGTTATTTAGTTTAGGTAATGAAATGTCTGCAAGAAAACAACCAAACTCAGAGACCACCAAATCTACCTAATGTAACTCAAACGATTGTGACAAGGTAGTATGATATGAAGGGATTTAGTAAAATGAATAGTTCGAGATGAAAATTGTGAAGCTATGCTTTCCACAGTACTGAGAAGGTTGTGGAATCCACATGTATGGTGCTGAAGGTTATGAAAATGAAAGCTTTGGTGATCCTCAATGACAAATTCACTACATCACCACAAATAAGCAAGCAACCTGTTCTATAGCTTTAATAGAGAGACGAAGAAGAATATAACCTATCTAACTGCAACTATTTCCAATTTCTGCCAGAGCCAACCATTTGAGTAAAAGTTATGTACTTTAGTAGGGTGGTGCAGTGTTTCAAATTTAATTTGGAAGAGGTGCATCTAGGAGGTGAGTGAGGTGCTTATCTTTGTCTCATTAAACCAGCCTTTTGCTCGATTCCTGGAAACAGAGGCAGCCACATTAATGGCTGCGTTTGTGCTCCCATGCACTCCAGAGTACATGTTCCAAATCAGATCCAAATCAGATTTATTGCAAGGTACCAAGACACTGTGAGACAAGAGGGAGAGTTCAGATCATGCCACTTGTGGGAAAATCCATTTTCTTCTCCATTACTGTAAGGATTATAGAGGCACAGTGAAGCTTGGAATGGTGATGGTAGCAGATAATAATATTGACCCCATTAATAACAGCAATATATTTTGATGCTTTGATGCTCTGTTGCCTTGTTTCACAGTATTAATGTTCCACTACACAACAAGCAAAAGCCAGGCTAAATGCTAGCTCTAAGCCATGAGGGAGAAGTAAATAAGTATAATGGGGCAAGTGATCCTAAGAATCACTTCCAGGCAACCAGGTGTAGAAAGCTCTTGTGCATTTATGTGTTTTCCAGGTCTGTAATAGATTAAATGACTAATAGGGTAGAAATGACTAATGTTGGCATGTAGAAAAATATGTAGCGCTCTCTCTCTCTCTCTTTCTCTGTCTCTGTCTCTGTCTCTGTCTCTCTGTCTCTCTGTCTCTCTCTCTGTCTCTCTCTCTGTCTCTCTCTCTCTCTCTCTCTCTCTCTCTCTCTCTCTCTCTCTCTCTCTCTCTCTCTCTTTTTTTTTTTTTCTTTCTCTTTCTTTCTCTCACTCCCTGTGTGTGTTTTGTATGAGTGTGTGTTGGAGCTGCAAACCTGATCCTAAAAATAAGAGAGCTTGAAAAATCTCTCAACTGTTCCATTAATTTAGAATACCTGCCTCACTCATTTTTGTCCACTATAAATTCCACTTGTTTTCTCTCTCTTTGTTTTCTGTATCACTGCGAGGTTAATGCAATATGCCTCAAAGTGAAATAGGCCAGAAGTTTGCCTCTTTCTGGCTCCAGCTAAGCAATGGAGTGAGGCTGATCACTGACAATTGATGAGTACGGTTAACTTCTCTTCCGAGGTGGCCTTGCCATCAATCAGCATGAACCAGTTCCTTCAGATGGCAGATTCTAAAATGGCTTGTTTCTTTATCTGTGACCTCTTTTTCTGTGTACTATTAAAAATAATGAACAGAGAAAATGAGTTATTTTGATTTTTTTCCCCTTCAGGTGAAAAAAAAAGGTCTAAAGTTTTATCCTGTTTGTATCATTTAGCTTTACAAAAAGGATTGGCTATTCTTTACTTCATTAAAACACACTTTTAATGTTCTACAAAAAAAAAACACCAAAAACCTCTGACCAAAACATCACAGATCAAAAGCTTCAGGATTTGGGGAAATATCTTTCTTCTTTGGAACAATTGGATAACAGCATTAACTCTTGGAATTGTGGGAAGGAGCTATCCATACAATAACAATGCTAATGGATTTCTGGGCCATGGAGATACCCATGGTGGTGCTTTATTCTGAACCCCCTGCTGGGCAATTCCATATTTAGATAAAATTTCTCAGCTTACCTTTTTAAATAACAGAATTACTTGAAATGAATGTGTCCCTACCACTGGTAATTTATAAATATGACAAACATTTCAAGTCAATGAGTTCTAACCTGAATCATCTCATCCTGATCTGTGGATATCTTTTCTGTGTGGTGTCCTGAAGATTTGTGGATGGCACGGAGATGACCTTCCATAAACTGTTTTATGCTTTGAGTTTGTAGAACAGGGAAAGTAGGAGGAAGAGACTCATATTGGCTCCTCCCTGACTCCCTGGGATGCAAAACGTATGAAAGGGAAAATACAATCAAGCCTTCAATATTGTGTTACAATATAAAAGTATTTTTCCAGCCCAGTTGTCTGTTCCTTGATCTCATCAGTCTTTCCATTCCCACTGCTTTTTTGTCCACCTGTAGTCGTAATAGAATAGTGATACATACTAAAAACCCTGAAGCCTCCAAACATCCGAGGGAAACCCCGACCCGGCAGCCGTTGACAGTTGACAGCTGTCAAAAGGCTGCCGGAAGAAACGATGCAGGCGCACAGACCCGCCGGCAGCCATTAAAGATGACAGCTGTCAAAAGGACTGCCGGTAACAAGCGCGCATGCGCCAGATCTGACAGCCGCCGGAACAGCCCGCACGGCAGTCCCCAATCAGGTCCTCCAGCTGAGTGAATGGCTCAGCTGAGGGGAATTCCCTAGCAGCCGCCGAGCTGTCAGACGGCCGCACGATGATTGGCTGCCACCCTAGCGGCGGGAAAAATACTGTTTGTTGATTGGTTGTAACGTTAACAGTTTCCCTATAAAAGCCGGGTTTGTGTTGACAGTCAGCTGCCCGGAGCTGAACCGAATAAACTTGTGAACCTTGCCTACGGTCTTCCTCTCGTCTTTCGTGAAGACAATTCAAATAGCAGAGTTGGAAGGGACTTTGGAGGTCTTCTAGTCCAACCCCCTGCTCAAGCAGGAAACACTATATCATTTCAGACAAATGGTTGTAGAAATAGAAATATAGAAATAGAAATAGAAATAGAAATAGAAATAGAAGGGACCTTGGAGGTCTTATAGTCCAGCCCCCTGCTCAAGCAGGAGATCCTATACCATTTCAGATAAGTGACTGTCTAGTCTCTTCTTAAAAACCTCCAGTGATGGAGCAACCCTGATTTCTAAAAGCAAGCTTTTTCCACTGGTTAATTGTCCTAACTGTTAAGTTTCTCCTTAATTCCAGGTTGCTTCTCTCTTTGATTAGTTTCCAACCATTGTTTCTTGTCCTTCCCTCTGGTGCTTTGGTGAATAATGTGACTCCCTCTTCTTTGTGGCAACCCCTCAAATCCTGGAATACTGCCATCATGTCACCCCTATTTCTTCTTTTCTTTAGACTAGCCAAATCCAATTCCTGCACCTGTTCTTCATATGTTTTAGCTTTCAGTCCCCTAACCATCTTTGTTGATATTCTCTGCACTTTTTCTACAGTCTAACATCTTTTTTTATATCATGGATGCAATATTCCGAGAGTGATCTTACCAAGGCATTACAAAGTGGTACTAACATTTCATGTGATCTTGATTCTATCCCTCTGTTAATGCAGCCTAGGACTGTGTTGGCTTTTTTTGGCTCATGTTTAAGTGATTTTCCACTTAGGACTCCAAGATCCCTCTCACAGTTACTAGTTTTAAGCCAGATACTACCTAGACTATAACTGTCATTCTGTTTAGGTCAATAAATATTTCTGAAATGTTGACCTAGTTTCTAATTATATTATGTATTGTGCAACCTATAATAACCAGCCCTTATTCTCCACAACTTTTATCATTTGCATGTATCTCTCCACAAACACATTCCATCCACTGAAACCTGTGGAAAAAATCTTAATGTTTTCCTTCTCTTAAACTCAACAACTCTATCAAACTTATTTGTTTAACCTGCTTGATTCCCAACTTAATCCTCTCACTTATTGTTTGTCTTTCTTTGCATATTTTCTGCTACCCTTCAGATCTCATACATGTCTTGAATGTTAATATAAAATCAATATTTTAGGCATTTTGTTACATTCCTCTTTCCTCACAATTTCTGCTAACGTGGAATTTATCTTTGTTCTAAGCAATTTGTTATGCCTATCAGGCTGAAATGGTCAGAGTTACAGTAAATAATACTAAGTAATGTTATAAACTATCAAGCAGTCAAACAGTGGGCTTCAAGCATTTAGAAATTAATAAGGTGTTGACACTAACTGTCATGGGGTCTATTAAAAGACATTGAAATATGGTATTTCTTTCTCCAACATCATGAACACTGACAAAGGGATGGTTCATAATTAGATTTTATTATTTATTTATTTATTTATTATTTAAACTTGTATACCGCCCTATTCCCGTAGGACTCAGGGCGGTTTACAGGGAAAAATTAAAAATACATACATACATTCATACATACATACATACATACATACAACGTTAAAATCGATTAAAACTAAAATTAAATTAAGTCCCTGAATTTAAACTAAAACCCCATTAATAAATAATTAAAACCCCTCAGTCTGGGCCAGACAGCTCAAAAAGCCAAGTTTTCAAATCCCTGCGAAATGAGCGAAGGTCGGGGGCAGTCCTAAGCTCCGTGGGAAGATGGTTCCAAAGGGCTGGCGTGCCCACAGAGAACGCCCTTCCCCTGGGGATAACCCACTGGCATTCCTTGACCGGTGGTACCCTAAGAAGGCCCTCTCTGTGGGAGCGCACGGGACGATGGGAAAGGCAATTGATAAAGTAGATTGCAGCCTCCTTTGTGTTGAATGGAACAATGTGGGATAGATGACCATCTCACTGCAAGATAGATTCTAGATGAACTGAACAAGCACAGCCAAAATATAGTCTTAAATAGGTCTATGTTCACATGGAAAGGTGTATACAGTGTACCTTAGTGTTCTGTTCAGGGCCCATCGTTCTTCATAAATGACTTAGATAACAGAATAGAAGGAATGTTTATAAAATATGCAGATGCCATAAAGCTGGGAAGATTGCTAGGAAAACATGTTCAAAGTTAAACATAGTATAGTTTGGGGCTGCATCCATAGACATATGGTGTCAAGTTATAGTACTACTCTATGGTAAAAATACAATTCAGCCACATCTTTAAAAGATTGATGATAGTATGCCATCAAGTCAATGTCCACTGTTGATCATTTTTTTTTCCATAATGACCTTTTTCCATCACAGTACTTCAGATCTTTCATCATTGTAATTAATTTCATCCACCTTGCTGTTGGTTGTCCTCTTCTTTTCTTTCCTTTCACTTTTCCCAGTGTTATAGTTTTCCCAGGAGAGGTAGATATTCATATTATATGTCTAACATATGATAATTTGAAAATGGTAATTTGTGTCTCAAATAAGAGCTCTGAGTTGATTTGTTCAATGTTTTTTCCCCCTTGACTATATTGGGTATATTCAAGAGTCTTTTTCAGCACCAAAGTTCTAATGTGTCAATACTCTTCCTATTTTGCTTCTTCAAAGTCCAATTTTTGCTTCCATAGTGCCTTATGGTGAAATAATTGTCTAAACGATTTTAATGTTTAACTGTATATATAGTCAAAGACAAGTCCAGTCCACTAGGCAAAAGCAAGTCTCCAAGGCAAAGGCAAGTCCACAGGGCAGGGCAACTCCACAGTTGAAGAGACACAATTCAAATTTCAAGGCAAGAAGACACAGCAAGGAAATGATACGTTGTTCCCAGCATCATTTCACTCTACTTGCTGAGCTAAATAACTGCATCCTGGTGCAGCTCATCAAGAGGGACAAGGCTGCCTCCTCGAAAGTAGCCTGGCTGACCTTTGTTATACCCAGGGCTTTTTTTTTCTCATAGAACGCTCAGAACGGAGTTCCGGCACCTTTTTTGGATGGAACCTTGTAGGATAGCCAAGGTGGGTTGTATGACATGTGTGAGTTCCGGCACCTTTTTCTTATACAAAAAAAGCACTGGCTATACCTGTCTACTCTCATCTCTAGGTGCTCTCAGATCTGGAGGAGGAGGCAGTTCTTCTTCATCTCCAATGACCAGTTGCAGCTGTGTGTCCTCTCCAGTGGTTCATTTCTTGACTGTTCCTTTAGTGTAGATCAGACAAGTCAAATCATGCAACATATCAGAGCTTTCCCCCCATTGCCAGCAATGTGGTGGGCATGGTTTCTTGGTGATGCGTCTGGCCCGCGGGCTGGCAGTTTGACACCTCTGGTGTAGATAGTCAATCCTAAGAGGCATCCGCCATCCGCCATTGCAATATCTTAATTGTCAGTTCTAAGCATGATTGCTGCATTTGTTGTTGTTAGTTTGGTTTTCTTTGTATTTAATTTTAGTACCATCTTTTTTCACTCTGCTTTTTGACTTTCATTAATAGAGCTTCTAATTCATTGCATTTTCAGCTTCAGAGTAGTGTTATTAGCATAACATAGATTATTGAAGTTTATTCTTTCAATTTAAAACCACATTCATCTTCCAGTATCATCTGTTTAATCTCTATATATCTGTTCTTTCTTTGCTGCCTATGTAGTTGCATTATTGCAGCTGGATAATTAATAACTACTTTTAAAAAAAAACTTTCACCCATCCCTACCATTTGATCATATTCTTATTTGCTACTCCTATTACTGAAGTCTGCAATACGCTGGACTTTGTTGCTTACTGTACGTTTAGTTCATCCTAAGAATTCAAATTGCAGATTATAAGCAATACAATAGGGGAAAAACACTGACTTACTTTAGTCAGAGTTAATTGAGCCATTGGTAGAATAGCTAAGGCTGAAGTACATTGACATATCCTTTGCCAGACGGTAATTGGCAAGGTGGAAATGAAGACAAAGAGACCTTGGCACCTCTCCATCCTTTTTTGAGACTATATATAAACACTTTTCCTGCCAATGTATGTAGTATAAGACATATTTTAGAAACCCTTGGCCTTAGGGACCTGATTTATGAAGCACTTTCTGATGAGCGTGACTATATTGATATGCTTGCCTTGATGTTGGCCTTTCCTTGTGAATCTACAGTATATCTGCTTAATCTCCTGGTGATCCTATGCATATAAAATGAATACAACTCTGTAATTTTTCTTTGAATTTTCATTTTCAGCTTAGTGCCCTGCCATCTTTTCTTTCATGGTCTCTGCCTTTTAGTCTCTGCTTATTAAAGGCTGTGACTTTTTGTTCTTTGTCATTTTACTTATACCTATAGGTAGGTTGTGGCACAGTGGATCAGTAGTTAAGATTCTGTGCTTGGTAGCCAGAAAGCCAGCAGCCCAAATTTGAGAGACAAGGTCCACATATTCCCATACTCACCTTAGCTTCTGCCAACCTAGCAATTCAGAAGAATGCAAATGCAAGTAGATAAATAGGTACCACTTTGATGGGAAGGTGACAGCACTCCATGATGTTAGGCTGTTCACATGACTGTGGAAATGTTTTTGGACAGTGCTGGCTCAATGGCCTTGAAACAGAGATGAGCACCGGCTCCTATAAGTCAGCAACAACTAATGGAGTAAAATCCACATGGACTCCTTTACTTTTTTATTGGTATGTTTAGCTGTCATTTATGACCCACAGCTATATGTTTTGTGTTATGTTGTTTTGATTTTGTGTGTGTGTGTGTGCGTGTGTGTGCGTGTGTGTGTGTGTGTGTGAGAGAGAGAGAGAGAGAGAGAGAGAGAGAGAGAGAGAGAGAGAGAGAGAGAGAGAGAGAGAGAGAGAGAGAGAGAGAGAGAGAGAAACATAGAGACAGAGAGAATTCCATCACTAGCACATCCTAGTTGTGCATTATTGCCACTATTGACACTTCATTCCTTGAAGTCTCCACTTGTCTGGAGAAATAGATGCAGAAATGTGTGTAGGTGAGTGGATGTGTGTGCACTTGTGCATATAGGCATACAGCCCTAAGAACCTGTTCCATTTTTTTCATCAATCTGTAATGAAGTAACAGAGCTGCTATTCATAAATACATAAGTATGTGGGAAATATTGTATATGGAGGGTTTTAATTTCCTTTGCTAGGTTGCCAGAAGAAAGAGATAAGGAACAATAAAACAAATCTATATCCATCACATGGTTTAAAAGTCAGTCTCTTTGTTTAAAATTCATGGATAGAAATGGGAGCTGTCCATTTCAGGGTTTTATATTCAGATAAAAAGAGGGCCACACGAACAAAACACACTAGCAGGATAAAAGGTTGTGGAAAAATCCTGTTATTTACTAGAGTTCAAGAATGCAGGATCCATTGAAACTCCAACTTTGGGGGACAGGGAGAATCATCCAGAAGTGCCAACTAACTGTCACTCTTAATTATGTGGCAAACAGATGTTGCAGTTGGTGCTGGCAGGACTGTCATTGTTTGTTGCCCTTAGTGGAGAACTTTTGAACTAAGCAAACAAAATGAAAGATTCAGCCTGGAACCCTCTAGATGCAAATTCATATTGCAGGCTCATAACTAAACTTGGAGGACAAGCGAGGCAAATGGATTGAATGGAGGCAAAGTTGGGGACTGGTAGGTAAGCACACTGGCATCCTTCCTGATGGAATGAAAACCACTCCTGGGCTTTCCATTACATACAGCATTTAAGAGGTCTAACTACAGAATTACGGATTTGGAGTCAGTTACCAGGATGGTCTTAGACTGCAGTCAATCAGTTTTAACTACATAAAGACTGGCTGCTCCCCTGAGGCAATAGTTAATACGATGCAGAAATTTGCATATGTGAACACATGATGCAAATTAAGAATGGGCTAGGAAAACAAAATGTGCTTGGCAAGGCTGAGAGAAATAGAAGGAAGGGGGAAAACAGTGGGTTCAGAACCAAATAAATTAGTGGAATGTCCTTGAGAAAGTTATTACTAAAACAGATTGAGATGTCAAAGATAATTCATGCAATCCTCAGGACTGAACACTAGCAGTAAGATGGCATGATGAAAACTCCATAATTTCACAACACATGGACAAACAGCCATAAATCCAACTAGGAAACTGAGAATTCTAGATCAAGCCAAATCCCAAAACACTAGAGAGTCCCTAGAGGCCTGGCACTTGGACAAATCAGCCACCAGCAAGCACATAGAGATAAACAACATCTACTTAGCATTCAGAAAGAGATCATCAAAAAGCCAAAAAGGAAACAAAAAGACCAAAACACCTCCTCACCAATCAACACCCAGTTCAGCAAAGATTGACACCAAGATTAACATTAGACCAACAGTCAAGAAGTTAGCAATACCGCAATCAAGGAACTACCAACTCAGCAAAACTATCTATTAGTAAAGAGCAGCCTAATCAAGGAATCACCAAGAATACTCCCACCAACACTGACAAGGCATATCAGTGGTATGTTAATAGAAAGCAAACTCTATTCCCTCAGGCACAAATGATGTTACCTAGTTTGGTAATGAAATGTCTGCAAAAGAAAAAGTTCAGAGAGCACCAAGGTTCAACCCTGAGTTACAAATAGTTTATCAGTCAAACAGATCTGAGGCAATCTAGTTTGATGCTCAACTGGCAGTAATACCTAACAGAATAACAGAGTTGAAAGGGACTCTGGAGGTCTCCTGCTATAGCATTTTTAACAAATGGTTGTCCAATCTCCAGTGCTGAAGCACCCACAACTTCTGAAAACAAATCGTTCCACTGGTTGATTGGTCTCAGTGTTAGGAAATTTCCCTTTAGTTCTAGGTTGCTTGTCTCTTTGTTCAGTTTCCATCCATTGCTTTTTGTCTTGCCTTCTGGTGTTATGGAAAGTAGGTTGACTCACTCTTCGGTGTGGCAGCTCCTCAAATATTAGAACACTGCTATCATGTCACCACTAGTGCTTCTTTTCACTAGATCACCCAATCACCTAATCAGCCTTGGTTAATCTGGAAAAGTGTAGAAGGGTCACTTCTGGAAAATACACGGATTTTATAATACAAAATACAAGACATCCCAGGATTGGGGGCTAGATTGGGAAACTGAAGAAAATATTTTTTAAAGAACCACTATTTTTGAATTAAGTCCAGAAATGGGCTGACAGCAGTAGAGCTGGCATATTGACATAATGGGTTCGTATTAGCTAGTCCCACAGAGAAGTCTAGCTGCTCAATTTTGAACTAACTAAAGTTAGTGGACCGTTCTCACAGGCAGTCCCAGTGTACAATGCATTGGGATAACCCAACTGGAAAATTACCAGTGTTGCAAGAGGGAGGTAAAGTGCAATGAGGCTTGCAAGATTGATATCAGCTCCTTCAGGGTAAACCAGATCAAAAAATAGACTCCACTGGAAGAAATGAACTATACTGAGATAGGCTACAATAACAGAATCTTGCAAGCTTGGTTGCATTTTCTCTTCCCTATCTCCTCCTTATTTCCCAGGGAGTCAGGGAGGAGCCAGTCTGCATCTCTGCTTAATACTGCGTTGTTTCTCAGAATTTAAGGGATGTTTTAGCTCTCTTTGCTTATATAACAATTCCTGCCTATCTCCACCAAGGTTATCTCCTTGATTGGCTACACAGGGTCATGAAAGTCATATCTGTTCCATCCAAACTGAAATGCACCTAGAATATACAAAGCACCTTACTTCAAATCCACAGTCAAGAAGCAGGAGGATATTTGTTAAGACTCAAGCCAGGAGTCACAAACATATATTGTTCTAAGATTTGTCACACACAAGAAATTTCAAGATGGCCAGGATTGCTACTGCAATTATGATGTGTCATAGGCTTCCTAGTTAGCAGGCTTCAAAAGAGTATTGACTTCCACCAATGTCAACCTAAATTTAAGTACCTGCAATTTAAACTATCTTTTATGTAAGTGCATCCCCTTTAGTTAAATTAGATATCATTAGCAGACCAATTTTATAGCACAATTAATCCACTATTGCATACCTGGAATAAGGGCATTGCCTTTCTAAACAGTTTGGAGGCACAGTCTTCCTGCTAAATTATGGCAGCTGGTGGTTATTTTTAAAAGTATGCTATGGGGATCATATTCTAAGGATGATGTAAGATTTATATAACTCCTCTTTTATTTTACTAATTATAGACAAATTCACACTGAATCTTGGTGTGATTGTTAGGAAAGCTGGACACATGGGAATTCTAAATCAACAATCCTTTGCTCAGTTCAAGATTTTCAGATTGTGCCTTCTGTAAACCATGTATGAGATTTCTCTGGCTTGTGCATTGCACGAACCCAGTTAATTGTGTGTGTTTTTTTAAAAAAACTGATTGCTTAGTCTTTCTTTGTCTTAAATCACAAATCATTCATTGCAAGACAAATTCTTAGGGTAATAAGTTTAAATTTGTGATGCTTTTCAAAGACTGCCACAATCTGACATAATTTTGAAATAGATTATAGTTGGGATTCATGGCCAGAGATAGATCAGAGAGATAAACCTAACCAAGAGGACAAGCAGCAGCTAGATCAAAACATTACAAGCAAATACAGAGCTAAGTAGAAATTTGAGTTACAGGGTGGTAACAGAGAGGGTCAAAGAAAAAAAAAGTAATGATAGTAGACAATAATCATATTGCAAAGCAGTACTATGCAGTAGAATAACCAGTACTTGGGTATCTTTATACTCAAAATAATTTATCAGTTCTTACATCATTTCAAGATGTACTACAGCCAAACCAGATCTCCCCCAACCTCTTGCTGTGTCTTTCAATTTTTTAGTTCCCAGATGTATGACTTGGTAAAATGTTAGAAAAGTCTTTGAGAAGTCTATAAGTTCCTGGATTCCCTTCCCTTCCTCCTCCTTCTTCTGATAAGGACCCATTTCATCTCTTCCAGGTTCTCAAGAATTATAGTTTAATGGTCTTGCAATCACTTCTACTAGTTCCTTCCTTCCATTCAGAAGTAATTTGGCATTGGAGATTTAAGTTTATTTAAATTATTGAAGTATTCTTTTATGCTCTCACCAATCCTGAGCAGTTCTTCTTCTACTACTAGCATAAGGCTATCCAATACAGGAGTTTGTTTCCCTTCTGGGTAAAGACAGACATTAAAAATGTGTTAAAATATTTTGCTTTCTTTTCATCACATGTGGCCAGATGACCTCTTCTCCTTTGATTTGTAATAGACCTACTACTTCTTTGTCCTTTTGTAACTTTAGTCTGAATTTGGCCCATATTCCTTTATGCCGTTGAGAATTTTTTTAATGGTTAGACTGCAAGCACTTAGAACTATGATTTATGACCAATTAATGTACTTACCAAACAAGTAGAGAGCCAGTTGGTGCAGTGGCAAAGGCATCAAGCTAGAAACTGGGAGACTGTGAATTCTAGTCCTTGGGCACAAAACCAGCTGGTTGACCTTGAGGCAATCACTTTCTCTCAGCTATGGGATGGGGGCTATGGCAAACCACTTCTGAAAAACCTAACCAAGAAAACAGCAGGAACTTGCAGGCAGTCTCAGAGAACTGGACACAATTAAAGAACAACAAGAAAAACAAACCAATAGGTTACATACTGCGTTAAACTGTGTGAACATTTGCAAAAGTGGCATGGTATATTTGTAACAGTAATGCAATTTTATATGTCTTACAGTAGGAGTAGGAAACTGTGGTACTTCACATGTTGCTGTATGTCAAGCATCCTTACTGTTGGGCACACAGCTGAATGGTTGCGATATATAGCCTGGCATCATATAGAGATCCACAATATCCCTAATCCAACTATAGGGTTTGGCATGCCCTATAGCAGGGGTCCCCAACCCCTGGTCTGGTGACTGGTACCAGGCTGCAGCATGCCCGCAACTGGGCCACACAAACAAGCAAAGCCCCATCCGTGGGATCCAGGCAGCACATAAAACCATGCCCCCTCCAGTCCACAGAAAAGCTGCTCTCCACGTAACTGGTCCCTGGTGCCCAAAACGTTCTGCCTGAATAAAGTTTTCAGGTCATCCCCGCAAGTGGAAACAACTCTACCCAAGTCTTGATTCAAAAGAGGTTTCCAGATGCAGACGTAAAACATTGGGTTCCATTTGAGGATCAGAAAGATTTGTTGCTTGATTCAAAACTAAAGATCCTCAGAGCTAATTCCCTTTTGACTTTTACAGCAAGGGATGATTAAAGACCATCATCAGTGAGTCCTGATGTGCCAAGTTATTTAGCATACATGCTTTTACTCCGTAGAGGTGCATAGCAATGAGCAATGTGTTTACTGTGGGCATAAATAATCTTCCTTGTCCAGGATAACTAGAAAAAGAATTGTACCTGAGACCTTAATGTGACTCCCATTTCCTTCCTTTCCTGATTTGATCAAGATAAAAGTGAAAGAAACGCATATAGAATTTTAGCCTTTGGAATGCAATGCCATTAAATGATGTCAGGCATCCTTCTTTCACCCTGGAGTATTTAATGTTAAACTACCAGATGAACTTCACATTTATATCATTGCCACCAGTAGTTCAATCCTAATTTATTCTCATATATTTTATACAACCCATAAATCTATCTTTAATGGTTCTAAAATAGTGTTTCAATGGGATTTCTCAGCGGTCTATCGCTGTGAATATCAGCAGTAGCCTGAAAGAATGCTTGCTGAGTGCTGTAGATCATTTATGTGCAAGGTGCATCTGGAGGGAAGTGATTGCTATGTTCAGCTTAATCCATGCTCTAACTTCACATATGGTACCACTGAGAACCACCAAGGAGGGCTAATATCCTGCATGAATAAAGTATGCAATTTAAAATACTCTCTTGGCTTCTCTATTCTACGAAATGATTTTTTCGGACAGCAAAAATAGATAAAGTGTAATCGAAAGTATGTGTGAGGAGGAAAGTGTTTAAATAATCTAATGTGCAGAGGTTAATTAATCTAAATCAAACTAAATGCCTCTGGAGCAAAAGCCCTGATTCTTGTCCAATGGTTGGTGTTTGGTTTCTTCTAAACCTGGAATTTCCAATTTGGGATTTTGGTTGATTACCTCCTAAAGTCATACAATTCATGACCATAATAATCTCAATATAAGACACCAAATTTCATGTATTAGTGAGCCATCTGGATATCTGGATGAACCTCATTCCAGGCAGAAATATCTACATATTTCAGGAATATAGTAAGATATAGGATCAGTGTTAAAAGCAGGATTATCTACTGTAAAATTTGATTAGAGGTCTGATTATACATGCATATGTCCATGCATGCTTATATATGTAGTTTTGGGTAATCATTGAAGTATTCTCAAGAGACTAATTCTCTATGATTTACACAGAAAACGGATCAGTCTGCACCCTGGCCATGTTTTTACCAATTTCAAACCTTGATCCTATTCTCGAAAATAGCTTTGTAAAACAGATACCCTTCTCAGAGATAACAGAATTGAAATAGGAATTGAATAGTTTTATCTTTTGTTTCTTAATTATTAGCAGTGTGTTATTTTCAGTGAACTGTTTGTATACTGATTTTTCTTTCTTTCTTCTAGCTTAATCATAGATAAAGAAAACCTTGTTCTTGTTAGCATGCTTTATCAAACTCAATTCATTAAGCTTAAGCTTTCCCGAATTTTCTTAGAATACTTGTATGTAACTTGTATGTATTCTCTCTCTCTCTCTCTCTCTCTTTCTCTCTCTCTCTCTCTTTTCTCCCCTCCTCCCTGTGTGTCTCTGTGTGGTGTGTTTATCTCTCTCTGTCTTTGTGTGTATGTATATTATTTATGCTTTTTCTTGCAGCTTTCTCCTACTCTTGCTTGTTTTGGCATGCAAACTGTCTAATGAAGTGTTCATAAACCTGTTTGACAGGGAATGTATTGAAATGCCAGCTACCAGCTATTCTGTGTACCAACATTACGCTGCAATACACTACAAGCCCACTGAATACAGTTGGAGTTAGTTGTGAGTGCAGTAATACCTGAGTTCTGAAAGGAGGTTAATGATACGAGATATAGTCCTACTCAAATTTATTTCTAAAATACTTCCCCACAGTAATAATGAAGAAGAATGGCTATTCCCAGATAGATTATATGTATAGAAGTAAAGATGAATAAACATAGAGACGATAATAAAATAATCCTATTTACTTATTTGATTTTTCAGAGAAGCAGAGACCATTTAAATAAGGTAAAGTGTATTAAATATTAATAAGTAAACTTAATAACAATTACATATGTAAAAGGGAAGACAATGTAATGTCATGTAATACTGTGCTGAATGTACAGCATCATTGCATCATCATTTGGAAGGCTACTAGATCAGGGGTGTAGCCTCGCAACATCATATGACATGTTGCGATGTATTGTGACTTTTTTTCCATTGCCAGCAATAGGGTGGGCGCAGTTTCATTATGATGCATCCAGCCCACAGGACGGCAGTTTGACACCCCTGTACTAGATCAAAAAAGATTCTAGGTAGTCTAAAGTCTAATAAGAATATACAACAAGAAATAACAACACATTGACAAAATAGGCAACACGAAATTTCAAGACATCATCATTAGACAAGGATTAAAGTTCTAATATACCTACTTGAAAAGGTATTCCGAGAACTTAGTTCTGAATGGATATGCCTTGCTTTTGTTGTACATTAGTTTAAACATTTTTAAGGCTAAGTTAAAGTATTGAAAAAATTCTTACTTCTAAGTAAACATATATAATATTTCAGTGTAAAAATGAAAACCACTACTTTGCACTCCATTTTTGGTAAAAGAGAAGGGAGTATATAGCTTGCATAATTCAAATCCCTTATTTCTTAATCTGTGTGAAGAAAATGAATTGAAAGAGCATTTTTTTCAGTTGAGAAGAGTGGAAAATGAGATGGGGTCAGAAGAAAATCAGCAAAATTAAATGCTCCTACATCACTTCATCATTTGAAAATAGCTGACAACTCAAAACCCAAAGAATAGGTCGATGAGCCAATTAACATTAACCCTCTTTACTTCCTGGATTGACAATAATCCCATCAACCCCACTCTACCTAAAATGAAAATAAAATAATTGATAACATCTTGCTAGTCAGGAAACATGTTTGTTATCTACATTTATCTACTTGGAATGACCTGGGTATAGATGATAGATAAAAGATAGATAGAGAGAGAGAGAGAGAGAGAGAGAGAGAGAGAGAGAGAGAGAGAGAGAGAGAGAGAGAGAGAGAGAGACAGAGACAGAGACAGAGACAGAGAGAGACAGAGAGAGAGAGAGACAGAGACAGAGACAGAGACAGAGACAGAGACAGACAGAGACAGAGACAGAGACAGAGAGACAGAGAGAGAGAGACAGAGACAGAGACAGAGAGACAGAGACAGAGACAGAGAGACAGAGAGACAGACAGAGACAGAGAGAGACAGAGAGAGGTAGGTAGGTAGGTAGGTAGGTAGACATACAGGCAGGCAAGCAGGCAGGCAAGTAGTCATGAAATGCTTCTATGAGGAGAAGCTATGTGAATGAAAGTTGACTGTAAAATACATAAATAACAGTATGGAAATCCCCTAAAGAACTCCTAGCCATGTAGCTATGTTTTGTCTACAGTACTGGTTTACAAAGCCCTTGTGATATGAAAAGGTAGAATAATAACATATTCAGCAATTTTGTAACTAAGCGCTTTTCCTAATAGCTTTCACCAAGATTTCATATTGCTAAGATGACTCTGTTGGGAACAATCCACTTCTGAATAATGTATACATGAAGAAAGAGATAACCTCCAGGATCAAGATGCTGAAACTCCTGGGGCGAAAATAATAGTCGGTCAAGGCCTAGAAGCTGGGAAACAGAGCAGGGCAAGAATGTCTACCAGCGGGAAAACAGAGCACCCACTGAGGCTTCAGAACTGCAACAGTTCAAAATAATGTCCCAAACTTTGCTATGCTTCCCAATAAAGTGAACCAGTGCCTGAAATAAATTGATTCAGTCTCCCAAAACAAATTAAATTGTGATAATATTCTATCCTGGAGAATATTAGAATGTACCAAAGATGGTACAAAACTTCATTGGGAAAGTGCCTTAAATTGCGGCCTGCAAGATAATTAGAAAAAGCCATCAGGGTAGCATTTCAAATGAGAAGAAAAAGCCATGTTTTCTAAGCCACCCTTCCAAGTTAAGAGTCACTATTTTCTTGTAGGCTTCATTTCAGCACTGCCAATCATTTTGTGAGGAGGAATAACTTCAAAAAAGGAATTCGATTTACATTTGAAAGTTTAGGGATCGAAAGGGAGAAAAATAAGTGTTCTACTTCCCTTAAAACAGAGTCCTCCCAACTACCAAACAGCAAGATCTTTCTGCATTTGTGTGGATTGTGAATCTGTTAGGGGTGACAGAAGGAAGTTTACTCAAATTTTATACTCAGGCAGGAGAAATTGGCAAAAGGAGAAATCAATTACCTCAATCAATTATATAAAAAGATATCCTTTTAAAATCCTGGAGAGAGAGAAAGACTTAAACAGGTCTAAAGGATAATATACTTTCTTTTTAGGTATCTTTGCTAACTGTTACGCCTTATCCTGGTAAGCCATTTGGAAGAAGATGGCAGCCATGGAGATTATGAAACAAATATTATGGAAGAAGCTATTCCATTTGCCCTGGTTACTAGGTGGTCAGCAACACACAGTGTTCTGTACCAGCCTGCTACCGGCCCTGCAGAAAAGGCAGGGACAACCCCTTTTACAAGAAGGCAAGAGGCTGGAATTAAGCCTGCCAAATTTATGAAAACAAAAACAAACAGAACAAGACACGAACCAAGAAACAGGAGCTTTTCAAGCAGTTGCCTTCAACAAACCAGCCCTCCCACGCATTCCCCTTTTATACAGTTCAGGGCGTGGCTTCTCTCTGCCTCCTTCCGAGGTGCCCCATTGCCTTCCTCTGTTTACTCCTGATTGACTGCCTCCTGCGTCGGGCGTCCTTGAACAGATCCAGCTGTGGGTCATCTTCATCCACACTGTCAGGCTCACACAGCTGGGTCTCCATCGTGACCAGGTGGGAGGGGCCTGGCTGAGGGCTCTGCGGAGCCTCAAGGCCATCATCAGCAAGCTCTTCAACACACCCCTCCTCCTCTGAGTCGTCCGACCCAACTGCCGAACCCACAGGCTGACCCTGAATCACAACACACAGGCAGATTTTGCACATGGGTAGGATGGTAGCCATTTTGTAAACTTTGCCCAGCTCACATTCCTAAACAAATACATATAGCATCCTATAATTCTCTTCCACCTAAAACATCAGTCCACAGCCACTTCACAGAAGGTTATGGACTGTAGTCTACCATTCTGGTTGACTCTAGGTTATAGACAAATTTGCTTTTCAGGGTCCTAGTCTAGGGCTAAAATATAGTGACTGGTCCAAAGCCACTGACCAGCTTCCAAGCCTAAGAGAGGTTCTGACCAGATCTTTTTTTTGCTGTTATCTTAATCTTTTCTCAACAAAATCTACATATTCATAGTTCAGAGAAATTTGTTTCCTTGGTTGTTCATTTTCAGTTCAGTTTGTTGTTACAAAGTTCTGTCAGCAGCAGAACGTCTCTACACAAAAAAATGTACCACACATCTCTTGTTTTTTCTTTCAAATTATATTTTTTTTCTTCTCTTTGATCATACAGAAAAAGTAGACTTTCTTCACACAGCATGAGTTTCTATTCTTCAAATGGGACACATAAAAGGGGCAATGGCAGTTGTTTCTTTTATGAGAGCAACATGCAACATTTGAATACAACACTGAGAACAAAAATATATGAGTATTTATTATAAATTATAATAAATCCAGATAAGATACAGATTTCTCAGATTTTTCTTGAAGCTGCCCAGTGTTGGAGTTTAGTATCTAAATAAAACAGGCTTTTGTTTTTAAATACATATGGTGGTCACAGAAAATGGGTAGGTTGACACACTGCATTAAGTAGTAACATTAATGTCTGGATTTAGTTAATGCAATTTGTAAACTCAGCCAATTGTGTATTCGTAATCAAGTCATTGTTAATGAATCACAGTGTAGTGCAATGTTGAACCAAGTTTAAAAATATTGACTTGAGCTCTCCAACTGCATGCAGTAGCCATGTCTTTTTCTAATCTAACGCCACAAGAGGTTTTCAAGAAATGTATAGCACATTCCTTCAGCGATGCCTCCGCTCCCTGATAGTTCAAGAGTGCTTACTCTATCATGTGAAAAACCTCTTCTTCCAACTGTAGCTGCTGTTAGCCCAAGGGCAAGAAAGACACATTCCTTAAGGAGAGAACAGGAGTTGGGAGGCAAAGAGGCAGTGTTATGGAAGTGTTTTTCAGGTTAGAGCAAGGTGTGATCATTGTGAAAAGAAGAGAATAGGAGGAAGGAGAGTTATAAAACCAGGAGCAACAGAAGCCATGCCACCTATCACATTAAGGAGATACCTTCCCTCTTCTTAGTATGCAAGCAACTTTTCACTGTGGGAATTGCAGGATTTTGTTTTTATCTTCTTCCTTTTTCCTCTTCCCTTCTTCCCATCCCATTGGAATTCCCATCCCATTGGCACTGTGCACTGTTATTAAAGCAACCTCTTCTTGGTACACAAGATCCAATACCATATGAAAAATGAAGGTTTGGAGGGCCTTCTGGCAGCCTAGTTACAATTTCACATTCTGATGTGAAAAATTCTAAAATTCAAATTACTATATTTGGCAGAGGCTGAGTAAACGTATATTAGCTCCTCCTTTTTTGAGAAAACTACTATTGAACTATTGTTAAAACCATTGATCAACTGTACTAGACTTACTTTTGTGGGCCAAATGGTAAATCTGATCTCATATTTTAGACAAATGAAATTGTGTTTTACGTTATTTTTAACCATTTACATTATGTTTACAACTGAACCAGTTAGAAAATATTTGAAATTATTTGATTGTATTTAGGCTTAACTTAGGTGCTGTATTAACCCTAAAAAATAAATTTAGTCTAGGCTCAGCACATTGGGCAAAAACATCCCTGTTTTTTATCCTGACACTGTAGATCCAAATGTTGATATTAGTGTGAATATGCTAATACTGCTGCAACATGACAATGAAGTAAGAACTATGGGAAGTTAATATTGAGGGCATGTTAATGTAAGCTGAGTTACTAGATGCTTCATCTCCCAACTGTCCTCTTTTTATGGAAAGTTCAAATATGGTTCCCCAACTGACTCAATATAATTTAGTCCAATTACTCTATCAGTAGTAAAGGAAAAGTCAATATTCAGAGTATATCTTTTTAAAAAATTAATAAAAAATATTTCTGGCTTTGAATTAGTGTTGCATGTCTGATTCCTGACTCAATTCCAATCTTTATTTAATTTTCTTCAACCCTTGCTGAATTTATGAATTTTCAACACACTCTAAATTTTCTAAGAAATGAGTGAATGCCCATGACTAGAAAAATATATGCATCTAGTCAAAGTTGACAGCATATATACACACAGAAGAAATAGTTTAATGTAACAGTTCATTAAATGTGTAGTTGCTAGCATTGAATCTTGAAGAACAGTGCTGATGGCTAACCATAAATTTGATATGAAAATTCTTGGATACTGTACAAATCCTCTGAAAAAGTTGTATTGCTTTCTCCTTCAGCTTTCAACTTCATTACAAAGCCAACAAAAACACTTTACCATTTTCATATTTCTCACAGGAGTAATATGTCAAAATTATGGGTTTAATCATTATTAATTCCTTTGATATTTATCAACTGCATTAACATTAATCATGATAAACACTTCTAGTATAAATGTGGATGTCATTAATATAGCACTTCAAGTGTTTGTACTGCTGCTCAGCCTTCATTAACCGGACCATTAGTTGCAAGGTGTTAACTTTTTGCATGAAGAACACCGTGTTTCTTATAATGATACTTTGATGTATTTTTAAAGTCCTGTGGATTCTTCTCTACTGTGCTTTACAGTACACTGTGCAAAACTTCAAAAGAATGTCTTGCTTCAAAACAATAATTTCCTTTAGGATGCTTTGCAAACCAAGGTGTCTTTCTATTTTTAAAAGTGAAGTTTCTGAATTGCTTATAGATTGCTAATTTTGGCATATCCTGTAGCCATCCTGAAGCTCCTATGCACCTGTTTTGCATGCATCCCTACTAAACATATCTGAGGAGTTCCCATAAACTAAGCAAACTATTATCACCAAACTTTGAGGAAGCAAATATTATTTCCTCCAATACACAAAATACCTTGCCAAGATAACAAGAAGCCATCTTGCACATGCTTTGCACACATGAACTTAACTGTATAACATATACTGCGTACAAAGATCAGACCTGTGCAAATCAACCCTGATTTGATTTGAATTGAGAATACAAGAGTCAAAATGTGCATCTAAATGGCAATTAGAGCCAATTCAAGAACTGTTTCAAAAGAAAATGTATCCATAGGCTTTAATGGGGAAATTTCCAAACATGTGAATTGGTTCCAGTTTTTTGAAAATATGGAGGTTCGACCTGTAAAAAATGTTAACACTGCCAAGTTTTACAACAATACTAATGAACAGTACAATACCTTCCAAATTGTCTGGCAAAAAGCTCACAAAAAAGTGCAAAAAGTAGCCTACTTCAATTAAAAATATCAGGTTTGAAAAATAATATTAAAAATAAAGTTTTCTCTTCTTTTTCAACTTTCTTTGGAAGAATCCCCTCACTCCCCACTTCAGTGGGTGGTAATTTGAGGATACATTGGGAAATTTCCTAGATAGAATTAAAAAGTATATCCACTGTCTTGTCCTTATAGAGTGTACTTAAAGATATTGAGATTCTAGAAGAGTGCAGAGAAGAGAAACAAAGATGATCAGGGGATTGCAGGCTAAAACATATAAAGAATGGTTGTTGGAATTGGGTATGTCTAGTTTAATGAAGAGAAGGACTAGGGGTGACATGATATCCAAAATCTCAAGGGTTACCACAGAGAAGAGTGAATCCAGCTATGCTCCAAAGCACCTGAGAACAGGACAAGAAGCAATGGGTGGAAACTAATCAAGGAGAGAAGCAACCTAGAACTAAGAAGAAATTTCCTGACAGTTAGAACCATAGATCAGTGGAACAACTTGCCTTCAGAAGTTGTGAATGCTCCAACACTGGAAGTTTTTAAGAAGAGACTGGACAGCCATTTGTCTGAAATGGTATAGGGTTTCCTGCCTTAGCAGGAGGTTGGACTAGAAGACCTCCAAGGTCCCTTCCATCTCTTTTCTATTCTATTCTAGTGGTTAGCTATGATGCTTGTTCTGACCACTGGGTTTTCTGGCATGCCAGGAAGATTGGTGGCATAAATGATTACTAAATTGATGTTCTCTGAAAAAGAAAAAGAAAACATCATGGGCAAGGTTTGTTTGTCAATTTGTTATTGCTTAGTGGCCATATTATTTGTTAGAAATTTAGGAGAGGAAGTGAGAGCAGGAATAACACATTGGGATAGAATGCCACAGAGATAAGCAATCCTGAGAATTTGAGCCAGTGAACGGTTAGCCTGATGTCCATTTCACTCATCGTCAAGAGATTTAAACCTGTTACAATCGTGCAACATGAAGTATATTTAGAATATTGAGATCCCAGTTGGGTTGACAAAGCCAGCAAAGAACTGTAACATTCTATTAGTACAACAGAGAGAAAAGTAAGGGCATATGGCTAGATGTGCTAGCAAAGTTGATGACTGAGGAAGTGAATGGAGCCAAAGTAACCTTAGTCTTGCCACCTCAAAAACAGCTCCATTAGGCAAAGAATGTAATTAAAGAGATAAATCCTAATGGACAACTGCTTACATCAGTATCAAAGAGGCTGTCGTAACATTCAAGATCTCCTCACTGTTCTTCATATAAGGAATTTAAGCTGCAATGTTCTATTTTGCTGAAAGCAGTAGAAAAGCTGTTGAATCTTCAGAATGCTTCAGGAGTCCCTGGATTTCACTTACTGCTTTGAAGGAAGTCTTCATTTTGATCCACAGCTCTGCTTTAAGGAGATGAGATGATCAGTGTTTCTTTGAGACAAACCAAACAAAGCTTCCTAGAATGCAGCATTCCCCCGACTTGGTGCTCTTCAGATATGTTAAAAGCTGCATGACCTGGCAGCTGGGAGTTGATGAGAGTTGTTGGCTGAAGCTTCCGGAAGTCAGAAAACTGAAAGGTTAATGTACAGTAGATGAATACTGTCCACTTACATACTTTCATGGGCAGAAATTATCAGGGCTTCTAAGTAGAAGTTCATCTCATGAATGAAGGCAAATATATGTATCCCAGGATAATGTTGCAGGATCCAATCTGGGTCATTCACTAGGACCAGAAGCTTAGTCTTCTGAGCTTTTGGCTCATGCTGGAGCTTCTTCTATGCATCGTATTTATGTGGTGCCTGGTTGGGTGTGCCTACCTATTGGTTGATTAGGGTGTTGATGGCTGACTATTGGTTGTTGATTCTTTGTGCTGCCAAGTCCTCAGTTCCTAAGTACCTGATAAGCTGATGGTAAATCAGCATTACTGTTGACTTACAAGAGGCCAGTTTCCCAGGCTTCACTCATTTTCCTAGTTATCTACAGAAATTTTTTCTGTACATAGATTCTGATAATTGGAGATGCCAGAATTTAGTTCTTGGGACATCACAGACAATATATTGGAATCCATTGCCATATGTGAAGAAAGATTTCATGACAGAAATCAACCATTTATTGAACTTAAGTTCTTTCTGTCTTTTTCGTGTTGACTCTCCCATACTTGACTCTCCTACAAGAACATTCACCCTGCTCTCCCGCTCCTTTACCAATAAGAAAAGCACAACATTGAGACATATAGACCTGCACTACCACTTAACACAATACAAATACACAGGATGTCAAAATCATTCCTCATGGGCCAATTTCACTGGCTATCACACCCAATACTTTTTAAAATGGAGTTATACCTGAAGCATTTGAATGGCCCCCTATGGACAAACAAAAAAGGCAGAATGTAGGTGAAATATGCTGCCTTGTGTTTGTTGTTGTTGTTGTTTTCGGGTTTTATTTATTGTACCAAAGTAATTTAAGTTTTGGTTCTTTCTTGATGAAGGTGCATATATTATATTCCACTATGAACCATTATTCTTTCAAAATCTCTCCAGATATAATACAAAATATCTCATCTCCCAGAGCTGGTATGTTGACTTTGAGCTGCATTTATCTCCCCTGTAACTCGGTTTAATTTAATATGGGGTTCTATGTCTAATATCTATCTAGAGTCCTCCAAAGATAATATTTATGGAAGTTGCTCCTTGTCTGGCTCTCCCCTGTTCCCAGGCTGTAAAGATAGGCACCATATAGGGCTCATTAACAATAATATGTTTGGTGGTTTGAAATGGATGGACAAGCCTCTTGGCTTTTTATGGCACCATGCTGATTTTAAAACAAGCCTGTTTTCCAAGAGGACAAGATACATCAAATTGATGGAAACTCTAGCCTTTCCTTGCTCGACTGAATCCGTTGCATGTCGACTTTCACTACTTTGTGTTTGCAGGATATTTGCTTTTTTCAAAGGAAAAAAAAAGAATATCTCTTATGTTCATCTTGTCATCCTGACTCTCATTTGCTTTTTGTTTTGCAGCCTGTGAACTCATGAACCATGGGATCCTGGCTCTGGTCAGCTCGATTGGTTGCACATCTGCAGGATCGCTGCAGTCTCTGGCAGATGCTATGCATATTCCTCATCTCTTCATCCAGAGGTCAACAGCTGGGACTCCAAGGAGTGGCTGTGGCACTACAAGGAGTAACAGGAATGACGATTACACACTTTTTGTCCGCCCACCTGTCTACATCAAGGATGTCATCTTGAGGGTGGTCACAGAATATGCCTGGCAGAAATTTATTATTTTCTATGACAATGAATATGGTGAGTATTTACTGTCTCTGTGTCTGCATAAGGGTCAAAGTGCTGTTGTACAGTGTAGATAATGCTATTAAGTGCGATAGCATTAAAAGCTTTGAATTCTTCCTCTAGATTACCTTCTTCTCTAAGCATTCAGTGACAGCATTAGCATTTCATGTAATCCTTAGGCTTTAAAAAGAAACAAAAGTAAAAAAAACCCTCCATTGACTTTGGTGGCTTTGCTTGATAATATCTTTGAAAAATGCTCAGCTAAATTATTACAGGTTTTTTTTATGAGCAACACTGATATGCTCACTTGAGCCCCTTCTATTCTATGCAAGATGGGGAAAAAACATGTGGAACTGACCATAGCATATATTTTTTTTAAAAAAATTGACATTAAAAGGACATTTGTGAAGTTGATATAACTGATGCAAGATTACCTTTCACTTGCCTCACACCTTGCCAACTTTTATGAAATGATGCTGGATGAGGAAGAAATAGAAAAAGAGTATGTTAGAACACTACATATATTATGCATATGCATCTCATATAGAACTTGAAAAGCAAGAACTTAAAACAGTAATGAAAGTTGGAAGAAAATTGTTGCATGACATGAATTTCAACTCCATTCTCTTGTTCTTGGTCTCCCTCGCTGCTGATGTCATTTTGATGTAGGCATTCTCATAATGTCATAGCACTATCAATATTTATATCAATTCATTCAGAAGCTTTAACAGTGTTGCTTTTCTCATTCACATTGAGGATGTAATTTGGGCTGCCTGATATTTATTTATTTCTTCAACTCCTTGGTTTTATATCCTGTCTCGTATTAAACATGCCTTCTAATTTGCCCCTACAACACAGAACCTGGAGGTAGAAACCTAAGAGGTCTTTATCAGCCCAACGTCAGACACTGGGTTGCACGATTGAGAATAACCTTGAATCTCAGTTTCTCTAATCCAGGGGTCCCCAACCCTGGGTCACTGGATCAGTACTGGGCTGCAGCATGCCAGCAACCGGGCCACACAAACAAGCAAAGCCCCATCCACGGGATGCAGGCAGCACACAAAACCCTGCACCCTCCGGTCCATGGAAAAAACCTCTCTCCACGGAATCGGTCTCTGGTACCCAAAAGGTTGGGGATCTCTGCTCTAACACCTACACCAGTGTTTCCCAACCTTGGCCACTTGAAGATGTGTGGACTTCAACTCCCAGAATTCCCCACTCAGCATAGCTGACTAGGGAATTCTGGGAGTTGAAGTCCACACATCTTCAAGTGACCAAGGTTGGGAAACACTGACCTACACAACACTGATATTCTACAATACAAGTTTTTCATACCCACTTGGTATACTCCAAATTGTAACTGCCAGAAATGTCTAGAGTAGGAATTCCATGGGAGGAAGGAGCACATTTATTTATGTATTTATTTATTTGTTTGTTTGTTTGTTCGTTTATTTATTTATTTATTTATTTATTTATTTATTTATTTATTTATTTATTTATTTATTTATTCATTCATTCATTCATTCATTTATTTGTGGGTGCATACCTTCAAGTCACCCTTGATTCCTGGTAACTACATGAACAAGCCCATGTAATTTTTTGGCAATATTTTTTTTATAAGTAATTGGTCATCGCTACCCTCCTAGTGCTAATGGAAAGCATAAAACATTGTATCCTCATACCATCTCATTGTAGAATTTCTTTTCATGCCTGGCCTGCAGAAATCTCCCATTTAGAGCAATGCTGTGGCGGTGACTCCCTCTTTGGATTAGATTGTAAGTTACATCATTTTCAGTGCTGAGTTGTCAGTGATGGATGCAATAATAAGCAGGGTATATATTTTTGTATAACTTCAGCCCAAATAATGATTAAAAGAACCATAAAAAGAAGGAAGCTAGCAGGGATGCTATTCAGGGCATATGTAAGACTGAGTGTGGCACTCCAATGCAAGTGCTGAACTGCAGCTCTTGTTATCTGCATAATAGATAGGCAGGTATAAAGCACACTGAAAGTTCAACCACAATTGAAATACTATGGTTTGCCTGTCTTTGCATTGTGTACGGTCTGACAAATATGGCTGGAATGAGCTTTCTGTGGAATTGAATCTCTGACTTTAAAGAGCAGCTCATTCCCTTGAGACCAAAGTAGCTGACTGAGAAGTCTGCAAAAATTGGATGAGAGCTTTGAATAAATAATAATAATAATAATAATAATAATAATAATAATAATGATGATGATGATGATGATGATGATGTACAGTTGATTGATATCACTGTACCAGGAGATGCCAGAGTCAAAGAAAAAGAACTGGAAAAAGTTATGAAATACCGTGACCTGGCCATTGAAACTGCACGATTATGGATGAAACGTGTAACAGTGATACCCATTGTCATCGGGGCACTGGGAACTATGTCCAAAAACTTTGCAAAATACATCAAGAAATTGCAGCTTCCTGCAATAACTCCAGCAAAGCTACAAAAAACTGTGCTACTCAGAACATCTTACATTTTAAGGAGATACCTGGTTGATACCTAGGATGCTGGCAGCAACCCGTGTCAACCATTAGTGCCATTCAATTTGAGTGTTCAGTTGACTGAGTTTCATGTTTTTATGAATAAAAGTTTTATAACAACAACAACAACAATAATAATAATAATAATATAGTACCAATAGCAGTAGGTGCCTTGGGTGCAATCCCAAAACAACTGGAACACTGTTTGAACACCATTGGTATTGTCAAATTTTCATCAGTCAATTGCAAAAGGCAGCTTTACTGGGAACAGCTTGCATCCTGTGATGATATCTGTAACACCATCAAACATCCAGATCTGCCCATCCCAGGTCCTTGGTAAGAACGCGATGGGTAGACAAAAATGCCAAATGTCTGAACATCTAGCTGGCAGTGTGAATAATAATAATAATAATAATAATAATAATAATAATAATAATAATAATAATAATAATAATAATAATAATAATAATAATAACAACAACAACAACAACAACAACAACAACAACAACAACAACAACAACAATAAAACAATAAAAAGCAGGTGCTAAGCTAGGCTAGAAGTGAGCCCAGCAAATGTAAGATAGTGGGGAGGTTATATGACATGATGTTCTATTTGAGATAAAAAAGTGTATTATTGCATTCCTGTTTCTGCTATGAATCCTGAGAAAGGGAACTCATCAGGCTACCCGGATTAGTTCATAGATTTCCTAACAATCTGGAAGCATGTGGTAAGATGCTGGTCTATCAGTTCCATATGTTTTGCTGTTTTGACTTTTGAGTATTCAGTTAGGTGTGGTGTGTGATGTAGCAGCAGTGTAATTATTTCTGAGTTTTGATCTGAGTGTTCTGATCAAGCTAGTTTTGGCTTGATCAGTGCGAAGAGAGTTGTGATATTAAAGGATATCATGATTTCATTCTCTGTTTAATCTTTTTTCCTCAAGTCATTATAATGTTGAGCTGGTGAAGTATTCACAGCCATCTATTAAATATCCAGGTTTCTTGGCCATTTTTTTTGGGATAGGTTATATGTAGAAGTCTCTGGTATCATTATAATGCATCGGAAAAGGATGTCAGGTTTGTGTATTTTTAGAATCCATAGAAACATGGGACAATAGGACCATTGCATTTGATCTTCTGTTTCTCTTGTCTTCTGATTTGCACTGAGTGTTCCTGATTTCATTATCTATTTTTTTCAATAGGGTTAATATTTACTGGAATACAGTTTTCTCTATTGAACAATTAATTTGCATTTGTAGTATATTATGCTTATCTATGATGACCATGGTACACCACTGTGTCCTTCAAGGCAGGCAGGACTGGCCTTCATTCAAAGATTGCCATGTAAACACAACTAACAGGGGCATAGATCTAATACATACATGGCTGTATTCACAGCTCCAAGATTCTTATCCACTTCCTTGTGGTTTATAGACTCAAACTCTTCTCAGATAACAATCCAGACCATGCCTCAATCACTTCAGCAGGACCTGTACAGTCAAAGTCTAAGTCTGGGCAAATCCAAGCAATTTTATCATTGGATGCCTAGATTAACTCTCACTGTGGTCCTTAAGATGTTCCACCAACTCTTGGTGCCTTGGTGGAGCAGTGGGCTAATGCCTCCTTAAGTAACACCAGCTGCCTGCAATTAGTGCAGGTTCGAGTCCCACCAGGCTCAAGGTTGACTCAGCCTTCCATCTTTCCGAGGTAGGTAAAATGAGGACCCTGATTGTTGGGGGCAATAAGCTGACTTTGTAATAATGCCACTTGGGGGGGGGCAAAAGCCCTAATAAGCAGGCATATACATAGAATGAAGGCTATTGCTAAGCACATTGATTTGTGCTTTAGATTGTAAGCCTCCCTGAGTCTTCGGAGAAGGGTGGGATATAAGTGGGATTAAAAAAAAAAAAACCCTCTTCCATCCCTAAGAGGGAATATATTTCCTAAATATCAGCTGCCAGCTGATATTCTGCAGACTGAAGAGTAGAACAATAATTACACTTTGCTACTCTTCTTGCCACAAGCATAATCCTTATTAGAAATAAGCATAAGGTCTTTTTAACTAACTTATTAATAAAAATATACTTTCAAATTAGGAATGTCCACCAATCAAAAATTTTACTTTGGTTCCTAATCCAGTCATTCAGAACATTACACACTTACTGTTGAGATGTGATATCCTAGGTGGAAGGAGATACTGAGAGGAAATAAGCCATCTTTAAGAATTTTTAGGACTCCATATGCCTGCTTGGAGAATTGGGATTAGCGACAGCAGCTACTACTCCTTGAATATCCAATATTCAGTAAAGGCATCTACTAAGTTAATGCCAATTCTGAAATGAAGCCATTCTTAGAAAGCACTGCTGCTCTTACAAAATGCAACAAACCTTTAGGAGCATTTCTTTCCAAAAACATTTAGCAGGGGGTGGAAAGAAAGCCAATGTGGAATTATTCCTTGGTAGAAATATTATTTCCATTTTTTTTCCATCTGGCATTTCTTTTATGTGGAAGAGTTGAGAAATACATTTTGGAAATACATGGTTCATTTACTGAACTCTGGCTTGTTTAACAGTGCTTATTGCATGATCAATATTGACAGAGTTTGCCCAATATGCTAAATTATACACAATTATTTTTAAAGGACTGAAATTATACAATATACAAAGCAAAGAGTAAGAAACCATCTTTTTTACTATCTAGGAGATTCTCAGTCTGTTACCAATATTTTGGGCGGACTCAGGTTTACTTTGAAAAGTTTGAATGTAAATTATTTTAAATGCTGTCTGAGTTTTGCCTAAGTATAATTATCAACCATATTTTGAATCCTGTGCTCCATTTTTCCCATATTTGTTTATTGTACTAAAATTAAGCACCATATACTTTCTCCTTATTGTTACTGTTTGAATCTGAACCTGGCTTTTCCATTAAAAAAAACTATTCCTCCTGCAATTCCATTTCTGCTGCAGATTGCCTTACAGTGACCCACTCAATGCAAGTGCATAGGAAGACATTCTGTTGTGTCTTATATGTACTGCAAGTACATTTTTTCCTCACATTTTTAATGTTTTAATTATTATCGCTATTCATCTATTATTCCAGCATTATTCCTCTGTCCTGTTCTTAATTCTGGGTGGCTGAGAGGTACAGAAAGAGAGAGAGAGAGAGTTCTTTAAATCAGCATCTATTTCTAGACACCAAATAGATATACATATTCATGGCGTTTTTTAGGCATGACACACAAGTGGTTGTTGTCGATTTCTTTCAGGTGTTTTTTTCCCCCAGAATTCCAACAATGTCCCAATATAGCCTATAGTCCCTGGTATTCTCTCAACTGGATATTAAATACATGGGGCAATCAGGTTCTATTAGATATAGAACTTGTTAGTTAGTATGCAGCATTGCAGGCTAACTCTGCCCACATTCTGGAGTTTGATCATAATGGGCTCAAGGTTGACTCAGCCTTCCATCCTTCCAAGGTTGGTAAAATGACATAAAGGACTTAGATCGTTGGGAGCAGTATTGTAAACCACTCAGAAAGTGCTATAAAACACTATGGTGCAGGATATAAGCCAAAGTGCTATTGCTATTACTATAGATGTTGCTGAGCTGGTAGGAAAGAGAGAGAAAATATAGATTGAACTACTTTTTTAATAATCTAAGGAATTATATTTGAGGTTCATTTATTATAATGTAACCCTTTTGCCCATATTATTTAATATCTCCATTTAAAAGGAAATACATAATATTCAATAATGATTGAAATTATGCCTTCCAATATACTTGCATGCTAGAGGTAAGTAACTTTCTGAAATTTATAATGAATTTCAATACAACAAAGCTGGGCTGGAATCCAGATAAATATCATGCTAATCCGAAAACCTAACATTGAACAAAGGCACTAGGCTCATTTACATATCCATTTATCAATGTCAAAGGTTTTAAGTTCAACACACTGGAATTGCATTTGACTTTTATCTTTACTATCAATGATTGCCTTTCATTAGAGGAATGATGGATCATAATTTGTATTTGGAATTATGTATTTCAGCAAGGCAGAGAGTTATTTGAATTTTCTCCTCTTTGTAAAATAGCCCAAATTCTTTTTGAATGCAACTGACCCTATTCATTTGATTTATTAAACTAGTGGCGGGAGGAGATGGACAGGCCCTATTATTTCTCATTGGTAGAAGCCAGCAGTTCATTTACAATTCTCATTCCAACAAAGAAAATAGCAGCTTTTCAAAAGAAGTTATTATTTCCATATAAGTCCTAATTAGAGGGTTGAGCAGAAAATGATTTTGAGGACTCACTTCGCATCCACAGATAAGCTCGTTCATGAATTGATTACACATTTGCAATGAAACTTAAAATCTAATGGAGATGGAAAACAAAACGACATCTCATAAAACCGGAGCATCAATTTTAAATGAGAGCAAAGTGCAGTGCAGCTATATGCTGTATAGTTTGCCCAAATGTAGCTGATTTTTCTAAAACAAGTAAGTGGCCTGGATGCATGGTAGAATTATACAGCATCAGAACTATGGAATGAGAGAAGTGTTTTGGTTCTCCACATAATTTCCCCACCTTACATCGCTATTCAAATGGAGTGTACTTCCTGTTTTCACAATTGAAACAGCATCTAGAGCTTGTGGAGTCTTTAGTGGTCTCTGAGCTTCCTTGTTTGTTTGTAGATGTTTGGTTACCCAACTAGATAACATATTCAGTCCTAGAAGGGAGTTGGGTTTCCTCTTAGGAAACCATTTGTCTGAAATGGTATAGGGTTTCCTGCCCGAGCAGGGGGTTAGACTAGACGACCTCCAAGGTCCCTTCCAACTTCATCATTATTGTTGTTATTATTATTATTATTATTATTATTATTATTATTATTATTATTATTATTATTATTATTATTATTATTATTTGCCCTATCAATGTCGGTGCAGATGTTGCTTTCTCCTTGGTAATTCCTTGATTAGGCTGTTGTTTACTGCATGGATTTTTAATTTTTGTATTCTAATTTTATTGTGTATTGCCCTGTTCACCGCCCTGAGTCCTTCAGGAGAAGGGCGGTATACAAATTAAATTATTAAATTAAATTAAATTAAATTAAATTAAATGTTTGGTGTTAATGTTTAAACCCTGGATATCTGGTTGTTGATCGCTGCTTAGGAGTGTTCTGATCTTTTTCTTTCCTTTTAGCTTTTTAAATAGGGCTTAGACAGGCAAAAGAAACAAGGGTATCTTTACATACACATACTGTTACCACTCCATATCCATTGTGTTGTCAGAATGCATTTATTTATTTGCATCCTGCCTTTATTGTTTTTACAAATAATTCAAGGCTGCAAATATATTCGCCACCTCTTTGTCTTCCTATTTTCCCCACAACAGCAACATTGGGAGGTTGGGCTGAGAGAGAGTGGGCTTTTGTGGCTAAGGTGGGACTTGAACTCATAGTGCCTTGCTTTCTAGCTTGGTGCCTTAATGTCTGAGGGGATTCCCAGTCATCCAGGTCATAGCTGTCTCAAAGGTGCTTTTTTCAAAAGGCAACTGGACTGTGTTTTTTTTTTTCTTCCTTGAAGAAGAAAACGTTTCACTTTTCATCCGAGAAGCTTCATCATTTGTGATGGTGGGGGGACAGAAGGATAGGTACTGATAGTTGAGACTGGATGGTGGAGGTAGGTTCTGATAGGTGGTGTGTGTGTGTGTGTGTGTGTTTGTGTGTGTGTGTGTATGTGTGTGTGTAAGGACTGGATTTCTTTGCAGTCATCTGGTCATTAGTACTCCCTCTGAGAGCTGTTGAGGCCTTAACCACTAGCTGTTGGTGCCTAAACCACTGGACCAAACTGGCTCTACAAATGGCTGAACACAGAACATTGATTTGGTGCAAAGCCATAGATCATTACAATATGGGAAGGAGAAAAGTTTAAATGTTACTGATACCCAGAGTTCAGCATTTTTTTTCTGATTCCAGTTGTCTCTGGGTAATTTCACCATCACCTGCTAAAATCTCCTCAATATCTTCTGTAAGAGAATATCTAAATAATGGCAGGATTCTTTTGTATTGTCTCATGAGATTTTGAAATTTTCAAAGTTCTCAGCAGGTACATGGCATCCATTAGCACCCTGTTGCTAACCCAACTATTATCTTTCTAATAAGAGACAGAATGTTATACTGAATAAAATGAACCAACCCTGGAGAAAATGAGAAATGAAGTGGTTATTTGCATACATGCCTAAAGAGTCATCCAGGAGCAGTTTTAATGTACCAGCTGCTTTAATGACTTGAAAACAAGTGCTACATTTTCAGCTTCCATAATCAACTTCTGAATGATTTGTAGAGCCATAATCTAAATTATTATATGAAAATGGTATACAGGCCTATGATGGGCAAAACTTCCCATAACAGCAGAAATTAGCACTGTTAAGACTTACTGAGTAGAATCTGCTGGTTTTTCCTCAAATGAATAACAGAATAACAGAGTTGGAAGGGACCTTGGAGGTCTTCTAGTCCATCCTCCCAGCTCAGCCAGGACACACTATATCATTTTAGACAAATGGTTGTCCAGTATCTTCTTAAAAACATCCAGTGTTAAAACATTCACAACTTCTGAAGGCAAGTCGTTCCACTGATTAATTGTTCTCACGGTCAGGAGATTTCTCCTTAGTTCTAGGTTGCTTTTCTCCTTGATTAGTTTCCATTCATTGTTTCTTATTCAGCCATCAGGTGCTTTGGAGAATAGGTTGACCCCCCCCTCTTCTTTGTGGTAGCCCTTTAGATGTTAGAACACCGCTATCATGTCACCCCCTAGTTCTTCTTTTCATTAAACTAGACATACCCAATTCCTGAATCCATTTTTTCATAGGTTTTAGCTTTCAGTCTCCTAATCATCTTTGTTGCTCTTCTCTGCACTCTTTCTAGAGTCTCAACCATTTTTCTAATCTCCTGGTGACCAAAACTGGATGGAATATTCCAAGTGTGGTCCAAAGCATTATAAAACAGCATTAACACTTCGCATGATCTTATTTTACCTCTCTCTTAATGCAGTCTAGAACTGCATTGGCTTTTTTGGCAGCTGCAGCACACTGCAGCCTCATATTTAAGTGACTGTCCATTAGGACTCCAAGATCCCTCTTGTTGAACCTGGTACCATCTACTCTATACTTGTGCATTGAACTTGAACTCTAATAATGCCTGCCAGATAGGTGAAGAAAATAAGCAAAGCGTGAAATCTATAAATACATTTTCAACAGGAGAAATTACTATAAATCCTATCATTTGAAAGAAATGTGGAAAGCATAAGTGTGTATGAATCAGCTGTAGTATTTTCTTCCGTAAATAAGAAAGGGGAAGAGAAAGCGAATGGAGTTTTTAAGGAATACCTGTGATAGGAATTGATTTCAGAATTAAACATCTAATAGGCTGCAAAGGACAAAAACTTCGAATTTTGTTTGCTGATTTTCAATTTATGATGAGGCTGGGAGATGGATCACCGGAGCTGTAGTGTCTCTTTAATATTATGCTGTGGATTATTCAGTGGATAAGTTTGTTTTCCAGATGTACTCTCCAAGAGCCTGTTTGTGCTCTCTTTATGCTTGGCAAGAACTCTTGAATTCAGAGTTTTTGCCATGATTGTTACTCCTTCATGAAAAAGCCAATCGTATAAACTGCCTTAATTGTGCAATTTGTGCCATCTTACAGCTCTTTAAAGCAGCTGCTTAAAATTTTCCTGAGATTGTGTAGACTTCTACCTTCTAACTAGGAAATCTCAGATCTCAGTAGCTTAATAATGATGTAGCGATTTGACAAGTTACAATACTGCTAGGGCATTTGAGGTGCAACTGTCTGCAACTCCATAAATCAAATATTTTCCTAGGATAGTGTTGGCAGACAGCTCTGCAATCCAGGGAAAAGATCCAGCTGCTTTTAGGAACTGCATATGGATATTGTGTCCATACCTCTGCACATTCTGAATTCATTTAGGAGCAACCCGCTTCCCCCTCCCCCCCCGCTGCAAACTCCAGAATGATTTTTGGGCAGCTCACAATACAACAAAGAAAATAAAATGCATTAGGATTGTAAAAGACAAAGCCAACAAATAAAATAAAGGTATGAGATAGAACCAGATGGTGGGATAACAGAATATCAGAGTTGGAAGGGACCTTGGAGGTCATCTAGACCAACCCCCCTGCTCAAGTAAGAAACCCTATACCATTTCAGACAAATGGGTGTCGAATCTCTCCTTAAAAACCTCCAGTGTTGGAGCATTCACAGCTTCTGGAGGCAGGTTGTTCCACTGATTAATTGTTCTAACTGTCAGGAAATTCCTCCTTAGTTCTAGGTTGCTTCTCTCCCTAGTTAGTTTCCACCCGGTGCTTCTTGTCCTGCCTTCAGGTGCTTTGGAGAACAGGTCGACCCCCTCTTCTGTGTAGCAGCCCCTTAGATATTAGATATTGGATAGCTATTTTTTGCTATCGTTGGATAGCTACTTTTTTGTTTATTTTTTGCTTTATTAAACTAAAACATGAAAGAAAAATAATGAAAGTACAAAAGTCTCAATTTCTGTATACTTGACATACAATAAACCATATTTATAATTGAGATGATAATTATTACGATCATCATTTATTTACAGATTTTAGTTTTATTACACCACTCAAGAGTTTTGTTATGGTTTGTAAATTTAAAAATTAAAGGAAAACTGGCATGCAACTATATCATAGAATAACAGCTCAATAAACTGACTAAATTGCTTGAAAATAATTTTCTTTGACGTTCTTGCAGAGGAATGTTTAAATGTTTCCATATATTAGCATTCCATTCTGGTTAGGAAAAGATTTGTTTTGCCTTTATCCTATCGCTACAAGTTTATGACAACTGTAATTTCTTTAACATTATATATTTCCTCTAAAGGAGAAGGATAAGACTTAAGATGTTCTTTCATAATTGCTTATGCAGTGAGTGGCTTAGAATTACTAATTTAATTTCCCACAATGATACAAAAAAGAAACAGACAATATAATTCACCAGTTAGAATGGCCAATGGTAAATAATTATGGAATGTATCTTCTGAATTAAAACAAAAATAGAGATTTCAGGCTTCTTAACATAGTAACATGATGTGCAGTTAGATGGGCAGCATATAATAAATGAAATAAAATATAGATTTAATACTTAATAATGTTTTCATCATTGAGGATCCTTTAATGAGCCTCAATGTTTTTTTAACCATTTTGCTAACCAAGAAGTAAAGATAAAAGAGTGGATTTTACTCTACTAGTCATTGCTGACTATGGGGGTGTGAGGGTGCTTATATGCATTTCCAGGCAATTGAGAGGGTGCTGTCTGAAGATGTTTTGGTGGTCATGTGGCCAGCATGATATCACAGGATACTGTTACCTTCCCACTGAAGCATTTGCATGCTTTTGAACTACTAGGTTGGCAGGAGCTGAGGCAAGTTATGGAAGCTCAACCCATCACATGGTGCTTGGGTCTCGAACCTGGGCTGTTGACTTTCTAGCCAAAAGATCCAGCATCTTAACCACAGAAGCAGCATATAAAAAGACTGAGTTTATGCACATGTGTCTCTTTTCAGGATGGGGTCAAAAACATATATATATGTCCTTCTTTTCTCTAGACTGTCCATACCCAATTCCTGCAACCGTTCTTCATATGTTTTTGTCTCCAGGTCTTTAATCATCTTAGTTGCTCTTCTTTGCACTTTTCCCAAAGTCTCAACATTTTTTTTGTAATGTGGTGACCAACACTGGATGAAGTATTCCAGGTGATAGTTGGAAATAGTTGGTTAGAGAAATATAAAATTTGGGGGGGGGGGGTGTGTTTGTGTGGATTTGACTGGAAAGAAGCTGTTTCGTACAGCCTGACGGGTATTCTTGCTTTGAGTAATGGGGGACATTATGTTATGTTAAGAATAATGCTGACTGCTGGGGGTTTTACACACCATCTGTTCTGTACACAAACACAGCAGATATGTACGTTTTATCTGTTTAAATCATTTACATGTTATCTTAGAGCCAAGCCTTCCCAAGACCACTTCCATCCCAAAAATATAAAACTGCAATATTTCATAAAATGTGTTTAAAGAATAATGCAATGCACTAAATAAAAACAGTAATACAGTCAAAACAGCAATGAATAAAACAGCAATAAAAAAGCAGTAATAATCAAATAGTGGCAATGGCGCGAATAAACAGCAGCCTCTATCAAATAATATCTTTAACACAGAATAACCTCCAGTCAAATTGTGGCATAAATATATTGCAAATGAATAAATGAAGTGGAATTGCAAAGGGGAGGGAAATCACCATGTTTTTAGCAATAATTTTCCTTGCAGCAAGGAATCTGTCTTCACAGAATTGTCCAGGGGCGTCTTTCTCACCCAATTCCCTATTGGGAAAGTTAAGTATGAAAATTGTAAGTTTAAAAAACATGTACTATTTCAAAAATTATGGAAAGCTTTCAAGGTGATTCATAAAGACCTCAGCTGACTTGTGAAAAAGAATCTTCCTGAAATAGAAATACACTCTGATTCTGTAGGAGTTAAAAAAGCTCTAGGTTATATAAAGTTTTATGTGTCAACTGGTAGTGTGAAAAATATATCAATGAAAGCTTCAAAGATATAGATAACAATATAGTTAAGCACCTATATTAAGTAAACTCTCAGTAAACTCTCAGCAGATTTGTATAGCATACAGTTCGGGGGATGACTGCTACGTTATAAGTAAACTGAAGGAAATGAGAATTACCCAAGTGTTAGTAAGGTGTTTTCAATGCTAGTAGTATGGATAAATACAGGATCTTGGACAGCACAAAAACTTGTTTACGACCAAGTTCGTACATGTGTCTTGGAATGTTTTGAATGAATTTTACCAGGTTTCTTACTGCCTGGACTGAGTTGCCATTTATGAGATAAGCTCATATTTAATTGATTTCCCTCCCAATAGAGCCATGCTGGCCCAGTGCTTAGAATGCAGTATTGCAGTATAGCAGGCTGACTCTGCTGACTGCCAGCAGTTTGATCCTGACCAATTCAAAGTTGACTCAGCATTCCATCTTTCTGAGGTTGGTAAAATGAAGACTCAGATTGTTGGGGAAAATATGCTGACTCTGTTAAATTTTTAGCGAGGCCTGTAAAGCACTGTGAAGTGGTATATAAGTCTAAGTGCCATTGCTAGTGCTCCTGTCTCTTGTTGTTTATGCCTAACATTCCTTCCATTATCCTCCCTGCCTCTCCACAATCTCTGGCACAGAGGTTTTATTTGTGGATGACTGAGTCTAAAAAAAAAAATAGGAGTTCATAAAATTAACACTTATTCCTATGAAGGCAATTGGTCTATATAATCTAGTGTGCTTTAGAATCTGTCGTGTTTATTGCATTTGTTTTAAAGAACATGCAGAAATCAACAATACCCATCTATCTTCTACGTAGCACTAAGAGCATCCTTTGAATGAAACCTAGGAAGCTATAGCATTAGGTGCCCCATTTATAAAGCAAAGAAAAAGGAATATGCATAGAATATTCATGGTTTCAATGAATTGATTCTATAAAAATCACTTATATATCATTTGCTTCCATAGTTTACAAAAAAAATATATGAAAATGTAGATTAAAATAAACCATAAACTAACATCAACAAAAATGATCAGGATCCATTCTGGTATCAAAAGTTAGGATGCAGTTTTTGACTTACAAAAGCTGATCAGAATATGGAGTCAAAGCTTAGAGGACAAATATTGTCATATCTTTGGAGATACAACCAGGAAGGCACACCTCTTCTTCACTTCATGAAAAGTGAAGTGAAATCTGAGTAAGAGGGATAGTTCTTTCAGTATTATTTATCCAGTCTAAAATTGACATATAATTTTACTGGGGCTGACTTCAAATAACAGCTATGGAAAATTATTTCTGCATCAGAGAATTTATGTAAATCTACAGAAGAATCTACAGAGGAATTGCTCATAACTTTATTCAGATTTTTTTTTCTAAGCCAATTCATAATACATAAATTACAAGAAGAAAAAGGAACAGGCCAATATACTCAGTCTTTTCATTTCAGTTTGGCTTCAAATTATTTCAGTTGTTCTTAGATTTCTTCTTTAGTTTAAGAAAAATCCAATTTCTAAGTCAAGTTGCCCAATTACGTAAATAACAGATCTTAATCCTCATAAAAATAACTTAGAAATTAGAATTAGGTTTTTATACCATCTTGGCACCTGAGATTTAATGATCTTCATTTATCATGTATAATTGAAAAGGGAATGTTATTTTCGATGTTTGAAGAAAACTGCTGGAGTGATCAGAAGAGATAAAATCAGAAATGAGATCATAAGTGAAAGAATTGCTGTATAACCAATTTTAAACTATATACAAAAACAGCAAATAAAGTGGTTTGCTCACCTGGACAGAAAGCATATATAAAAAGTAGAAAACGTCAAAGAACATGAAGCAGATCCAGAAGATGGGCAAACAGCATCAAAGACAACTACAACAGCATCAAATAACAATGGTTGAGGCCATCAAGACAGCAAGAACCAAAACTTTGTGTCTCCCTCAACACCTGAAGCTGCAAAAGAGAAAGTAAAGAAAGAAGTAGGTTATTTTTTTCAGTTCCTTTTTGTATTGTTTTGTGATTGTCGCAAACAAATAGTTTGCACAAACTTCTTTCCTGCCTACTTCTTTTAATATATTATTTGTACATAATATTTTTGCTTTACTTTTCCAAACAGCCCAGTTCTGAAAAGAGCAGATTTCGGCATAAGTGATTTCAGATTTAGGATATACACGCTTTTTATTAAACTGAAGTTGTTAAGAGAGAGAGAGAGAGAGAGAGAGAGAGAGAATAGACTGGACAGATGTTTTTCTTGTGCTGGTGAATCAAGGTGTTTTTATACTGCATCCAGTTTTCGTCACCACGATGTAAAAAAGATGTCGAGACTCTAGAAAGAGTACAGAGAAGAGCAACAAAGATGATTGGGGGACTGGAGGCTAAAACATATAGGGAACGGTTGCTGGAATTGGGTATGTGTAGTTTAAGGGACGCGGTGGCTCAGTGGGTTAGGACGCTGAGCTTGTCGATCAGAAGGTCGGCAGTTTGGCGGGTCAAATCCCGAGTGCCGCGTAACAGAGTGAGCGCCTGTTACTCGTCCCAGCTTCTGCCAACCTAGCAGTTCGAAAGCACCTAAAAATGCAAGTAGAAAAATAGGGACCACTACGGTGGGAAGGTAACAGCGTTCCGTGCGCCTTTGGCGTCTAGTCATGCCGGCCACATGACCACGGAGATGTCCTCGGACAAGCGCTGGCTCTTCGGCTTTGAAACGGAGATGAGCACCGGCCCCTAGAGTCGGAAATGACTAGCACTCGTGTGCGGGGGAACCTTTACCTTTACCTTTTAGTTTAAGGAAGAAGGGACGCAGTGGCTCAGTGGGTTAGGATGCTGAGCTTGTCGATCAGAAGGCCGGCAGTTTGGCGGGTCGAATCCCGAGTGCCGCGTAACAGAGTGAGCGCCTGTTACTCGTCCCAGCTTCTGCCAACCTAGCAGTTCAAAAGCACGTAAAAATGCAACTAGAAAAATAGGGACCACTCCGGTGGGAAGGTAACAGTGTTCCGTGCGCCTTTGGCATCTAGTCATGCCGGCCACATGACCACGGAGATGTCCTCGGACAAGCGCTGGCTCTTCGGCTTTGAAACGGAGATGAGCACCGGCCCCTAGAGTCGGAAACGACTAGCACACATGTGCGGAGGAACCTTTACCTTTACCTTAGTTTAAGGAAGAGAAGGGTGAGGGGTGACATGATAGCAGTGTTCCAATATTTCAGGGGCTGCCACAAAGAAGCACCTGAAAGCAGGACAAGAAGCAACGGATGGAAACTAGTCAAGGAGAGAAGCAACCTGGAACTAGGGAAAAACTTCCTGACAGTTAGAACAACTAACCAGTGGAACAACCTGCCTCCAGAAGTGGTGAATGCTCCATCACTGGAAGTTTTTAAGAAGAGACTGGACAGCCATTTGTCTGAAATGGTATAGGGTTTCCTGCCTTAGCAGGGGGTTGGACTAGATGACCTCCAAGGTCCCTTCCAACTTCTTCTTCTTCTTCTTCTTCTTCTTCTTCTTATTATTATTATTATTATTATTATTATTATTATTATTATTATTATTATTATTATTATTATTATTTATCTTTCACCCAGTTTATATAGGCAGAAAAAAATGTGTTTGAAAACTGAGAGCTGAAATAGTCATATAAAGCTTTATTCGTAAGCTTTACTAGCATGAATAGGTTCAGGCTGTTTGACATAATGCAATAAATAAAATACTACACAAGGTTGACTGAAATCAGTTATATTCATTTTAAGCAGGGTCCATGCCAATCAGTGGTCAAGTTTAGTTGTGGGGCTGCCTCTCCCCTGAGGGTATCTACCTATCTTACTGGATTACATAGGGTGGTCATGCTCCAGGTCTCCTCCTATAAATATTGTCACCTGTTCAGACCTTAGAGGTGTGCATTCCTAACTCTTTGGAATAGACTCTCACCTGAGGTCTGAGGAAACGTGAACTTTTTTAACCTTCAACAAGGCCTCGAAGACCTGGCTTTTGACCTACACAGTGGGCTAGGATGTGGGTTTTGCTGGGAAGTTGTTTGGTCTGGCACCTGAGGGTAAATGTAGCTTTATTTTTTTTCCCTTTGTTTTTAATTGATGGTTGTGAGTCACCTAGAATCATTATATATAGGCAGCTATATATGTTGTAAGGGATGCGGTGGCTCAGTGGGTTAGGACACTGAGCTTGTCGATTAGAAGGTCAGCAGTTTGGCGGGTCGAATCCCAAGTGCAAATCCCAAGTGAGCACCTGTTACTCGTCCCAGCTTCTGCCAACCTCGAAAGCATGTAAAAATGCAAGTAGAAAAATAGGGACCACTACGGTGGGAAAGTAACAGCGTTCTTTGCACCTCTGGCATCTAGTCATGCCGGCCACATGACCACGGAGACATCCTCGGACAAGCGCTGGCTCTTCGGCTTTGAAATGGAGACGAGCACCGGCCCCTAGAGTTGGAAACAACTAGCACACATGTACAGGCAGGATTTCGAAGAGGCAGAGGAAATAGAGATCAAATTGCCAACATACGCTGGATCATGGAGAAAGCTAGGGAGTTCCAGAAAAACATCTACTTCTGCTTCATTGACTATGCTAAAGCCTTTGATTGTGTGGATCATAACAAACTGTGGCAAGTTCTTAAAGAGATGGGCGTACCAGACCATCTTATTTGTCTCTTGAGAAACCTATATGTGGGCCAAGAAGCAACAGTGAGAACTGGACATGGAACCACTGATTGGTTCAAAATTGGGAAAGGAGTCCGGCAAGGCTGTATACTGTTGCCCTGCCTATTTAACTTATATGCAGAGCACATCATGAGAAAGGCAGGGCTAGATGAATCCAAAGTTGGAATTAAGATTGCCGGAAGAAATATCAACAACCTAAGATATCCAGATGATACCACTCTAATGGCAGAAAGTGAAGAAGAACTAAAGAGCCTCTTGTTGCGGGTGAAGAAGGAGAGTGCAAAACTTGGGTTGAAACTTAACATTAAGAAAACCAAGATCATGGCATCCGGCCCTCTCAATTCCTGGCAAATAAATGGGGAAGAAATGGAGGTAGTGACAGATTTTATTTTCCTGGGCTCCAAGATCACTGCAGATGGGGACTGTAGCCAAGATATTAAAAGACGCTTGCTGCTCGGGAGGAAAGCCATGGCAAATCTAGACAGCACACTAAAAAGCAGAGGCATCACCCTGTCAACAAAAGTGTGTATAGTCAAGGCTATGGTCTTCCCAGTTGCAATGTATGGCAGTGAAAGTTGGACCATAAAAAAGGCTGAGTGCCAAAGAATTGAGGCCTTTGAACTATGGTGCTGGAGAAGACTCCTGCGAGTCCCTTGGACTGCAAGGTGATCAAACCGGTCAGTCCTAGAGGAGATCAACCCTGACTGCTCTTTAGAAGGCCAGATCCTGAAGCTAACACTCAAATACTTTGGCCACCTAATGAGAAGGAAGGACTCACTGGAGAAGAGCCTAATGCTGGGAAAGATTGAGGGCAAGAGAAGAAGGGGACGACAGAGAATGAGGTGGCTGGATGGAGTCACTGAAGCAGTAGGTGTGAGCCTAAATGGACTCCAGAAGATGGTAGAGGACAGGAAGGCCTGGAGGAACGTTGTCCATAGGGTCGTGATGTGTCGGACACGACTTCGCAGCTAACAACAACAACAACAAGCACACATGTGCAGGGGAACCTTTACCTTTTTATATATGTTGTATAAATAAATGGGGGAGGGGGGGTTATCGTTTCCTTGAGGTTTTCCCAGTGTGTCCATTATCATGCCATTGGTGACTGCTTCACTGTTTTTGTGAGTACTGAGAACTTCTTTTAATCAGTCCGGCTGAGTTACATGAATAACGTAATTTAGGACACAGGACAATTGAATGAAAATTGACAGAGAGCAAGCCAAGAAGATCCTTTTGAGCCCTGGGATTGTGCCAATTAGGCATGCTAAAAGTTTTGTGTGAATATGGACAGCCTGTTCAGCATTTTACCCTGAGAACTGAAATTCCTTCTGAGCCTTTTAACTATGCCTGAACAGCATGCAATTCATTCTTCTGATGAAGCACCTCTGTTGCTGCAGCAATCACTGAGCAAAAAAGAATGACTGCAACAGGTTTACAAAGCACTGTTGATAAGAATTTGGACAGTGTCGTTTGTAATACAGTGGCTTTCCTGGGAACAAAGCAGCCTTTTGCGTAAATCACCTGGTGATTTTTAAAAAAAATGTATTTCCCTTTAACTGAATAATTTGATCTCTGCAGAAGGGGTAGGAGAAGAAAACATTTTATTTGGGATAAAATATGTTTCTTCTATAAAATTTAATGATGGTATACTTGAATTATTTGCAGCCTTTGTTGGTAATGTATAGATTTTCTGTTACTTACAGTTGATTTGTTTTTGTAGTTTTCCCCCTTAAACTTAGGGGACAAAAAGTGGGGAGCTTTATTTTGTTGCCCCTATTAAGACATGCCCTTTCCCACAGTTTCTTCTCTTGATTAGATTAGATTATTCGTTATGAATGCAACTTAACTATTAGGGATGTGTTTGCGTTCATTTTTCTTAAGTTGCAGTGAACACATTGTAACCTTATGGCTGATCGTGGACTGTGTAAATTGTTTTTCATGACTAATGATAAATTAACTGAAGTCATGACTTTTGTTTTGGTTGGTTTAGAATTTAACAGCAAGAAAATAATGGCTATTAAGATATATCACTATAATCAAAGCAGCAATCCACTGTGACATTCTCTAGAACATGCCACAAATGAATGAACTGTAATCTTGTGTAGATTGCCATCTCTCAGTCAAATTTTCAGTTGACAATATTATAATTTTCAAATGCATTTATTGTTTACTTTAAGATTAGGAATGGAGCCATTTCTTTCCCTCCTGGTCCAACTGGATTCGCTCAAAAAATATTTTCTTTCCTGCTTCTTTTCCAAAATGAGACATATGTCAACTTCAAACCAATTTGAATTTGGAAGCCGAATTGCTATTGTTGTAGCATTTCAGTTAAGCACAACTCAAAGGAGCACTTGGATTCTTTTTATACAGAAGTATTAACAGTAGACTGAAGAGGAAAGGATGATTTATTTCCTTCCTGTCCATTGCCTTTCTATAGTTGAAAGGCTGCCATACATATTGAATTGTGACATATGGGTTTTAGCAGCTTGCCATGGTTACTACTCTGCTGGAATGAGCTAACCATTATAGTGAGTAAAAAATATATATGAAAAAGCAGATCAATTCTGGCCTTGATGAGAAGCTTTGCTGTCCCAAGGCCTGATAAGCTGACCTTGGCTGCTAGCCAGGGTTGGTGTGGTGAGATGTTGAGAGAGCAATCCCATTGATCCATCCTGGTATATTTGGTGTCGGGGAGTTTTTCTGGGGGAGGCAAATATTGATCTCTTCAGTTGTTGAGACACATGATTCTGGTCCAACCTGAAAAGTGGAGAGAGGAAGAGATACAGAAGCATACAAGACAAAAACTCTGTGCATTAAATATATAAAGTAACCGGAGAGAAAAGTTGAAGAATGAAGTTATATGTGTGGAGCAGTTGTTGAGTCTGGTCAAGAAGAGAGAAGAAAGGTTCATAGGTGGCTTGTTTGGAAAAAGGGAAGGGAAGAACTAGATCTATGCGACCTCCACTCTAGACTCAAGAATGGGCTGGCTGGCTGCATGCAGTGGCTTCACCCAAGACCCTAGAAGAGAAGGAGGTTTTGGGGTGTTGGTGGAGAAGCTTTCACCTCTGGGGATGACTGGGCAGAAGACCCTGAGAAAGGTTCTTATCTCAACAGAGAAGCAGTAGTTCTTAGGCTGAGCAGTTCCAGGACACTACACTGAGCCACACTGAAGAGACGATAGTAAATTCCAGCACATTTCTTTCTTTTTATTCTCTTGTCAAGGACAGAAATGGAGGAGGAAGCAAGAAAGCTAGATGATGATAGGCTCTGGGAAGAAGACTTAGGAGGAAGCTGACATTGGGTGAACACCAGGATTGTGTTGTATATACTTGTTAAGAACCCGAATGGAGCAGTTGTTAGAATGCAATATCGCAGGCTAACTCTGCCCAAACCAAAAGATCGATCCTGATCAATTGATTCAGGTTGATGCAGCCTTTCTTTCTTCTGAGGTCCGTAAAATGAGGACCCAGATTGCTGGGGGCAATATGCTGATATTGTAAATTGCCTAGACAGGGGTAGGCAACCTCGGCTCTTTTATGACTCATGAACTTCAACTCCCAGAATTCCTGAGCCAGCCATGCTGAGGAGAAAGTGAGAGGTTTCCAAGCTGAGCCATGCTGACTCCGGAATTCTGGGAGTTGAAGTCCATGAGTCATAAAAGAGCTGAGGTTGCCTACCCCTGGCCTAGACAGTGCTATATCTTTCTAGAGGATTCGGTTTAGGAATACAGCTATGACCACAATTCAGCCCAAAATGTATGTTGCTGAGTGAAACTTTTGTTAAATGAGTTTTATCCCATCTTACGACTTTTCTTGCCAACGTTGTTAGGTGATTCATTGTATTTGTTAAGTTAGTAACACGGTTGTTAAGTGAATCTGGATTCCCCATTGACTTTGCTTGTCAGAAGGTTGCAAAAGATAATTAAAAGACCATGGGGCACTTCAAGCATCATAAATATGAGTCAGTTGCCAAGTGTCCGAATTTTGATCATGTGACCATGGGGATGCTACAATGGTTGTAAGTGTGAAAAACAGTCATAAGTCACTTTTTAGCGCCATTGTAACTTTGAATGATCACTAAATGAATAAGTCAAGGACTACCTGTACTATCAGATGGCATCCCAGCATGGAAGTCTTTACACCAAAAAGTTCATGTGCACTAGATTTAGCTTGTCATCATTAGTTTCTCTGTCTTTTCTGCTCTCTCTTCTTATATTTGTTATCCAGGTAGCTGCTCTGAGCTAGGTACAAGATATTTGTCCAGAACCTCCTAATTTGTTGTTGTGTTGTGTTCTTGTCACTGTGAGTTGTGGGAGGAGCACGAAGGGAGGCTCAACCAATCTCACTGTACACATGTTGACAATAAAAGGTTCATTCATTTACTTCAGCGATTGATCATTTTGATAGAAATACTGTAGTTTATTGTTAGATATAGCTTTATCCTGACCTGAGTTCAACATTGCCTAATTTCTCTTATCTATGGGCTGTTTCCTTTAAATTATAAGGCCAGCAGAAAACAGAAATTTAAAAATGGAGATGATCAAAAGGTGACATAGATGAATTAATATCATTTTTATCTTTTAAGTAGTGGATATGGAAGAAAGTTAATGCTATAATTCTGTTAAAAGCCGTTAGTGGCATTCTAATTCTGCAGTGTATAATTACTACTTCTTTTTAGTATGATTTAATAATAATACTTATAGCGATAATAATTACTACTTCTATAGTATTTTGGAATATTCTGAAGACTATGGTACATTATTTTATTGTAATGTATACAATAGCCATGAAAGAAGAGTGTAAATATTATATATTACAAATGAGTCCTCCTAAGTACTTACTTCTCACATTAGATATGAAAATGAATTGGGGATTTCTTGATAAATATTTTAATTTCTTATTTCCAGTACTGCACAAGTTCTTCTAAACATATTTTTCTCTGAATTATACCTATTGAACTTTGAGAAGATGAGAAAAAAAATCTAGTTTTGGGTATACGCTATACATAAAAAGGGGGTCTAAATTCATTCATGCCTATTCTATTAAAAAAAAACACCTGAAACTTTATTTCAAACTGTACTAATTCTGCAAGTCTGCAGGAATATCCTTAGATAGCTATATATTCCAGGGTTAAAGATAAAACATATATTTTATGATGCACTTTAAAACTGGCACATTTGTAGTCATTTAGATAATTGTGTTGCTTCTTAAATTGTCCTTGAAGTGCCAAAAAGACCTCTAACAGTGCTGATTAGACTGAATTTAATTTCCCTGATTTAGACATTAAATAGGAACTGCAATTAACCATCACCGACTATCTTTTGGAAGTATATTTTTAGAATGAGCATGTACTTTAGCAGCATTAAGGCATTATTCAGTGTTTAGTGCTACTTGAAACTTCCTGAAGGATCTAGCTAAATACTGCAATTATATCCCTTGATTTATCTAGAAAAGGCCATTCTCTTTGGGCTCTGGTTCACATTCATATCTGCTGGCTGGGAAGAATTGTAAGCCACAACTTCCTAAAAGGGTTCAAATATGAACAGACACTAAACAAACTGTTGTAAGTCAAGGACTATCTGTGCCAATGTCTAAAAAACATTTGCTCTACACCTCTTTTATTTCACCATTTTAATATTTTTAAAGAACTCCAGGCTGGCTTAAAGTCGTGAAGTTAGCGTGAAGTCTTTCACATGAATGAAATAATGCAGGAATAAGCTCGCTTTGAATATGCAGAAAATATTTTGAATGATTTCATAACATGGCTGCTATGATAGGTGATAAACTACAATGTAGTGATTAAGCAGAAAATCACAAGCTGGTGTGATTTGCTGCTGATTCTGTCCCCCACTGCATCCATCGGGATGGCTTCTGGTACCCTAATGTATTTATTTCCCCTCTTCTGAGCAGATGAGTTTCCAAAGCGACTGCACTGCAGCCACTTATCACTTTGAGGTCTTAAAAATGTCAGTATGGTCAATGTGAGGGTTCTCAGGTATAAAAATGATGGGCTCTGCTGCTTTGCTTTGTCATACACCAGCTTCCCATTTTTAAAAATGAAAAACTAAAGAAGCTCAAAGGCAGTCCGTAAATGTCTCTTTTGGCACTGACAGACTTTTTACCATCTGTCAGTGCCAAAAGAAACATTTATGGTCTATTGTTGCTCAGGGACATTAAGTTGCTTACATATATGCATTTATCTACACTTCTAAATTGTTCTTCCTTTAAGAAAGTTGGTTTGGGCTGCCTAATTATCTTCAACCAAAGTTCTGGCATCCCGTTCCGACTGTTTTTATTCATGAGGTCAGCCAGAGAAAGTCTAAGCCGAAGTGTTCTGGACTTCCTATGAAAGCGGACATATCTAAATCAGTCCTCAGTCAAATAATTATTGCAACCGTGCTAGAAAAACAACTGTTGGCCTTTTTTTTTAAAAAAAGCCCTTCAGTATATTTCTAGCAGCTTTAGACAAGATACTTATATCAAATATTGTCAACTCATACCTGAACAAAACTTCAGATAGAAAGATGGACAGGAAGAGCTGCTTTCAAAATAAGAACTAACACGAAGGAAAGGTCAGTTGCTTGAGTGAGGTGATTTTAATTTTGCTTTGCTTTATTTTAATGATGAAACATGGGAAATTTCAGGTAAGTAAGAGTAGAAATAGAAAACTTGAAATATTTTTCTCCTTAGAATAGTCCTGACATATATCACCTAGGGTACTATCTGCATTTCAGAAAAAGCCTGAAGCACTCTAATTTTAATTTGAGATGTAATTAAACAGTTTTAGAAGCTTATTTTTAGTTAGAGTGACAAAGAGAGGATTTTTCCCCTACCCATTACCATTTGATAGCCCATCCTTCTCAGTTCATATTAATTTGTACCTAGCTTCCTTCCCCCCCCCCAGTTTTTCAAGTGTTCCTGTCATTAGACTTTGAAGGTTTATCCATGCTATTGGTCTCAAGGTGTGACTCTGCCTAGTAAAGATACCATGTTTCAGATTCTTAATTCTTTTGACATATTTACTACAAGTGCCATTGCTGTTAATGTTTTCCACTTCTAAATTGCATATTTCTTCCTGAAGACAGGGGAGCTATTGTTATAATGTGATTTCTGGATTCTATCAGATGGATTCTATCAGTGGTAGACTGCCTTTAGATAACTTATTGTCCTTTTCTTGGCATGTGTTGCTTAATGAACACCACAGTCTGTCAGGATTTGGTCCCATACTATGAGCATCCAAGGAAAGCAAACCAGGGATAATTAAATTCCTTTTTAAATTGTTCTTTTCAAAATAAACTAGTGCCTAAAAATCTCCACTCACAAATTAGCCCTTTAGGACATGTCAGGAATGTAGCTAACAAACAATTGCAATGAATATTAAGTTAATGTGACTTCAGGGGGTGGTTGCTTAACGTGAGGCACAATACCTTTCTTCAGATAAGACCAAATCAGTTTTGTCTGTGTTCCATTTGGTAATTAGCATTCTGATGAGTTTTTAATGTTCCCAGATATCCGTGGAATACAAGAGTTTTTGGACAAAGTATCTCAGCAGGGAATGGATGTAGCACTTCAGAAAGTGGAGAACAACATCAATAAAATGATCACAGGACTCTTCACCACCATGCGGATTGAAGAACTCAACCGCTATCGGGACACGCTGAGACGGGCCATTTTGGTAATGAACCCATCGACAGCCAAGTCATTCATTGCTGAGGTGAGTGAAGGCACCAGCTGACACTTCAGTTCCCTTTGAAACTTCTGACAAAACAAAAGTTGATTTTTGTGGCTGAAAATAAATAAATAAATAAATTATTATTACTATTATTATTAGTAGTATTATTAGTATTAGTATTAGTATTAGTATTAGTATTAGTATTAGTATTAGAATTAGTATTAGTATTACAATATATGTATGAGAGTATGCATGCATTAATCTGCCCAAATGTTTGAAGCTCAAAATCAACAATCAGTTGGCCAATGCTGTACAGAAATTATGGGTCTTAAAATCCTAACATATTCTAGAGAGAAACAAATATATATCATTTATTCCAAAGGTGCTTTTTAAGGAGGCAAAGCACTTTTAGGACAATCATACCTGGATGACTGAGAATCTCCATAGACATATATCATTTATTATTTATAAAATAAACATGGTTCTTGAACTAAAACATTATGAGCATGGAATTTGAAATTTTGTCTTATTGGCATTATTGTTCATTAATTATTTTCCTCTACAATTTATTCCATTATTGTACCGTACTATTGGTTTACTTTCAGATATCAAATTATTAAAGACGCAGGTGTTCATGCCTAATTACAGTGATGCCAAAATGATGAAATATGTGCCATGACATCACAAGGCAAATTCTACCTTTTCATCCTTATGTTACAGAATTGGTATCATAACACACTTGCTTCCCTTGACCCTTCTGTGGTGTGTTAATTGGAAACTACTTTTTCCATTAAAATATCCATTCATTTAATAAAAATTCAGAGCAAAAATCACCAAACTTTTAAGTTGAAGGAAAATATTCTTAATTTGCCCATACTGACTATCAGTGGGATTTTGTAACCGATAGCTAACCACAGTGACACTGGAAATAATGCTAGAACAAGGCACAAATGGCTTTTTTGAAATTCTCTCTCAAATTTGTGGGCAAAATAAAATAAATCTGAAAATGGTGAGTTCTCTAGGATGCTCTAGAGCAGGGGTAGGCAACCTTGGCTCTTTTATGACTCATGGACTTCAACTCCCAGAATTCCTGAGTCAGCTGACTCAGGAATTCTGGGAGTTGAAGTCCATGAGTCATAAAAGAGCCGAGGTTGCCCACCCCTGTTCTAGAGCATTCTTCAACAATTTCCCAAAGGCATTTTTCCCCTTTTCTTTCTTTTCCTTTTCTATTTTCTTTCTTCACTATAGCTCCTTATTTTGTTTTCTAACATTTCCAGTGCTTTTCTCTTGTTAACTTTTTTCAAATTAAATTGCAATAAGTAAAATTATGGACTTTTTGCTGAAAAAATGAACTTGTGATTTATGGATTTGATGGTTAGAATGATTGGCTTATGGACGAAGGAAATTATGATGTAAATTGGGAGGGAGAGGGGAAAATATAAATGCATTTATAACAACCTATGTCAAAAAGATCAGAAGCCGCTTCTTTTATAACTTTTCTTTTTGTAAATTAGCTTTCTTGCTATTCCTTCTTATTTTCTTTCAAAATATATATTGCTTTCATGTTGTTAAAAATTATTTTAATAAAAAAATATATTTTAAAAACAGCAATTACTCAAATTGCCAGCATTAGTTTCTGTAAGTAAAGGTACTCAGTAATAATTAATAGCTCCACCAGTGTATACTGTATGATCCCTGGTGGCGCAATGGTCAGAATGGAGTATTGCAGGCAACTCTGCCCACAATCTAGAGTCCAATCGTGACCAGGGTCATGGTTGACTCAGCCTTCCATCCTTCTGAGATTGGTAAAATGAGGACACAGATTGTAAACTGCCCCGACAGTGCTGCAAATATATCTCAAAGTGTTGGTGCTGTATTCAAGTCTAAGTCTAAGTGCTATTCCTATATTCTAAGTCTATTGCCATATTCAAATATCACTTTACTGCAAGATCTAATAGCAAGTGCCTAGTGCTGACAGCTGACTTCAGCTAAGATGCAAGCACTTTCCCAGCTATGTTTTTATTGTTCCTGGACTTGTACTGGTCAGTTCTTAATATCTATTGTGCAGCTATTGCAATACAACTATTAATGGGGTAGCAACCTATTTTGTTTAGCTTAAACCATCATGACTAAAGCAATCAATGATGGAGGGGAGGGGAATGGTTCTTGTGCTGATTCTTGAAAGGGTGAGAGTATTCTGTTGAATATACCAATGTCTTTAAATCCATCCATTTAATATTGATACTTATGAATGAATAATCATGGATATATTCACAGGTAATCATGTTTTATTCTTTCATGGCACTAACTTATTTAAGATGTTTAAACAGTGACTGTCTATATTGTGTTTATATGAATAACATCTATTAACACTGATTCTATCAAATTACCTTTTGTCTCAGGGATTGCATATATTATAAAAGACTAAAGTAGGACATTGAAATCATATCTAACCATGTTGGGCATAGACTCTATTAAAAGAACATATATTTCAAAGCTTTCTTTCTGTATTCTTTTCACTTGCAAAACTAAAATATTTATGGTTTTTCTTATTGTGCACTCAGTATTTTTATATTAGAGACTTTTAATGAGCTCCCTTTCAACCTCCAGATGTGAACAGCTATTTAATAAATAAAGTTGTAAATATTCAGTTTAATTGCACAAAAGAATCTTGCCCAAATTATGGGAGGGGGGTGCATGTATTTGTACTTATTTGAAGAAAATAATGTATGTGCATACATTAAGAACAATTTAAACTGCTTTGTAGGATTACAGTATTTACATTTTCAGTTCTACTTGACATATTTCAAGTAGTTAGACTAACAAATTGCCTACACAGAATATTCAACATATATAATGAAATGTAAACCATCCACATTTATAACATTCCATATTTAAAACAGTGAATTTGGATCACTATTATTTATTTAGATACTTCTACCATCACAAAGTAAAATGTCTGCAAAGAAATATTAGAATGTCTGTATTTTTAATACTTTCACAATTATTTTTAATTTAGCTTTTTACAAAAAAAACCTCCTGTATATGTTGCAAGTACTCTTAGATCTGTTTGCAACATCTTGATTATGCTTTTTGCAAGTGATTAACTCAACTCTATAATATCAGAATCTGTATATCTTTCATTTTACAAAGATGTCTGCTGTCTTTTAACATATCTATCTATTTATCTATCTATCATCTATCATAAAATTCTATAATTTTATGTTTAAAATATCTTGTTCTATGTTTTGATTCAGTTTTGATCTTTCTTAGTAGAATGGTCTATGTTAAATGGAATGTACTTTCTAACAATTTACAGGGACATTGTTGTGTGTTTAGATCTTGGTAGCTGTTTTTTTATCAGGTGACTCATGGAACTGATTGTTAAGCATTTCAGGAACTACCTTGCATGATATAAAAGATTGGAATACACCCGTCTATGTCCAGAGAGGCTTTGTTCTACCATTTGCAGCTGTTCCCCTAATAATTTATCTGTATTCAAATCCACCCACCCTTTCAATAGCTAAATCAGATGCATTGGCATGGTAGGGGGAGGCAACTGAAAAAAACAGTGTTGTACTATTATGTCACAACTTGCATATAAGCATTCCACCCCTTACCACCACCACCACCACCTCCTCCATAACATTAAACCAAAAGGACATGATCATTCCAGCGCATTTCTGGATTCACTAGTATATAGTTCTGTAAGACTCAAGTGCCGATCTTTCCTATCGACATCTTGATAAGAGATAAGATCCAGTCCTTGAGAACTAGTAGAGTAACTCATTCACATTATCTCCAGCTGAGTTAATATCATAATATACATTAGCAATGTTATTCTTTTGAATTTCTGCAATATTACAGATTAAGTATAGAGAAAAATTAGAATAAATCAGAGCATCCAATGAGTTTATTACAGCCTTAATTATCTATCTTAATTATCTTCTACCAGACCTAAAAGTGAGAGAATTGAGATGCCAATGTAGACTTAGCTCTACATGTGTTGGGCCCAGTTACATGCTGGGAGAAAAGTATTTTCGAAAAAAGATTTTTGCATTTCTTTCCAAAGTTTGGTGCTGAAACAATACTGCTTTTTGTTTATTTGCTTGCTTGCTTGCTTGTGCTGAAATCTATTGCAACAATTCAGATCAGCAAATTGATTTTGCAATTCAGTTTGAAGGAGGGGATTTGATCAAATTCCCTTTAAATCAAAACTTCATTCAGTCCTATGACATTGCTGTTGTATTGAGAGCACTTCTACAGGGTGCCAGCTTTGGTAATATTGTAATACATATCTACCAGAGAATGTCTTATTGAATTCAAGGTCAAAAGTTCAGGTTTCTGAGTTTTAAAAAGGAAGCTAGGAGCAAAGAGCAGGGCTTGGTTACTCTCAATTATTTTGGACTTAGGTGTTGTATTCTAATTATATTAAATAGTCTTTTTTAATCTGAAATAATTTCCATTGTTTACGATAATAAAGAGTAATTGGAATATGCTAGACTAGTGAGAGAGAGAAACAAAAGTAGATTATTATACCGGTATATTTCTGTGTACCTGGCTGGCTACCTTCTGTAGATTTGCAATTGAATTCCTATAGTGTTCATTTGGGTTGCAGGTTTTTTATCAAGAAAATTGATATTCTTCCCTAAATTAGTGGACAGTAGCTTTAAATTCCCTGAGTTAGTAGACAGTAGATTTAAATTAGATATTGTCTTTTCAAATCCGTTGCTTTAATTACTCATTATATCACTTGCTTTGTTCCCTGGGGAAACACTTATTAATAGCATTTAAAGACTTTATTTGTCAATTGAGGAGAGAAGGATTGGGGGGGGGCAATTTAGCTGTCTTCCTGTATTTGAGAAGATATCACAAAGACGAGGGGATTGACTTATTCACTAGGGTGCCAGAAGGCAGGACAAGAAGTAATGGGTGGAACCCAACCTTGAAGTAAGGAGAAATTTTCTTATGGTGAGAACAATTAATCAATGAAATAGCTTTGTTCCCTGGACAAAGGACAACTCACACCCTGGTCGGTATCTCTTTACTCTCCTACCATCGGGTAGGAGATATAGGAGTATAGCCAGCCATACCAACATGCTGAAGAACATCTTTTATCCATGGGCTGTTAGGCTCTTGAACAGGAAATAATTTTATAATTTTATGTGTGACTGACTTGCGAGGCCGGTGTGTTGTGCAATTAGCTCACATGGTGTAACAAGATGGTGGGTTTGTTGTCACTGTGAGTTGTGGAGGGGGGCCACGAAGGGAGGCTCAGCCAATCTCAATGTATACATGGTTGTACTTTGACAATAAAGGTTCATTCATTCATTGCCTCCTGGGGTTGTAAGTGCTCCATCACTGGAGATTGTCAAGATTAAATGGGACAATCATATTACTAGGATGGTATAATGCTCTTCCTTAAGCAGGGGATTAGAACAGAAGACCTCCAAGATCTCTTTCAGCCCTGTGATTCTACAGTTTTATATCAGCAGCCAACATGCAGGCAAACAGTGATTATACTCAAGACAAACAGGCAAACAACACCCTGATCAAGGAACTAATAAGGAGAAAATCACATCCCCACCAACACTAGCAGCACAAGCTACTGTGTACACACAGGGAGAAAACCCCACACTCACTAGAACTGAAGATGTTACCTAGTTGGGTAATAAAATGTCTACAAGCATACAACCAAACTGACAGAGCACCAAAGATTCCATTTTATTTGTTCTTTGCTAAAATGTCTATTGTTAGATACACATTAAGGGACATTATGTGCAGGCAATATGCCCTTTTATACATTAACTAATTAAATAATGCAACAATGTCCACATTTTTCAGTCAATGAAAAGAATTTGCAGTACTTATTATATTCTTCCATTGAAAGTTCTTAAAGTTGGCATTTCAAAAAAAAAAACTATTGACATTATTTTTTTCTGTTCAAAATCTTATGTACTCATTGATTTACATCCCAATCTCTTTTCTTTTACTTTTTCGGCCCTCTGTAATATGGGCAAAAATGTAATATACCTGCTGAAATCTTTTTTTTCTGCCCACTAGAAGCTGCACAGGGTTCATCACAGTTAAGACAGTTGTTGAAGTTGTGCTGATTTGTCACTGTCATGAGCCAGTCGGGTAGAAAAAGGTAGAATTTCCAAAGAAGTGTAATATGTTGAGAACTTCACACAGACTATCCTCTGGGTAGTACACGTAGTCCTGACTTACAACAGTTCATTTAGTAAGCATTCAACAGCACTGAAAAAAAAGTGACATGACCTTTTTTCACATGACCATTGGAGCACCCCCATGATTATGTGATCAAAATTCAGACACTTGGCAACTGACTCATATTTATGATGGTTGCAGCATCCTGGGATCATGTGATCATTTTTGCAACTTTCCATCAAGCAAAATCATTCGTGAAGACAGATTCACTTAACAACTGCATCAGTAACTTAACAATTGCAGTGATTCACTTAACAACTGTGGCGAGAAAGGTCATAAAATGTGGCAAAATTCACTTAACAACTGTCTTGCTTAGCCACAGAAATTTTGAGCTCAATTGTGGTTGTAGGTCGAGGATTACTTATATCAGAAATTAGTGATGATTCATTGCACTTCAGATCGGAAGACAAACTCCGTCAAGCAAACTTTTCCCAGGATCGAGCAACCCCAATTTGTTTAAAGTTTTGCAGACAAGTATTTCAGTTAATTCCTATGTACTCCAAATGTCTGCAGTTTTATATCCATTCCCCTTCTTATTTAATTGCCTCAAGGTCCCCAGAATGATATTTTGTTAACTTATAGTTATGAACAATTTACATAAACTAAAATGTAACTCAGTTGATTACTTGAATATTCCAAGAATGCACTCTACAAGGACACCCATGTCAAAATGAAACCAAGCATGAAAAATTTCCTGAGAAATCTAATACAGAAATCCAACACTAATAGACTCTTCTCCACATCTTGGCAAAATCCTTGCAGAAATTCTGAGGTGCAGTTCAAAAATTATTGGGGCTTTAATTGTTGACTTGTTTGTCACAAAAGGTGATCACTTGACCCTGAGATGCAGCAAGCATCATAAATATGAGCCAGTTGCGTAGTATCCAAATTTTGATCGTAGCAATAGCATTTAGACTTATATAGCGCTGCTTAGTGCTTTACAGCCCTCTCTTAGCAGTTTACAGAGTCAGCCTATTGCCCACCCAACAATCTGGCTCCTCATATTACCGACCTCGGAGGATGGAAGGCTGAGTCAACCTTGAGTGGGTCAGGATTGAACTCCTGGCTGTGAGCAGTGAGTTAGCCTGCAAATACTGCAGTCTAGCCATTGTGCCTCCACCACAGCTCTTGTGACCACGGGGGTGCTGCAATGGTCATAAGTGGGGAAAACGGTCATAAGTCATTTTTTTGAGTACTGTTGCAACTTCAAATGGTCACTAAATGAATGGTCGAGGACTATCTGTAAAATGAGGGTAATTAAAATAAAGGGGAAAAGATATCTAAACTTTCTTTGGAAAAAGATTTCCTACTTTGTTCTTAAAACACTCAACCCCTTTTGTTCTTCTTTTGAGGGCAGGGTTGAGTGACCATAATAAACATATCCAGGAATTCTCGGAGACATGTCATGAAAATGGCTGAATTAAAGTAGAGGTATATCAAGACTTGAGCATGCAAAAGCTTTTTCCCACAGTTGTTCCCCTGCAATTGGAAATTCAGAGGCTCGCTGCCTCTAATCCTGGTAGTGGTGCATAAGTGGGCTAATGCCTCCTTAAGTAACACCAGCTGCCTGCAATTAGTGCAGGTTCGAGTCCCACCAGGCTCAAGGTTGACTCAGCCTTCCATCCTTCCGAGGTAGGTAAAATGAGGACCCAGATTGTTGGGGGCAATAAGCTGACTTTGTAATAATGCCGCTTTGGGGGGGGGCGAAAGCCCTAATAAGCAGGCATATACATAGAATGAAGGCTACTGCTAAGCACATTGATTTGTGCTTAGATTGTAAGCCGCCCTGAGTCTTCGGAGAAGGGCGGGATATAAATGGGATTAAAATAAAAATAAAATAAATAAATGTCTAATAGCCACAGATAGTTTCCTCACCTGTCAAAGTAAGTAATCCCTTATTATTAAAATACCTAAGTAACTAACCCTTGCCACCTTTGATGATAGCATATCCCTCAGTTTAAATATATGCTGTGTGAAGAAAGGATATTAAATATAGACAGTAAGAAGTCTATCGTTTGATTTCATTGGATGACTCCTGATTCAATCTTAGGAGAAAGAAATAAGCCTCTTACACTTTGTTTCTGCGCACTATGCATCGTTTTAGTCATAAAACTTTTTTTAAAAATTTTCTTTATTTTATTTTCTTATAAGCAATTGGTCATCCCACCCACTCATTTTAGTGGCTATGCCCCACACACTTGTTTTTGCAACAGCTCTTTTTTTAAGCTCTTTTAATCTATGCAACATAATTTCATCTTCTATTTGTAGTCTCCAAATAACAATAGAAGAAGAAAAAACAGCATATAGTGTTTAGTTATATAGTTAGGATGAACTGTCAAAAATTAAACTAGCAATTCTATACATTAGGATTCCAGAGTCCCACCCCTAATCTATTTTGCATCAGTGTTGACCTGAAGGAGAGGAGAAAGGCATAAGAAGAACCCCTGGGGTATAAACCCAATTATCCATTGCAACTGCTGGTCACACCTGAAAAGCGTGAACAGAAGTATTGTAAACCTATCTGGCTTGCTTCTACTATTTCCAACAGAGGAACAAATTCTTACTGATGAAGCATATCAAGAACTGCTGAAAGAGCCAACTCTCAGCATGACCAGTTTGATTTTTTCCATTTCAAGGTAGAGAAAATTGGTCCAAAAGTAATTACATTCTTCCTATGGCCTTGGTCAAAAGGCAGAGCAACAGAGAACTGAATAATAATCCAAGGCATCTTTCAGCTTTCTGAATGATTTCAATACTCTGCTATTCTCTCTACAGATACACCTATAGTAGGGTTGTTTACGATATGCATGAAAACCTACTTTAGACAAACTATAAGCACAGCATTTTCCTGCATCTTTTTAAAGCAGCTCCTTTTCCCTCCCAAAACTTACATTAAAACTGAAAAAAGTGTGGCTACTTTAAAGGGTCAGTTACTTAATTTTATTATTAACAAATTAATCATAATTGGACCATAGAAGGCTGAAAAAAGATGAGCCATTTTAATAAATAGTAGGGAGATGCTGGGCTCATGGTGGAACAATTCCAAACCAATACTTTCTAAGCATTTTCCAAGCATACACAGCTCTGCTTTTCTAGTTCTTTAGTACATTCAGCATAGATACTGTATATGGCCCTGTGGTGGCAAACCTATGGCACGTGTGCCACAGGTGGCACGCAGAACCCTCTCTGTGGGCACATGAGCTATCGTCCCAGTCCTAGCCCTTCAGCTGGGTTTTATAAAACCTTTTCACTTTGGACCTCTGCTGCCGTGTGCAAAAACAAAAAGGTTAATCAATCAATCAATTTCAACTTCTTGCTGGAAAAAAAAAATCTCGCAAAGTTGGAATTGATTGATTGGACTTTTTAGTCCCACTCAGTCTGCCATTACCACTGCAGTCACGCCCACCCAATGGGCCACACCCACCCAATGGGCCACACCCACCCAATGGGCCACGCCCACCCAGCACCCAACGATACATAAGTGGGTTTTGGGTTGCAGTTTGGGCACTCAGTCTCTAAAAGGTTCACCATATATGCATATTATGATACAATTCATGGTCTGAGAAAAGATCCTTTTGAACATGAATTTTAAATCTGTGCAGATGAATTTGTTAAAGATTTCAGATGCATTCTTGAGTGAACATATATGCAAGTGACATGAAATGGTAGCAGAAAGTTATCTTCTCTCTGGTAAATTGGATAGCTGCATATGAAAATCCCATTGCCAAGCTCCTAAAACAAAGAAGTGAATGATTAGAGTTTCAAAATATGTACATAATATCCATTAATAGCTGAAGAACAGTATTAGCTTACAAACACTGCAGAAACATATGTAATTTTTTTAAATAAAACATACATTTGTAAGCCAAAGTTATAAAAGTGCATCTGTGGTTAATAAAGGAAGTAATAAATAGATCCATGATACCACAATATACAATTGCAAGTCTTGACTTGGAAAAAAGATCACAAATGCAGTTGTATCTGAAAATGAATGGAAGCCAAAACTCTTATCTCTTCCAATTGTTATCTTGTCCTTTGTTTAAATCTTCCATTTTTCTTACCACTGAGAAAAAATGCTTAATTTTCCCCCCAAAATATTATGTTAAACAACTCAAAATGAAGCATATGTTTTGCATACTTTTATGATGGTCACCTCCCTGTAAATGTTCAATATAACACTTTCTGTTCTATCTCTTCTGCTAAGGTGAAATTTCTTATTTTTGGTTAAGGCTGATATCGTACCTTTTTAAGAGCCAAAATGATTTACAACTAAAAAAAAATACCTCCCTTTCTCATTTGAACACAAGTTATCTTCTCCCCACCATAGCTTTCAATGAAAAATTTATGAATATGAAAGCACCCACCTTTTGTTAGTGATCAGATACAATGAAAAGAAGATTTTATCCAAATATATCTCAACAGAAAATAGAATAAGGGAGAGAATATATACGATACATCATACATTGTATGAATGTATGAGAGAACAGTTTAATGTTGTAACATTAAACATTTTGGTCCCACATTTAAATGCCAGGATAGAATTCCATTTCCATCAATTATAAAAGCTGTGTGCTGATATTATTCTTGGGTTTGCCTTGCATTTAAATATATTTTTTTAAAAAAATAAGAAGCATAGTGCTTCCCAGAATGAATGTAACTTATTAAATAGAATGTAATTGCCAGCTTGGGATTCATCAGATGTTTAACTATTTTTAAGGCTGGCAGGGATTTCTAGGAACTGTAGTATACCAGGAAATAACCTGATTGGGGGAGACAATCAGAATGGAAATGAATGATGGGTTTGGTGTTTTAGTAGGTGCAAGAGTTCAAAACAAAGCAGGAAAAAAATATGCCACATATCCAAGCTAAAAAGCTAACTATATTTGTCTAATGTCTTTGGAATAAAGGAAAATAAAAAAGGAATATGAGAGCACAAATTTGAGCTCCTGAGTTTTCCCATAGGATGTTTAATAATTTAGCAGTGTTTGTTGTTTCTGTTGTTATATTTCAAGTACTAGCCTTCTTGACAGGCAGTATGAGACCCCTGAGGTAGTTTACAAGCTGTATTTATTGATCTTATGTTGTCAGCTTGTCTAATAATGATTTTTTTTTGTTCCATACAATTGTTATGGTCTTGAACAGAGGTATCTAGAAAACACTTACAGTATGAAATTAAAAAAATACTGTGTGTAATATTGTCTAATGCATATTTACTCATAAGTAACCACATCTTTTAATTATTACCCTGGTTAATTCTCCTGATTTGGGGCAAATTTTCAAGGCCAATATTGACATTCCAAATATTGAATTCTCTTCAATCATCTCCTTGACTTTAACTGCTTTTCTCTATGTTTGGTGACAATGGAAGATATGGAATTGAAGTATGTCATTCAATTAAGATGAAAGCAAAAGCATGCGAACATACCTTTTCCTTTTGTTTTTATCATGTCACCTCCACAAGTCAAAGATCTTTTCCAGAGTCTTTCCAGCTAACACACAACTCCAGAAAAGGTACATCTTCTTTAAGTGCTACTAATGGGTAGCAGAGCTACCATGTCAAACCTGTATATTGCACACCTTGATTAGCACATAAAACTCACCAGTTGGGGTTTCTCTCATCACAGAGATTTCATGACAGTTCATGGTTTGCATAAAGATTAGATTTTTAATATGCATTCATCTTTTCTTACTAAGAGAATTTTATCAGCGTTCCAGACAAATGATGGCTTTTATTTGTAACCCTTAAGATTCCCCCACAAACACACCACTTTTATTACTTTCCACAGAACAAATCTATTTAAGATGAAAATGCAGAATAATTGCACAATATGTTTAGATTAGTGGTGTTGCTTGGAAGTATGGGCTTTTCCTGATGTAGCCCTTCCATCCATAGAAAGCAGAAATAAGATGTGATATGCAGTTACTCTTTGCAGTCTGGACATATCTACACTGCAAGTTAACTTAAAATAATGGGAAGTATAATTTGGTGATGACTGAACATTCTCTAATACAAGCCAATATTTATTTATTTATTTATTTATTTAATTTATATACCGCCCTTCTCCCGAAGGACTCAGGGCGGTGAACAGGGCAATACATTTGAACATTTTCTGTTCAAAATCTTTTTCCCTCTTCTTTTTCACTTCTTGTTTGTATGTGGGGATTTTTTAAATATCATATTGTGTTTTGGGGTAGCCTTATAACATGTTTTGAGCATTCTTTTTCAGTTTTCTCCATGTAGAAATTTGTAGCCAAGTGAATTTTGTCATTTGGCCTTTGCTTCCTGATTCTCTGCAAGAACTAATTCCCTAAGGACCAATTTTGATACACAAAACATTTGCCTTGTCAAATCAGCTACAGTTAATTAGCGGTAAGAACAGATAGATCAGCATATTTCCAGTTTGTGTTGATCATACTTAGTTTGAAGTAACTAATGCCACACTTTAGACACCCACACACAAACAAAGAGGATGTCCTAACAACAAGTAATATTGTCAGATATCAATAGGGACCATGCAACACATAGTTTTACTATTGTATATGTTTGAAGTTGTCCTGAAAGCTTCCTCCCTCTCCTTGTAGGAGAGTTCTATTACAAAACCAGTGTTGATGATATTTCCTTCTCATTCCTAACTCTTCTAGAATGGCTTCCTTGGATGGGAACAAGCTGTTCACAAAGTAAAAGATTGTGAAAGAAGGAAATAAAGAAGCTTAAAATTAATCTAAATCAATCCTAAAGCTTTTGAAAAACATAAACCGTGCCCTATGTTTAAGCCTTGAAAATTATAAAATGGGTAAATTGGATTTTTATGGAAATTTCAGAGAAGGATTATATTCCCTAGCAACACTATAATATGTGAATCATAGTAGAATCCACAGGAGATTTTCTGACTTTAAAAATTCAACACCTCTTGGTACCTTTCAGCAAAAACTAATTTACTTTTTTCATCTGTGTTGCATAAATAACAACATTATAACTTACCTCCATTGATTGGAAGCACCTTACACTGGCAAAGATGAAGTAACTAGAGAAGCATGACAAACTGTTGTGGCTACAGGATCTTCTAAGAAAATTCCAATATTTTGGAAACTCTGAAGTTAAAGAAATACATGCTTTCAGAGAATACAGAAAAAAATGATGAAAAAAACCATCTTGATATAAAAGGTATATAAGCCAAACAACAGAACTGCTGCAGAACGTTAAATAAACTATATATGGTGGAATAACAGAAGTCTTATAGGAGCAACAGAAACTCCAGTAGTTTGTTTATCCTCATTGGTGTTCCAAGATGCTTCTAGAAAACAAGAACTGGGTGGTAAGCTTTTCAAAGTAAAAAAGTAGAAAGGAAGAATAATTCAATGATGTTACACTAAAAAAAAAGCTTCAGGAAGAAACAACCCAGAGAGTATAACCCTATTCAACAACAGTACGAGATATTGGTAGGATTCAGACATTGAAGTAAGTGCTTGATTTTGATTTACCATATTATATGAATTCTAGTCATTGTGGCTTGCAATTCATAGTTCATGGCTTAACACAATGTGTAAACTCAGCCATGCTAGTGTATTTATCAGACCATGATTACAGAAACCATAGCTTCATATCATAAAGGTAAAGGTAAAGGTTCCCCCACACATGTGTGCTAGTCATTTCCAACTCTAGGGGCCGGTGCTTATCTCCGTTTCAAAGCCAAAGAGCCAGCGTTTGTTCGAGGACGTCTCTGTGGTCATGTGGCCGGCATGACTAGACGCCAAAGGCGCACGGAACGCGTTCATATCATATAGGCACCAGCAAACAAGTTAAACAGAGGAGAATATAACTGAGGAAAAAAACCAGCAAAGCAGAACTTTTTAACTAAAAATAGTTTGTATAGTTGCATCTATATGAAGAATTTTTACATAATCACAAGACTCATTAAGTGAACTTGAATGGCTATTATGCCTAACACTAATTTATTTTGTAAGGTTTGTGGATGATAAAAAAAAATGGAACTCAGAGTGGGATGGAATGGGAGCACCTTATATGTTGTCTTGTGGACTTTGCAATAAGGCTACAATATACTCAAATAAATAAATGGTAGAGAAGCCAAAAACAAGCCCATTTTCCAGAGCACCAGGAGGCAAGACAAGAAACAATGGATGGAAACTAATCAAGGAGAGAAGCAACTAGAACTAGGGACAAATTTCCTTACAGTGAGAACAATTAAACAGTGGAATGGCTTGTCTTTAGAAGTTGTGAGTGCTCCATCACTGGAGGCTTTTAAGAAGAGACTACTAGACAGTTCCTTCTCTGAAATGGTTAAGGTTAGGGTGTCCTGCTTGAGCAGGGCATTGGACTAGAAGACCTCCAAGGTCCCTTCCAACTCCATTATTCTGCTATTTATTCTGTTAACATGATTGCAGTTCTCAAAGTAAGCACTTCTTTAAAAACTATTATTGTAGAAATATTCATTTTACAGACAAATTGCAAATCAAGTCAAAGACAAAGTGAAAGGAATTAAAGTGTGGAAGACCCTGTGAAAGACAGGTATCAGGAGCTATCAGGAGGGCAAGGATGCCAGTTGATTTAATTTTTTTAAAAAAAATAGAAAAATGTTGTTCCCCTCTGTCCCATTTGAATTTCTGATCAATTCAGATCTATCACTACTTCATTTATTACTATCACTACTACTTTAATTAAAGGTCCTAGAAACAGCCACCACTCTGAAAGATTTTTTTTTATTAAAGAGTTTTAAAGTTTTACAATAGATTTTTAAACATAAACATAACATACATAACCCCAATTCCCCTCCCTCTTCCTCCCCCCCCAACTTCCCAGAGCTGAATACAGGGTATTGCCTTTAACAAACTTAAACTAAAATATGCTAAATAACTATAATTAAACTTCAAATCCTATCACACTTTAACTCCCTTAAACATAACTAAATAATAACACATCTTATAATTCTAATAATAAGTATACTAATACTCATTCATATGCTAAATGAAACTTTTTAGTCCCATATTTATTCTGTATGTAATCAATCCATCTTTTCCACTCTAGTATATATCTCTGTTGCGATTGTTCTTTCAAATATGATGAAATTTTTGCCATTTCTGACAAGTTTGAAACTTTCAGTCCATTCTTCTATAGTAGGCAGTTCCTCCTTCTTCCAATATTGCGATTCCAAAAATCCTGCTGCCGTTATTAAATGCAACATCAATTTAGTCTCTATCACAGATAATTTTTGCCATACTGTAATTAATCAGAGAACGCACATGGTGGCTCAGTGGGTTAGGACACTGAGCTTATCGATCAGAAGATCAGCAGTTTGGCGGGTCGAATCCTGCATGCTGCATAACAGAGTGAGCACCTGTTATTCGTCCCAGCTTCTGCCAACCTAGCAGTTGGAAAGCACGTAAAAAATGCAAGTGGAAAAATAGGGACCACTACGGTGGGAAGGTAACAGCGTTCCATGTGCCTTTGGTGTCTAGTCATGCCGGCCACATGACCACAGAGAAGTCCTCGGACAAGTGCTGGCTCTTCGGCTTTGAAACAGAAATGAGCACCGGCCTTTAGAGTTGGAAATGACTAGCACGCATGTGTGGGGGAAACTTTACCTTTTAATTAATCAGACATTTAGAAGAAAGAGAACTCTGTTATCTGAAAAGATATTTTTTCCTGAAAGGCTATCTTTGGTTTCTTAGAAGCTTACGGCCTCAAAACATACATACATCATAAGCACCATTGATAATCTTTAGCAGCTTTTAGTTCTTTAAACTCCTAGTCTGATTCAAAGAATAAGCCTTTAAGAGCTTTTTCATAGTTTGGAAGCATTATTATTCTTATTTTTTAAAGGGGGCAACAGCAAGACTTTTTTTTTCCTTTTTGTTAGTAAATGCCTCTTGAATGAATGAAATTTGGAAAAATGGAGTCATGGGAGTTTTTTGGCTGTAGCTTGTTATTGCAACATTTTTTTTGCAAAAAAACAAAACAAAACTTTCATCTACCAATAAAAATAGTTAATAGTTGCAAATGGATTTGTGCTGCGAACATTGGCAGTTGTAGCATGAAAGGAATGCTGAGAGGCTTAGCACTCTTTCAATCCAACTTCAGAACAGATAATACGTTGCAGTAAGACATAGGCCTCCAGCTAAAGGGTTTAGTGAGGTTTTGTTTTGTTTTGTTTTTAGCAAAATGTCACTTCTTTCTTGCTGTTCATATACAATACAGTCTTTTCGTATTTCCTTGCAGTCCCTAAAAATTGCTGAAATTAAATTAGTAAAAAAGCATGGAGAATCTTGAATGCATAGGCTGCTAACCAATGCATTCGAATCTGGCCTATTTACTGTAGGCCTACAAAGAAATCAATTTTTTTCATGAAGTCCCTCTGTTCCATTTACAGAGAAATCACAACCCAGTGAGGTGGTGCAGTGGTTAGAATGAAATATTGCAGGCTAACTCACTTCTTACCATCACGGGTTCGATCCTGACTAGCTCAAGGTTGACTCTGCCTTCCATCCTTCCGAAGGTGGTAAAAGGAGCTATGGGTCTCATGTGGCAATCTGATTCCCCAATGCTCTGTTCAGCCTTCATCTTTTCTTTTTATACCAAAAAGTACCAAATGAAACCAGTTTGTCCATTCCAGACATCTTGAAAGAATAATATCAGGTCGTAAGAATGGGGCCATGCAGTTCTACAGATGAATGGGTGGATATGTAGCAATGTATGCTAACTAATTTTTTATTTTTATTTTATTTTATTTATTTTAATTCCATTTATATCACACCCTTCTCCGAAGACTCAGGGCGGCTTACAAGCTTAGCAGTAGCCTTCATTCTATGTATATGCCTGCTTATTAGGGCTTTCATACACCCCACAAGCGGCATTATTACAAAGTCAGCTTAATTGCCCCCAACAATCTGAGTCCTCATTTTACCTACCTCAGAAGGATGGAAGGCTGAGTCAACCTTGAGCCTGGTGGGATGTGAACCTGCACTAATTGCAGGCAGCTGGTGTTACTTAAGGAGGCATTAGCCCACTGCTCCACCAAGGCTCTTATTTGAAACTGAGACCCCATTCGGTTCTGAGTGAAATCCTGAAGAGCTTCGATGAAAAAAAAAGTCCCTACAATTAGTCTATATAAAGTCTATATAAACTATATGAATTTTAGATAATTATTGTTTATTGCACAGTCAGCCAGATGTTCAGACTGGTTTGGCATTTTTGTATACCTATCAAGTCTTTTCCAAGGACCTGGGATAGGCGTATCTGGATTTTTGATGGTGTTACAGATATTGTTAAAGGATGGAAGCTGTTCTGAATAAAGCCACCTTTTGCATTTGACTGATGGTGAATTTGTCAGTGCTGAGGGTGTTCAAGTGGTGCTCCAGTTGTTTTGGAATTGCACAACAAGGCACCTATTACTATTGGGACTACCTTTGATTGCTTCTGCCACAGTCGTTCTATTTCTATTGGCAGGTCTTTGTATTTTGTTCTTTCAAGTTCCAAATTCTTTCTCAAGTTCTTTCTCTTCTATTCTGCTGTCTTCAGATACTGCATTGTCCACTATCCAGACTTTTTGTCATTGTTAAGTCTGGGTGCTATGTGGCAGTGCCTGTCTGTTTGAATTCTAAAGTCCCAGAGCAATTTGGTTTCTTCATTTTCTATGACTTTCTCTATTTTATCCCACCAGTTTTTGCTTGCAGGCAAATGATATTTCTTGCAGATCTTCCAATACAGCAGAGTTGCTACTTTGTCATGCCATTGCTTGTCATCAGTTTGTGCAATTTTCTTGCAGTAGCTAACCAGATGGTCCACTGGTTCTTCAGCTTCTTTGCATAGGCAGCATTTGCTGTCTGTTTCTGTCTTCTCAATTCTAGTTTTGTATGCATTTGATCTTAAGTTGTTGTTGTTCTTGCCGCTGCTGCTGTTGTTGTTGGAAGAGAAGAATAGAATCTGGAGCCATCTTGTATCTTAGCACAGAGTTACAAACAGAGCTACAAACTTTATCCCTGATGATTCTGCCAACTCCTCCTCCCTCCAAGCTTTTGTTGATTTTTATGGAATATAGGATGAGTGGTATGAATATTGAAAAACAGCTGTGTTGCATTCAGTACCTGCAGAAAAAAAGAAAAAAGCAAAGAAAGATAGAAGAAGGAAATAAAGCTTTGGCTTCAGGAAACCCTTCTTTAATTAACCCAGTAGGAAATATCAGTGGCTGTTGAAGATAAGAGTTAGATGGATCAGCAGCAGCAGGCAAATTATATTGTTATATAGCATTTTAAAATGATCGCATTTATTATGGCATAATGAAATGGAATGGAATAAAATCAATTTCATGGGGTACGAAAAGCATTATTCTATATTCTATTAAATTTATGCCATAATAGTCTTGCTAGTCTTGAAGGCATCTCAAAACTTTATTCACTGTTCAAAGTCTTTTGAATTGGGAACTATTCTGTGCTTCATCTAAAGTGAAAATGATTAACCTGAGTCATTTTCTAATTAAAAGAAGAGTAAGTAAAAGGCTGCTAGCTACTTTCTTGCCCTTGAAAAGGTTTTAATTTATATCATATTAAATCATCAAATTGAAATCCAAACTATTATAATTTAACAGTAAAATCTTTATAAAGGTTCTCGGTAACCTGAGACTTCACTTTGAAATTGGCCAGCAAAATGGTTTTCAATAATATGATTACTTTTAGAAATGGTCCCTCTGAAATAAAAGTGGGAAAGGGAGCAGGTGGCCTTTCAGATTTTTTTTTAAAAAAACACATAATTTCTACACTTAATTCCCCAAACAATTCATAATCACACCATCAACTTATTTGCCTTACCACTATATAAGGTGATGAATTAATGGATCAGGAGCTTCTTGATCAGGCACAGAATTTCCAGAATTGCCACAAAAGCTTTAGTCTTTCCTTAAAAAACTCTTCTGGCCTATAAATATCAATGTATAGACTTTAGCAGTGACTGAAAAACTGTTTTGAGCAGGTGGTGTGTAATTACCACTTTCTTATTAAGGGACATCTGATAAACTTCTGCAAATCCTCTGGGTTTCTCAAGAGATGATTAAAATCATCCAAGATAATAAGAGACTTTCATATATTAAAATCAAATGAAATTGTAGAGCCATATGAATCAAATCGTATCTCAAACAGCTTGTGCTAAAATCTCTGTACAGTATTGTGCCGAGTTCCTGTATACAGCTATGGCTTTTCTGCTATTAATTATGATAAATATGAAATCAGACTTTAAAGCAATTTATTGGAGACTTTTTTATATTAAGATAAAAAATGCAACAATCAGTGAAGGCACTAAAAGCATTACTGATTGTTTGTATGTTCACATCTGACTGCAGATCTTTGAATTAAATTCAAATTCTAAAAAAGCCAAATAATTGATGGAGCTCAAAGCAAAACTCATCCTTCATCCCAGCTTCTGCAATATTTTTCCTGGAAAGTGTCCAGATTTAAACATTTTGTATATGTTAGATTAGGGGTTTCCAGATCAGTATATCAAGAAATGTTGATGTCTCTTGATATTATCAAAAAACTCCTGGCAATTATTTTGAATACTGAAGCATGGGATTTTATGGAGTCATTTTTTATCCGGTGGTTAAGACTCTGCGCTGAGACAAGGATACAAATAAGAAATTATGATGCTTGTGTGAACCATGATAATTCTCAGGTGATTTCTTTCCACTAATAATAAGTAATAATATACTGGGAAGGGGAGAGGCAACCATTGAGTTCCAAGTGTTGCAGAATTGCAACTCCAGATAGTCTTAATTGCCCTTCCCCCAGAGCTGTTGAGATTTTTAGTTCCACAACATTTGTTGTACTACTAACTTATTATGTATTATAAATGCATAACAAATTTTTATCTGTTTGCGATCTATTTAAACAGAAAGTGGTTTAATTAGATAATATGAAAACAGTACTCTCAGCTCTCTAGCTTTAATGGAATGTGGTAATGATCTTGGAAGGGAGAAGAGATACTACTCAGAAAATATACAGATAAAAGTGGCAGGACCCTGCAACTGAGAAATGGGTAAAGAAAGAAAGTTAGATCCACCCTAATCAATCAAGTAGTAAAAAAAGATAGTGGGAGATTTGTACTTTGAGACCTGCAAGATTCTAATAATAAATTAGAATTAGCTCATCTTGTCGTGTCTCTTGCCTGTCTATGTGACAGGCTGACACTTGCCATATATGTGTGTGTGTTTGTGTGTGTGTGTGTCTCTCTCTGTGTGTGTGTGTGTGTGTGTGTGTGTATACAGTGCTTTTTTTGTAAAAGAAAAAAGTGCCGGAACACACACATGTCATACAACCTGACTTGCCTACCGTACAAGTTTCCATCCAAAAAGGTGCCAGAAGCCCTGTGTGTGTGTGTGTGTGTGTGTATGTGTATATGTATATGTATATATATGTATATGTATATATATATATATATATATATATGTGTGTCTGTGTATGTATGTATGTATATGTATATATATATGAGAGAGTGTATATACATATACTTATCTATATATCTATACACACACACATACATATATATGTATGTCAACATATTGCAATAGTTCTTGGTTGATGGGATGTGGGTAACAGTAAGTTAGCTTGCAAGGAAGTCTCTAGACTAAAGGACGCACCTTGCATAGAATATTTTGATCATGTAGATAAAACCATGCTTTGGTTGTGTTCCAGTGATTGCCAATTGCTTTCCCCCTATGAATCTATCTTGCAGGGGAAATATGTTTTCTTCATATATGAGCATGGTTTTGTTTTTGCCCACCTTTAGCTCACTACTTCGATGGACTACTTTTATTCATCAAATAATGCTTGTTTGAAACGCAGCAGAAACTTTTTTAAAAAAATGCTACCTTTCTTTCCAAATGTCTTAATTCTCCTTTTCCTTTTCTTTTTTTTTAAATGTAGGTAATCTATATTTCAGTACCCTGAGTTAAAAGGGTTGTACTCCTCCAAATAGCCTCATAAGTTTCCTTTCATTCAATTTGATGAAAGAGATTTTGCTTCCAGAATGTTTCAAATGGGGGGGGGGGCGGTGGTGGTGGAGAGTGGTGTTTTTGCACTTATTTTGTTGCATCATGATAACTGTGATGCCCTGTCTTTCACATTGTAATAAGTTCTCCAAAGGGCTGTAATCTGTCTTGCCTCCAATACTTCTCTTAAATCCCAGTATAAAATTTCAGATGGAAAATCCTTTCCAGGGGCATTTTTTTAGACAGAGAAGTGTGGGCATCCATGGAGACTGCAAAAAGATAGGTTGGAAAAAGTCATATCAGAAAACTAGAACATTAACACTCATCACCACCCCTGCCAATAAACACTGAGAATTTGAAAGAAAGTTTCAAACACTGTGAAAATACAATAGGGGGGAAAAAACCTTTTCAGTTGAAAAGGAAAATTTCAGCAGAGCACAGCATTGTTCTGGTTATCTTTAATCCAGAAGGAATGTAGAAGATAATGGCATGATAACAGTCTTAATGTAAACATCTGTCAACAGTGTGTGTGGGCATGTCAATGTGTGACATCTTATATAGCTCATTCATGAAATAAGTGCCAAACTCAACCAAAAGAGCCATCACTATGGATAATGGGCTATTCTTAGAACCACAGCTCTGCATTTACTATAAATCTTAGGTCTTCTCATCTCTTTCTGCCGAAAATGACTGTCTATACTCCTACCAATTTGGTTTTACTTTATTTTATTTGCAAATGCTGTATAGATTTCTGCAACAAATGTTTTTGGCTATAAAGATCTCTCTCCATCTGTTTTCCCACTTCTAGAATACTTCCAGCAGCTGGTCTGCTAATTATGATGAAAATTGGCACTCTGTTTGCAGTCAGGATGTCTTTGGGTTAGAAAAGGTTCAGAGATGTAATGCGACGTCACTGCATAAACTATGCAGATTGGTATCTGACCTGCCTGTATGCAAGAACCTGGAGTGTCAGTATAGCTCAACTTGGAAAGTGGTTTAAACATTAAAAAGGTAAAGGTTCCCCCGCACGTGCGTGCTAGTCGTTTCCGACTCTAGGGGCTCATCTCCGTTTCAAAGCCGAAGAGCCAGCGCTTGTCCGAGGACGTCTCCGTGGTCATGTGGCCGGCATGACTAGACGCCAAAGGCGCACGGAACACTGTTACCTTCCCACCGTAGTGGTCCCTATTTTTCTACTTGCATTTTTACGTGCTTTCGAACTGCTAGGTTGGCAGAAGCTGGGACGAGTAACAGGCGCTCACTCTGTTACGCAGCACTCGGGATTCGACCCGCCAAACTGCCGATCTTCTGATCGACAAGCTCAGCGTCCTAACCCACTGAGCCACCGCGTCCCTTTGGTTTAAACATTAACGGGATACAAAAAGCAATTATGATTCACTATTATTTTATTTTAAAAGTAGCATTTCTTTTAAGAAAGGGAAAAAAGAAACGGTCCTTTAGTGACCATTCAAAGTTACAACGGCACTGAAAAAAGTGACTTATGACCGTTAGTCAGTCTTATGACTGTTCCAGTATCCCCACGGTCACCTGCTCAAACTTCAGGTGCTTGGTAACTGACTCATATTTATGACGGTTGCAGTTGTCCCCCGGTTGTGGGATTCCCTTTTGCGATTTTCTGAGAAGCAAAGTCAATGAGGAAGTCAGATTCACTTAACAACCAGGTTGCTAACTTATCAGCTGCAGTGGTCCACTGAGGCAAGAAATGTCGTAAAATGGGGAAAGACTCACTTAACAAATGTCTCACTTAATAACAGAAATTTTGGGCTGAACTGTGGTCGTAAGTCAAGCAGTTGGCAAATTTAAAATAAAGGGCACAGTTATAGCAATGTTAGGTCCTATTCATTTCAGTTTCTGAGAATCTTTAAACAGACTTTCCCATAGTGAAAGCTTTCTTTCTTTCTTTCTTTCTTTCTTTCTTTCTTTCTTTCTTTCTTTCTTTCTTTCTTTCTTTCTTTCTTTCTTTCTTTCTTTCTTTCTTTCTTTCTTTCTTTCTTCTTCCCAGCCCCCTACCCCCTGCAGACTCTTTTTTTTCTGTTTTCTTTCTTACTTATTCACTTTTTTCCTTATTTTATTTACTTCTTTCCTAAAATTTGCATTGTTCTTGTTAAAAATGTCATCCATACTAGACCACTCCCACCAACACTGACAGGGCAAGCTATAAAATATAAATAAATAAAAGGAGAGCAAACCTACTCCATTCTCTAACTGATGGTGTTACCTAATTTGGTAATGAAATGTCTGCAAAAAAAAAAAAAAACAAAAAAAACCAAACAAGCTCAGAGGGCACCAAGGGTTCCACAATTCAACACTGAGCTACAAATCTTCTCATTGATCAGCCTTTCAACAAAAATATATGTTTTAAATTATAATTAGAACTAGATTTGCTGCTGCTCTAAAGAGCCAAAGAGGTTCATGCTGACAGAGTCCATCAGACCATCTGACCTCAACTGGTTTAGACATCAATACCAGCAACTGAAATTATGTCTGTTCAGCAGTCAGCTTCACCTGCAGCTGATTCAGAACCTTGTGCAGTGATCCCTGTAGTTTGCTACCTGCCATATTTTATATCAAATGCAGTTTCGGAAAACTTTTCAAGGTCAGTCCTAGAGAGTCACAGCTGGCCAATGTGTCTCTCACAATAATCATCACCTGCACATCAAGTATGATTTGGGAACCAAGGAAAGTTTCCAGAAAATCTGCCCAGTCAGGAGGGAGGGGTGACATGATAGCAGTGTTCCAATATCTCAGGGGCTGCCACAAAGAAGAGGGAGTCAAGCTATTCTCCAAAGGACCTGAAAGCAGGACAAGAAGCAACGGATGGAAACTAGTCAAGGAGAGAAGCAACCTAGAACTAAGGAGAAACTTCCTGACAGTTAAAATAATTAACCAGTGGAACAACCTGCCTCCAGAGGTGGTGAATGCTCCAACACTGGAGGTTTTTAAGAAGAGACTGGACAGCCATTTGCCTGAAATGGTATAGGGTTTCCTGTCTGAGCAGGGGGTTGGACTAGATGACCTCCAAGGTCCCTTCCAACTATTATTATTATTATTATTATTATTATTATTATTATTATTATTATTGTTGTTGTTGTTGTTGTTGTTGTTGTTGTTGTTGTTGTTGTTGTTATTATTATTATTATTATTATTATTATAAACCTCAGCTGCAAGAGATCAGAAAAGTCCTTTTTTTCTTTTTTTCTAACAACATCTCTCTCTTGTTTAGCTATAATTTCAGCCTGTTTTCCGTTATTCTGCCTATTACAAAACTTCAGTAATATTCAAGCATGCTGATTGCTTCATTAGTATTAGAAGGCAAGGAGTAATAGAAGAAGCTGGGTATCATCAGCATACATGAACATACGCTCTTTTCTATTCTCATTATTAACCTTATCACTGTATATGCAATAATGTGAAATCATAGCTACCAGTTCTGTAGCTGGTGTTGGCCTTCATATACATCAAGTCAACCCATCAATCAGAATAGAGCCGGAAGGAACCTTGGACATCTTCTAGTCCAACCCCCTGCTCAAGCAGAAGACCCTATACCAGGTGTGTCAAACTCGCAATGTCACGTGACATGTCGTGACATATCGTGACTTTTTTCCCATTGCCGGCAATGGGGTGGGTGCGGTTTCGGCATGATGCATCCAGCCCATGGGCCGGCAGTTTGACAGCCCTGCCCTATACCATTTGAGACAAATGACTGCCCAGTCTCCTCTTAAAAACCTCCGGTGATGAAGCACCCACAACTTCTGAATGCAAGCTGTTCCTTTGGCTAATTGTTCTCACTGTTATGAAGTTTCTCCTTAATTCCAGATTGCTTCTCTCCTTGATTAATTTCCATGCATTGTTTCTTGTCTTGCCTTCTGGTACTTTGGAAAATAAGTTGACCCCCCTCTTTTTTGTGGCAACCTCTCAAATACTGGAACACTGCTATCATGTCCCCCCTAGTCCTTCTTTTCTCTAGACTAGCCATACCCAATACCTGTAACCATTCTTCCTATGTCTTCTCAAGAACCTAGGATGCTGTAGCGTAATGGTGTAGTATATACTGTATGTGCGGGTCCAAGGTGGGTTGCCTGCATAAATTGACAGATGGAAATTTTGTCAATGTGGAGATTTATCATTATCAGTGTTATTATTTTCTATTTTGATGCTGCCAGACTCTAGATCACAATGAAAGAAGCCTTTCCATTAGTGAATGCATAGTGAAGATGTAAGTCCTTGTGATTAAATTTAAGACTGAGCAGAGAGAGAAGGGTGAGAAAAGAAGGGTGATTAAATGGCACCACTGCTCATATTTCATTACAGCCACTACAATTTTCAAGTGGCATTGCTCTGTCTAGAGCTGATCTTAATCTACTTTGTTCCCTTCATTGTCAAGAAGTTCTAAAATTATTTCCATAGTAAAAAAAAAGAATATTCAACACAGTCAGGTATTTCTATAAATGCAGATTAAATAGGGTTTGTATTTTCTAAACTTTCAACATCAGAATTACTAAATTAATCATGGTAGAGTATTCAATAAGTATGTACAATCGCAGGATGTGATATGCAAATAGTTTTTCATTATTGGTGTTTTACTAAGCAGTGCTTAAACAAATGGATTTGGTTTGCGGATTAAAAATGGGAGTAGATTATAGTAGTGATCTGATACAGCATTTCAAGATGAATTTAGCATAATAATAGAATAACCTGGTAGAATGAATTTTGTCTCAGAGGTACAGCATGTTGCAAGCTCAGATTATACAGGGAAGCTGTTGGAAAAGAAGACTTTATGTTTTCATAAACTAAGAACATGATGCCATGCATATTTTTTAAGAAATCCAGATACAAAAACACTCTTATTACTACTATAAAATCAACACTAATAAGTAAACAAAAATCTGCTAAATTGCATTCAGAAAGAGTGTAATAATCAGGTCTTAATCTGGTGCTAAAATTAAACTCCCCTAAGGGATTTATTTAAGTTTTTTTTAAAAAATACTAGATTAACAGTTACCATATTTAAAAAGAAAAATATTTTTCCTGGATTTAAAATACCAAATAGATTTTAAATCAATCATGTGGAATATGTGGTTACTTGCTGTTTGTATAAAGGCAAGGCATAGATGAGGCACAGCCTCTTTTCAAAGAGCAACACATTTATTTATTGATTTGATGTTTATCCTCATAAATACCTCAAGATGGTGAACATACATAATACTCCTTCTTCCTCCTGTTTTCCCCCTATGGCAACTCAAGCACAAAACAAGTAGCAATCACCTGGCTATTTGTTTTCGTGTTTCTATCATTCTGGCTTCCTGTTATTCAAATTGATGGTTTCCTTACAAAATGGGAGAGGAAGAGGATACTTTTGACTCACTAAACTTCTTAAACCCAGTGAAGACTTCACAAACAGTCTTGAATAGAACTACTTCAGTTAAACTTCCCTTGCAAAAAAAAAAAAGCTGTAGAGGTGGATCAAGGACAGTGATAGAAAGAGCAGGGCTAGACAAATTCAATACAGCCTTAAGCCAGGCACTCTTTCTCAGCCCAACCCATCTCACAAGTTTGTTGTTGTGGGAAAAATAAGCGAAGGAAGGAGTGTTATGTATGTTCACTGCATTTTTTTAACAGAAGAAAAATGAAGGCAGGATAAAAATTTATCCTGTTTTTCTTTATCACGTTAGTGATAGTCAGGGCTTTTTTTCTCATAGAACGCTCAGAACGGAGTTCCGGCACCTTTTTTTGGATGGAACCTTGTAGGGTAGGCAAAGCGGGTTGTATGACATGTGTGAGTTCCGGCACCTTTTTCTTTTACAAAAAAAGCACTGGTGATAGTGATACAATTAAGAGATGGTTACTGGCCCCCAATCATCCAATGAGCTTCTGTAGTTGACGTCTACTTGACATACTTGGTGTCCAATATCTTAATTATCTACCATAACAAAAGCCAACACAGTCCCAGGTTGTATTAACAGAGATAGAATCAAGATCATGGGAAGTACCAGTAGTAATGAAAAGAAAGACCAGGGGTGACGTTATTTCAGTCTTCCAATACCTGAAGTTCTGTCACCAGAAAAAGGGGGCCAACTTATTTGCCAAAGCACCTGTAGGCAGGACAAGAAACAATGGATGGAAAGTAATCAAGAAGAAAACCCACCTAGAACTAAGGAGAAAATGCCTAAAATTGAGAACAATTAACCAGTGGAACAAATTGCTTTCAAAAGTTGTGGTGTTTAAGAAGAGGCTTTTAAGAAAAGACTGGTTAGCCATTTATCAGAAATAATATAGGTCTCCTGTGAGAGCAGGGGTAGGACTAATGATCTCCAATGTCCCTTCCAACTCTGTTACTGTTAGTAGTGAGGAAAAGAAGAACCACTATAATTTTGTCTTTCCTCCAGCTCTATAGTAGCCTTTTCCTATAAACTCCACATACTCAGGAGAATGCCAATATGTCATATGAGTATAGAACTAGTCCTTTTCTTTTGTTTTGTTTTTCCATATAAATAGGTTGATAACCTTTCTAAGGGAATAGAATAGAATAGAATAGAATAGAATAGAATAGAATAGAATAGAATAGAATAGAATAGAATAGAATAGAATAGAATAGAATAGAATAGAATAGAATAGAATAGAATAGAATAGAATAGAATAGAATAGAATAGAATAGAATAGAATAGAATAGAATAGAATAGAATAGAATAGAGCTGGAAGGGACCTTGGAGGTCTTCTAGTCCAGCCCCCTGCTCAAGCAGGAGAACCTATACCATTTCAGACAAGTGACTGTCTAGCCTCTTCTTAAAAACCTCCAGTGATGGAGCGCCCACAATTTCTGAAGGCAAGCTGTTCCACTGGTGGATAGAATTTCATGAATCCAGAATATAGTTTTAATTGGCTTCAGGCTCAACATGTAAACCAAAGTGAGTTGACCACTTTTAAAAACATAGTACTAAAACTGAGCATGTCCCTGAAATATTTGGTTTAAGCAGACAAGTACTATGTGAACCAGAAAAGCTACTGCTCAACTCATCCTTTATTTCTGCTGCTGATATTGTTGGCATCCTATACAAAGCATAATTTGCAGGGAAATTATCTGTCTGACGCATTCGCTCTTAGACTAGTGGATCATGCCTAGATCAAAATGCCTGGCTTCCTAAAAATGAATTTTAGAACTCTACAATATTATGTCAAATCTGTCTTTAGGAAGGATTTCACGGGATGCGATCGCAAGCTGAATGAGCACATTTCACCTGGCAACTTTACCTTAATAATACAGTGCTTTGCACTCATCCTTCAGTTAGTACTTTTAAAACTGTGCAATAAAAGCTTAGGTTCAAGTACTCTATTCTAGAGAGCTGGTGAGTTAATCCTGTGATTTCAGACCTGTGTTGCTATATTCAGTTGCAAAAAAAGTGTGCTTTATATAATCTGCCTACAGATGTGTTGAACAAAGTCTGAAATGTCATTATAGGCTTTTGAGAAAGTAAAAGATCATCCCAAAATTGAATTATAATCCTAAGTGTACAACTGTCTGAATGGGTAACACACTTTTTGGTGAATCAGAATCAGAAACATTTGCTTCCTAGTAATGTTTTTAGCGTTGGTTCTGAGAGTGAGAGAGGATGAAAGGATATAAAATGGCTCCATACCAAAGGATGGAAAATTGAGGGAGGAAGAGATGTTTACATAGATTTCTTTGGATCACTTTTTGCTGATGTTTAAGTAAACTGCACAGCTGAGTTCCTGCTAGACCTCAGTTCCTGCTTAAAAAAAAAAAAAAACTCCACACACACTCTGGAGGCTGATAGTTGATGTTTCATCAAAATATTGGTGCTCTATGAAATTCAGAGATGACTTTGACAGTCAATAAACTACTGCTATGCTCACCTTCCCCTTAATGCAGTGCTTTTCACTCCTCAAAAGACACCTGAGTTATTGACCATATAGTAAGCTGGGAGTTCATTGGAACCCGAGCGGAAAAAGACTTCTGATGACTGTAATCTAACACAACAGATTTACTGAAATAGAGACATCTGTGAATTTAATAGAAAAGGTACTCCCAAAGCATTGGTGATACAAAGACTGCACTGTTATTTTATTTCCTCTGTCTGCTAAATCAAGGCACCTATGTGCCTTGGAATTTTTGAGTTTTCATCCTTCGGGTAATCTTTTTCACTATCTGTGATGATTGGGTGTAATCTACACAAACAACATCAGACACTAACTCTTTTCCAGTCAAGAGTTTCCTTCTAAGAGTAACTTTGAAGGAAGACTACAGTTGGCCTTATCTATCTTCATGCTTGGAATTCTTTCTGATTTTCCACATCCCTAGTTTTGTTTTGCTTTGTTTTTAGTATTTGACTTTATGAAGCATTTCAGGCAACTCAGAAACTGCACACTCTTTTGTGTTATTTTGGTTGGCTCCTGATAAAATTAGCTCCCAGCTATGGCTTCATGATGTATAGCTCAGCTACATAATCATTACATTAGTTGCTTGTTCTCATCATCTGTTCTTGTGACATATGAGACTATTCATCCTATATTATCTTGCCTTCGTGGGTTTTTTTAATTCTGCTTCTTTGAACAATGGTAAGTGGGGAAACTCTACTAGATAAATCAAGCCAGGAAATCAACTCTGCAGAAATACTAAAACTACTTTTATTGGCTCTAATAATAGAAGTTTGCCTGTATGATTGTGCTAATGTCAACCATCCAAATAGCGGACACAAAAAAATGGAATCTTCAAGGCTTTGAAATGTTGTGCAGTTGTAGCTCTTTGGATTGTTATGAGAACAGTCCTCTTCTTTGTCAGACAACTGCATTAGTGACCTTGGCATTCTTATAGGCTCTCACCAGTTGTGGGATTCAGCCGGTTCGCACCAGTTCAGGAGAACCGGTAGCTAAATTTACCTGAATTCGGAGAACTGGCTGGCTTATGGAAGTCCAGTCTAGGCCTCGAAGACCTCCCAGGCCTAGAACGGCCCACCAGAAGTGCATTGATGCCACTTCTGGAAGTCTGTTCTAGGCATCGGAGGCCTGGAGGAGGTTTCCCAGACCTAGAACGGCCCACTGGAAGTGCATGTTGCCACTTCTGGAAGTCCGTTCTAGGCATCGGAGGCCCAGGCCTGCATCACATAATAGAACCGGTTGTTCAGGTATTTGAATCCCACCACTGGCTCTCACGGTCCATGAATGGCTTCTTAAAATTCTGTTTCCACCCTACACTTTCTACCCCTTCCCTCTCTTTCTATGACAAGTTGAGTAGTGACAGAAGTTAGCAATTCTTCTTCCAAATGTTATCTCATTGTTCTGCTCATTTACTTTCCTCTCTATGCAAAATGACAGTTATGGTTGGGAGAATCACAGTATTTTCACTTGATTTCTTTCTCTCTTTTTTGATAGTCTTTCTTCTATGTGACAGTGGATGTAGTTATATGTAAATAAAGGCATAATCTGTACATTGTAGTTTTTATACAAATGATAGAGTATAGGGTTACTTCAGAAATATATACACATGTTTTGTTAACATTGTGTTGTTTTTTAGATATGTGTTAACACTGTGTTGCCTCAAATTATGTATTTCCAAATATAATTTTGCTCAAAGTATATATTTAGAAATGTACAGTACTTTGAATCATACTTTCATGTGTTCAAACTTGCAAAATTCATTTTGTAATATTTAGAAAACTAGTACACAGAATATCTAAATTACTACCTGCAGTGATTATCTGTAGTTTATACTAGAATTTCCAAAGTTCAGATTCTATCATTCCTTCTCATTGCATATTGGTATTGAGCACTGGTGGAAAACACCAATTCAAATAAAATGAGAAATAGTTACAACTATGCTGCAGCATGTGGTGGGAACCTTCTAGTGATCTAAAGTTACAAGTTCTTGGCAACAAAAACCTGAACCAGTGCTAGTTGCCAGAAAAAGTCTAAGAATTATGTCTAAAGACTAAGAAAGGTTAGGCAGGGAGGCCAAAGAGTTTCAAGCACAGTTGGTGTTTTCACCAAAATTCCAACTGATGCTCATGGCCAAAGGAAGAAGCAGAAGATTCTGGAGTTGAACTGATGACTCAGTGAAAAGAATAACTAAGAAAACTTTTGATTTCTGGACCACAGTCTTCACTAACTACAGGAAGGGATTTGGGAGAAAAAGATGACCTATTGTACATCTCACAAGGATTGCTACGATTGATGCTAAAATCATCTGGAGGGCTTTAAATATGTACAGGAAGGGATTATTACCTAAAAACACACACCAAAAATGTAAGATCAAAGGCAGGAAACTTTACAAGAAGGAAGGGCAAGGAAGAAAGAAAGGCTGCCCAAGGATACGACAGGGAAACGTTAGAGTGGCATCACTAAAAGGCTTATACACAGTACCTGTACACCAATGCATAGAATATGGGCATCAAATAGAACCATTTGAAGTCCAAGTAAATGATTGCAAATATAATAATATAGGTATCACTGAAACTTGGTGGGTTGGATATGATGACTGGAATACATTATTGGAAGGATATGATTTATTCAAAAGAAACAGACCCAACAAAAGGGGTTGTGGAGACACATTATAGATAAAGTATGACTACACTGGTATGGAAATGCAGAAAAGTCTCTGTGTGAATAATGTGAAAAGAAACAAACACAGCATTGTTAGGGATGTGTACTATAGGTTACCCATATTAGTGATCTAGATTTCAAGAGAGCTGCTTCCACAAAAGCAGGAAGAATTTCATGGATGGAAATTCTGCTGAGAAAGCAGTTCAGGAATGTCGAGAAACTCTGAAAAATGAGATAATTAAGGCCCCAAAACAATATTTCAGAGAGAAAAAAAGGGAGATACCTGATAAGACACCCCCCCCATTGTTGCATTAATAGCTCTCTGATAAATTAAGAAACGAAAAGGACAAGTTTTAAAAATGGAAAGACAGCATATAACAAAAGCGGAATATCAGGAAAGTAGCCCAAATCTATAAGGATGGAGTTAGGAGGGCTAAGAGTCAGCATGCTAAGACTTGCTATAAATGCCAATCTCCTCCCCCCCCAAAAAAAAAGTCTTTGATTTTGTCTGTAACAAGAGAAAAAAGAAGGAAACAGTTGGCCCAATGATTGGAGAGGAAGGCAAGATGGTGATAGCCAACAGGAAGAAAATTGAATTGTTTCATTTCTACCTTGCATCTGTCTTTTCACAGAAGAAGAAAAAAAACAGTCCATATTGTTAGAAGTGGCAGTGTGGGAAGCATAAGGGAAAAGTAGATCAAAATAGCTAAAGAATTGGTGAGAAAACATCTATTTCTTCTGAACAAATTCAAGTCTCTTGGACCAATGTATTACATTCCAGGGTGTTAAAGGAATTGGAGGATGTCATCTCAAAGACTGGCTGATTTTTTTCCCCCCAGAAATACTGGCACATGGAAAAAGTGCCAAAAGACTGGAAAAAAGAGCCAATGTTATTCCAGTATTTAGAAAGCTGAAAAAGTGGATCTATATAATTTAGACCAATCAGCTTGACATAAATACCTTAGAGAATCCTAGAGTGAACAACAACAGTGGGTTTGCAAGCTGTTAGAAATAAACATGATGATTACCAGGAACTTGAATGGATTGAGGTCATGCCAGAGAAATCTTATTGGTGTCTTTAACAATGTTACTAGAGTAGTGAACCAACAGAAAACTATGTATGTAATGTATGTAGATGTTGGTAAAGTATTTGATAGACTAGTCTCTTCTTGTTAAATTGAAATAATATAGTAGTTAATGAATTCACAGTTGGCTAAGCAACCATAAGCATATGTGGTTCTTAAAGGAACTATGTCCATCTGGAGGGAAGTATGCATTGGGATATCTCGGTTCTGTTCTAGGCCAATACTTTTCAACATGAAGGAATAGAAAGGATGCTTATAAACATGTAGATCACACAAAGCTGGAAAACTGCTAACACGCTAGAAGTTCAAGATTCAAAATGAACATCCTAGCTAACAAAATGTTGTTCAGTTGTGGAAAATGTCAGATTTTACACTTGGGCAGGAAAAAAAACAGACCAAGGAGAAATGAAAATGAACTAAAGAAACAACCATCAATATCAACAGTTCAGAAGCATAATTCTTTTTAAGGCAGCAGAATATATCACCAAAAAAGATTGCATTACTAAATCTTGGATTCTCATATTTTTCCTTTCTTTCTTTTGGTGTGCTTATGTAGGCTTCCTAGTTAATTGCTGCTTTCCAATAATGCAACTGGGAAGTTATATTAATCACTGTTTCTTAATAGCATGTGCAGTAAGTCATACAGTACAGTGACTGTTGTGACAATAGGTTTGTGAGTATAGCAACAGCTTTAGGAACATTAATTTCTGGTGTGCAAGAGTGTGCTTTATAAATTTATGACTGATTTTTTTCTTGAGAAGCTCAAGTGCTAGAAGCAAAGACATCAGATGGGGACTTGCAGTGGATGCAGCAGGAAACTATGATACAGACAGTGAAGTTACATGACAACCGTTTAATACAACAGCAATTGTGAAAAGAAAAAGGGCAAGGCTCATTCTGAGTATCCAGGAATAAGGCCTTCAGGGGAATGAAATAATTTCTTCCAGTTCTTAACTTTGCAACAGACTATCCAATCTTCCCTCCTGTTTTTGATTCTGTTTCTTTCTTGGTATTAAATCTGTTAAACCAGCCTTTGTTGGTGTGTTGATTTGTGTATCCTCTATGATTCTTAAGCATTTTCTCCTTTACTTTGTCTTTCTGGAGGCCAAAATGTGATTCAATTTTTCCTTTGACCTCATGTTGATGGGAAAGGAAAGAAAATTGCTTGCCACTTAGATATAGTACTGCTAGACTCCTCTTGTTTTTCTTGAGCTGAATTGATCACCAAATTAGTGTGTAAATCTCAGTTCTGGCAACTTATTTTTATTTAGGGAGAAAGTAGAAGAATATAATAGGAGCACAGAATGGTGACAACAACTAGCCCACTGAGCTTCTGACAATACCAGCATAAGTAACATTTCCTAGCAGTTGGTATCAAAATTTTCAGTGTTATTTCTGTTGCAAGATTGTGTTTGTGAACAAGCAGGCATTAGTCATGGAGAATGGATGTTTATGTAGAACTTTCCCATCCTGGGAAATACAAAAGGAAGATACTGTCTTCATAGTTTTGTTTCTGCCCAGCATATTTTTAAAACTGGGAATTATGTGAAGCCATCTTATGTTGCAAAACAAGTTGTGTTGGATTCCACAATGGTAATAATTGTATTTTTGCTGCAGAAGTACAGGCTCATTTGATTGTGAAAAACAAAACAAAACATTAAAGCCAAATTCAAGTGCAGTGATTTCTAATCAGTGGAACAACTTCACTCCAGAAGTTGTGGATGCTCCAACACTGGAACTTTTTAAGAAGAGATTGGACAACCATTTGTCTAAAAACCCCTGCCTGAGTAGGGGGTTGGACTAGAATAACTCTGTTCTGTTATGGTAATGGGAATAGAACAGAATTTAGGAGTAAAGAAAGGACGTATCAGTGCCAACTATCACTTCAATAGGAACTATTTCAGAGGCTTCATCTGAGCATGGAACAACTGTTGAGAGAATGGGACTCAAAACTTAGAACTATAGTTCCTTTCTAGCATTTGGACCAGTCAGTGCTTCATAAACCTGGGTAAATCACCCCAATTGGATAAAAGTAATTTTTCTTTGGGTAACAACACAGGAACCCAATCACCACAGGGACATTGAAATGGACTTTAAGTGTTTTGCTTACATTGGATAAAAAGGACTTCCTGATAAGCAGTTTGGGGTAAGGAAGGAAAAGGCTTGGAAACCACTGATCTAGAAGGAAAGACATTTAGCATTGAAAGAGAAAAAACTCTTCTGTGAGGAAAAGGCAGGAAGGAAGGGAGATGTAATAAAGGTGTAAAAGACAACTTGGAAAAAAGTTTACATTGCAATAGTCTAAGACTTTAAATCTGTTTCTCTGCACAACCAAATCAAGGACTTTTTTTTAAAAGGCCTCTATTAAGACTTTTTTCTGGGCCAAGCCAACTGAAAGTCCACAGTGGGATATACCTGGTACCATTTTTGCATGATGAGCAAGTCTAGATTGATTACTACATTATAAGATCACTTGTACAAGATTACTGGTACAAGATTACTAGAACCAGTGGCCCACTTCAAAATACAGTACTACCTTTTCCCAATATTTTAGATGGCAGAATGAGAAACCATGAGATTGATACCTTGTAGATCAGGCGTCTTCAAACTTGGCCCTTTTATGACTGCTGTGGAGTTTTGAAAAACTGCCAGGGCTGCTTCGCCCCTTCCCAAAACAAAGCGCCCCTTACAGCCCAGCCTCATCCCACACAGCCACTACGACGCCCTGCCACTTACTTGTCCAAAATGAAATACAGGTCGAAGCCCCATAGCAGGTGGCGCCCCCCCGCCTCTCTCTGCCCCCCCTGACCCATCACAGGGGACCATCAGAGCATTCAGAAATGAGGGGAAAAGGTGTCCAGAGGTGGGGGCTTTTGGGGGGGTGGTTTCAGATTTCCCTTTCACTCTGCTTTCCCTCCGGTTCATTTTCAGGGCGCCTCTGCCTTGCGCTTCCAGTGCAGCCGAGCCCGCCACTGTCGGCCAGGTGATTGGCAACTTCCCGTTCCCATTGCTTTGCTTTGCCCCAGATTTGAGGAAGGTGGAAGCCTCCTACCCCCTCCCGCCCCCTTGCCTGCGAAGGAAAGAGTTGGAGCGAGCCCAGCACTGATCCTGGCGCTTCTGCTGAGCCCTGACAGCCCTGCAGCTCCAGCCGTCTCTCGCTCAGGCTTGTGCGGTGCTGCCGCTGGTTCAGCTCATTTCCCTCCCCCGCTAGGATGGTCGCGTACCACCTGCCAGGTGCCCATGTACCACAGGTGGTACACATACCACCGGTTGAAAAGCCCTGCTCTGAAAGGTCAAATCTTCTGTTTTTTAAATCTGACTCTTGCTTGCTTTCTTTGCCAAGTAGCTTTCCAATTAGATCACGCAGGAATTTTCTTTCTATTTTTGTGAAAATTGCTTGGTGTGTATATAATGCAGGATGTTTCAATGGATTCTGGATTCTGTCATTGCAGGAGATGTTCTTTTAGTCTGAGGTTAGCAATTAGTTTCCCAAGTGTAAGTTGACAAAATAATTTTACAGGTAGAAATTGCAAAAGTTCTGTTAAGTGTTGTCCAAATAGCATTGTGTTTTTTTTCATATCTACTGTAGCTATTCCATAGGTCATGATCACAAATATGACTTGGTATCCAGATGGGGCCTTTCAGCAATCCTGGTTTTTCTCTAAGGATACCCCAAAACTGAATGGAATTCAGATGTCACCTTCTTTGTTTTTTAACAACAGCAACAAGCTATTATTTGAGTTAAGGGGCAAAACAGGTGCTTTATGCCTTCTAGAATGTGAAGTGGTCCTTGGCCAACAGAAATTGTTGCCCTCAGACCAGGAACATTGTCAGAGGAAAAAAAAAACACCAAGTTGGTGGCCACGATCATGTGATCAGTGAAAGGCTTCACTCATATTGTTGAAACCACCATACAGTATTTACATTTTAACCTCCTATGCCCTTTGCTATTCCCATGGCTACTTAAGCTTCAGGCTTTGCTGTAGACTCTGTATGATAGGCACTCTTAATCTTGACACATCAGAAAGAGAGAGAAATTGAGAATGACAGCAAACTCTTCCATCATGGGGGGAAAAATTGTTTTGTTCTGCTAAACTGAGAGGTCTTCATTTCAAATAATTGGAGAGTTTTTAACTTTCTTTTGTTTACGTATTTGTTACAAAGGAGAGAATCTTGTAAAGTGGCAGCATTGCCGAACTGCTTGTGTCAAATTGTCTTCCCCTTTAGCCTGATTTAAAAAGAATGACAGAAGAAAACACTGATAAATTGTTAGACGCTTCCAAATATTCAGAAGTTCTGGAGTTTCTGCCACTGACTGATGGCTTTTCTTCTTTCATCCCTTGTCTTCTTGACAGGCTCCTCTGCACTCTGCAAAATGTCCCCAGTGAGCCTACCGTTAGAAAGATAATAATCTGATTTTTCTTTTTTTCTCCTTTTTTCTCCATCCACTTTTGTGCTCACTGGCCAAATGGCACTCATATCTTCACAATAGAACAACGCCAGTCTGAAGTATACAGTCAAAAAAATTCACTCCTTCTTCGACTGACATAGTGCTAATCCACTGCAGGATGGAAGCCTGTGGTTTATAATGCAGGTTTATTATGCTTCTCCAGCCTTCATTAAAAGAATGCAGTCTATCGTTGAGCTCCGTATTTCTTCTCTTTTTCAGCTCAGGATGTGAGTTGCATAAACATCATTGCAGGCTTTCTGTCTAATATGGAAATTTCCAATCTGTCCCTCCTTTTTTTATGAAATCAGGGCTCTACTTGCCATCCCAAAAAGAAGCAATAGAGACAGATGAATTCCAAGCATGTACAGACGTCTGAGGTGCAGGTCATAAAACTACTGGATGCCGTATATTCTTACAATGGAAAGGATTTTGTGTGTGTGTGTGTGTGTGTGCGCGCGCGCGCTATATATTTATAAATCTTGTCGTTGCTGCTCTCTTTGCCTTGCACAGCCTTATGAAAATACAGTAGGGGAGGCATTATATTAAACTTCCTTTGTTCTGCATTGCCTGCTGTTTGTCACTGGAGGAAACTGTTAACCTTCACAAAGCTAGAATTGTGAAGCAATTGGATTTGCCACATACAGTAGATCTCCATCTTCCTAACAGCACTGCCTTAAATGGTTTTGCCAGCATGTGGAACCTATTGCTTTTCCTTCTTTTCCACTAAATAGCTACTGCACCAGCAACCCTATCAATCAAGTATTGCCTGGATACATATCATATATAACTGATTTGTTATATGCCACCCTAAGTCATATATTGTAGTTAAAAAACAACAATTCTACAGTATAATATTAGATTGATATATTGCAGAATGTTGAAATCAATAACAGATCCAATTACGGATTAGTGTAATGAGTGAACCCAGCAGTTAGGTCTAGAGTAAAGTACGTGTGGCCTTGTAAATGTTGTTGAACTACAACTCTCAGCAGCTCAGCCTAATGTGATAATGAAGAATAATGCTGGAGTTACAGTTCAACAGTAGCTGGCAAGCTAAGGATTCTCCTCCATGGCCCTGTATAGATGTCATCCACAATTATTACCCAATAATCTTTTGTTCTGTAAAACCCCAAGCATCCCTCATTGCCTCATCCCTATAAAATCAGGAGTCTGGGATTAAAAAAAACACAAAAACAAATAGAAGCTTTAATTTTAGCAGCACTATGACCCTGTCAGCAGAGACACCAAACCATCACAACAGAGTCATGTTTTTCAGTGATTTTGCTAGCTTCTGAATCTGTTTCCAGTGGCGTAGCGTGGGTTGTCAGCACCCGGGGCGGGGCAAGGCAACCGGAAGCGGAAATAGAGGGGCGGGCGGGCGGTGACGTCACGGCACTGCTGAAAAGACGCGCCCCGCAGCGGCATAGACTTTCCAAGAAGAGTCGCGTGCATGCGGGATGCTTCCGGGTCCCTCTCGAGGGCGGCTGGGCGGGGCTCCGACCTGCAAGAGCCGCTGCATTCAAGCTCGCCGGCTATCACGGAGCCGAACCGGGCGACTTTTAAGGAAGGCTCTTATTCTGGAGCAGTCCGGTGCGTTGAGAAAGAAGGGACCCCAGTTTCTTCCTTCGCGGAACTGGAATCCAAAGTCACCCTGCCGCCGCCCTCCCGCACGCCCGTCCGTCCGTCCACTACCCTTTCTGGCTCGCTCTCCCGGAGCGGATGAAGGAGACACGGAAGGGGGCGGGGGCCGGGAGAGGGGGAGGGCCTCTGTAGCAGGGGGCCTCTCCTGGTTGGGCCCGCGTGCGCCGCCTGTCACTGGGCGGCGTGTATGTCGGCGGCCTGGCCCCGCCCCGCCTCTTCGCAGCCCGCGGCGCGGACAGAAATGACACAGAGCCTCGGTGGCTACCGAGCAGCTCAGTGCGAGCGCGCCCCCCCCAGATGTTGCGCCCAGTGCAGCCGGCCCCCCCTGCACCCCCCACGCTACGCCACTGTCTGTTTCCATCATAGCATTAGGTAAAGTGGGAAGTCTGGTAACAGTTCTATTCCAAAATCTTTCCCCTCTAACATAGCTGCAACGATCTCCATTATCTGCCCCGCTTATGCACCCTTTGCAGTTTCCCACCCTGACTTATTTATTGGTTTGTACAGTTTAGAGTCTTCAGGAACTCCATAAAACTTTGGAAGGCTTCCAGTATTAAAATCAGGAAAGCAATAAAAGAACTGAATATAGATAATGTACATTCAGAAGATTCCCCAGTGACCACTTTGAACGCTCCTGAGATGACACATTAGCTACCATTTCTTTGGCCTTCTCCCACCCGCTCCCACCTCCTACAAGTTCCATCTGCCTGTACCCAATTCTTCTTATACCCAGCATTAATTTTCTCATTCATTTTTTTTCCAATTTCCAGGTTGCAAAAACCCTAGAGTCACCCAATGCAAAAGTGAACCTGGTCTCTAGTTTTTTGTTTAAAACATTCAAAATGTAACGTTCCTTTCCCCTGCACCACACACACACACACTTTAAAAAAAAAAGACAGGAATGTTATCCCGAAATGTAAATGTAAAAAGAAACAGAATCCAGAGCTCTTAGTTGTGTTCATGCAGTTTAAAATTCTGTGCAACTGCAATGTCAACAATAGAGCCATTCTGAGGGTTTACAAGACTTGTGACATATGTCAAGTGAGGATTATCTTCTGCCAGTGTAGAGATGGGGCAGGAGCCAATACTATATTCAGGAGATGAAATGCGAGACTGAGTAAGCCACAAAAGGATCAACTGATGCCAGCAAAGAGATACAGTACTGCTGTTTGGTAGTCATTCAGATTTGTGTAATCCCCATGTGATAGTCCTACTTTGAGGAAGATTGCACAAGGTCCCTACTAGAACCCACTCCCACACCCATGCACTCCATAAATAACTTTCATGGTAACTTCACATGAATCAATTGACGAATCTATGGAAGGTTGTCACGCAAAAGTTTGGTTACTGTATGTACCATTGATCATGAGATAATGGATTCAGCCATGTAGCTGAACAGTTATGTGTTTGCCCCTTATTAAACAAAGTCTATCACCTTTAAAGGTATCATAGTTGTTTGAGAATAGTATGTCACTGAAAATAAATTCTGCTTGGATGATCAGAAAAGATTGAATTACAAAATGAGAAGCTCTGAATTACTTCATGTAAGGGGAAGAAGGATGGCATGAATATGACATCTGACTTTATCCATTATACTATTGTGTGGTTGTACCTAATGCACCTAAAGTTGTACTATATGAACTCAGTCATGGTTTTATGATTTAGCACAGTTTTATTAAAATTAATGTTACTAAGTATTTAAAAAACTCCATTTTTACAATCCTGTAATCTCTTTAATTCAGGGTAGAGTCAGGGCAATTGAATGGAACCGAGCATTTACTGGCCGGATGCCCTTCCTGATACCTATGCAGAGTTCGCAGCAGACATTTTTTCTTTGCGCCCTGAGAGAAAAACATCTGCTGCTACCTAGGATTGATCTCTCAACCTTCTGAGTGGGCAGCAAGCATCTGCACCACTAAGCTACCATGCTGCAATTTTACCACTATTTTTCTTTAGTACACCACAATTAAGGAAACCATGGCTTGCTAGAATAAGTGAATGAGGTAATTACTGTTTAGGAATCCTAAACACAACTGCTCAGTGGGACCTCTGTAACCACCTATGTAGGATTGCCCTATACGGGTAGTTCCATACTTATGACCTCTCATTTTATGACCTTTCAGAGTTACAATAATCTCAGAATGAGTACTTTAGGGTCTACACAGCACTTCTAGTTATCATAAAATGTTGCACCCACTCACACACACACACCCACACTCACACTCACACACAGAGAGATACACACACACTGCATTTTAGGCACTTAGCAACTAGCTTGCCTTTATGCCACATGCCTACAGTTTGTAACATTTTTGCCAGCTTCTGATGGTCTTTTTTTTGCCAGTTTTCAGCAAAAAAACACAATGGATTTGCTTTAATGACTGCAGTGATTCATTTAATGACCACCATGAAAAATATCAAAATAAAAAAGGTCTGTTCATGTGGGTGTCTCGACTTATGATTGTAATTACTTACAACTGGATTTTGAGCACAGGCTGTGGTCATAAATGTAGAACTACTTGCCCAGAATTTCTCAGTCTTGGGTCTCTACAATTGCCAAACAGAATATAATTTTATCATTTATTTAGTAGATTTACATTTAGCCTGTCCTTCAAGAACTTGAAGTAGCTTATATAGTATTCCTTCCTCCAAATCTTCCCACACCAGTTTTATGGGTAAGGTAGTTGACAGTAGGTGACTGGTCCCAAATCACTTGGTTAGGTCCCATAGCTAAAAACTGGGGGGGGCGTGTTTCAATGTCATGGCCACAATCTTAACAACAACAACATTTGTGCTAAATAATATCAACCTACCTGACAGATTGGTTGCCCAAATTACTGGAATGATTTAGATCGATCTATCTAAATGCTAAGGGACGCGGTGGCTCAGTGGGTTAGGACGCTGAGCTTGTCGATCGGAAGGTCGGCAGTTTGGCGGGTCGAATTCCGAGTGCCGCGTAACAGAGTGAGCGCCTGTTACTCGTCCCAGCTTCTGCCAACCTAGCAGTTCGAAAGCACGTCAAAATGCAAGTAGAAAAATAGGGACCACTACGGTGGGAAGGTAACAGCGTTCCATGCGCCTTTGGCGTCTAGTCATGCCGGCCACATGACCACGGAGATGTCCTCGGACAAGTGCTGGCTCTTTGGCTTTGAAACGGAGATGAGCACCGGCCCCTAGAGTCGGAAACGACTAGCACGCATGTGCGGGGGAAACTTTACCTTTTACCTATCTAAATGCTAATTCTGATATTCTGGCTGTTTATAATAGGCCATCCCTCATGTTCTGTCCGAAACAACCAATGTGTTAAAGTGACACAGGAGCATCTGTTTTATTACTCCTGAAGTTATTTCAGACTTCTTGTATACTATATAGTATAGCTGCTTTCTTCTGAGTAATTACTATTTTTGTTGTTGTTAGCTGCGAAGTCGTGTCCGATCCATCGCGACCCCATGGACAGCGTTCCTCCAGGCCTTCCTGTCCTCTACCATCTTCTGGAGTCCATTTAGGCTCACACCTACTGCTTTAGTGACTCCATCCAGCCACCTCATTCTCTGTCGTCCCATTCTTTTCTTGCCCTAATTACTATTTTTACCTCTTAATAATTAGGTTTTTTAAAATATATATATACAGGTAGTCTTTGACTAACAACAGTTCATTTAGTGACCATTTGAAGTTACAAAGGCACTGGAAAAAAGTGACTTATGAAGGTTTTTCACACTTACGACCATTGCAGCATCCCCATCATTACGTGATCAAAATTCAGATGCTTGGCTCCTGGCATGTATTTATGATGGTCGCAGTGAACCGGGTTCATGTGATCACCTTTTGCAATCTTCTCACAAGCAAAGTCAATGGGCAAGCCAGATTCACTTAACAACTGCAGTGGTTCATTTAACAACTGTGGCAAGAAAACTTGTAAAATGGGACGAAGCTCATTTAGCAATGTGTCACTTAACAACAGAAATTTTGGGTTCAATTGTGGTCGTACATACATTCACTTTCCAATCTTTATATACCCAAGCAAATTTAGCAATGAAAAATATTCTCAGATTCTCTTATTATCTCATGATCATTATCCTATTTAGTCTCTTCCCTCTCAGGGGAGGGTATAGTGATACACCTGAGTCAGGTAAACTGGAAGATTGGGGAGGGACTATTCTTCACAACTAATTGGATCTGGTTAGACTAAAAAAACCAGAATGAATTACAATCTATTGTACAAAACAAATTACATTCCTTTTGATATAATAATAAATATGCAAACTGGGTTTTCACAACAGCTGAAGAATGAAAGCCCTTGCTTTTATCAAATTGTCATCATGAAGAGAAGGAAGGAAACAAGAGTGGAAGTTTTGTTCAAATACTTTTTAATTGGATGGACGTGCAAATCATTTAATTGATTGAATTAGACTTCCAATTTCTTTTTGTCAAAGCAGTTGTTTTTTCTGACTTAGTTGCTTGATATTTGTGACTCTGTGCTGGTCATGGTTTTGGGTTTTTTACTACTAAAAAGTCTAAGTATTTAAGAAACAGTGGATTCAGGTGCTAGCGGTGCTTGGTTAAGTTATTTCTGTTTTACATCATTCCACCATTCTCTAGTTTCCCCATCTACGTATTTTGTTTAGTTTGAACAGCCCTTTATATTTCATTATATTAGGATAGCCAGAAATACCTGAACTCAGGAACGCCACGTTTCATCTATTTCCTATTGCTCCTTCATGAGAAAATTAAAGTAGGATGTGGGGGCAATTCACACAGCTTAAATGTAGCATACAAAATTTAATCTCCCTCTTGTTGCTCCAGATTCCTAATTTTTTTTCCAGTGAGGGGATTTAAAAGTGCAAAATGGGAATCTTGAAGGAAGGTTCAGGAATACACCGAGCTAGTAAACCCATGTTGATTCCAGCAACGATGCATTTAAAATAAAAAATATCCAAAATTTTGATGGTGTACTTCATTTATGTATTGTGGTTATTTGCTCTTTATGGAAAATATTAGAGTTCAGAATAAAAGTGAGAATCTGGGTGGAAAATGATTATTTTCTTTTTGGAAAGGATTTTTATGGTAGAGCAGAAGCAAAGCTGGCATGCTGGCTGAGGAATTTTGGGACTCCACAAGTTTTAAAGTTGCAAAGTTTGGGACCTCTGACCTAAACAAAGACAGTTTCAGGATTATTATTTTTTCAAAAACCAGCTAAGAATGGAGTGTTTTTCTTCACAGCCCTCATACTCCCATCTTAACCTAACATATTTGCTTGTTCGCCTTTCATTACCAAATCACTGGATGTTACTGGATAGCCTTAAATGACCAGTGTCAAAGCAAAAAGTGATAGTTCCTGATCATTCAGACATTAGCCAGTCTAGGCTTAAACCATCCTTTTCTCCAACCAAATTTGTCCAAAACATTTTCACCATCTATTCAGCTCACAATATGTCCCTGGCATGTAAAGGTATATTGACTGCTAGGAGGCACCATGGGAATAATTTTATCATGCAGAGTATGCTTTGTGTAAAAATAGACACATACCTCCTTACCAGGGTGTTTATGGAAATCATGAGCAACTCTGCATATGGGATATGACATAATTTAACATCTATATATCTCACTGCTCTTAATGCTTAAGAGAGGGTATATAAGCCATTGAGGTTACCAATTTGGGCATACACTTTATTGGACTGAATGTTGCTAAAAGATATCCTTTGGAGAATTTATGGATAAACTTTAACTAATGTTCATACTGGCATTAAATTCGTGGAATATGATTCCTATTTAAAGGTGTTTAGATAATGCAAACTATTTTATACAAAACATTTGTTATTGTCTATTCAATGCCAATGACATGTTCTTCAAGAGTTTTGGTAGATAGGTGGATGACGCTTTAAGTAGAACTAAACTTAAATTTCTCAAAATTGCTTAAGCATTTTTTTAAACTATTACCACCACCACCACCTATTTCCATTTTGTGACCTAGGGGGGAAAAAACCCTGCTTAGCCTCAATCTTCATTGGTTTGCTTAGGTAACGACAGCTTCTCTTTTCCTTGTTTTTTAGTGTTCTGAAATGAATTCCTCTGAGTTTAGGAAAAACTAATATATATCTGCCAGATGGATTCACAATGCCAGTTCAATTGTTGCTACTGCTGAAATTACAGGAGCAGTGTTAGGCTTTCCTCACAAAAATGGGGTGTTCCCTATTGCTAAGTCACTCTTAAGAATCTGATGTTATTTAAAGAATGGTCTCTTCCCTTGGTGCCTTATATTGCTCCAATGCAGAGGATAGGTTTTTCCCTAAGCTCAATTCAAGGAAGGGCATTTATTAACCAAACATGCTTCTACTGGAGCTACAGTGGAAAATCAATTTTTTTAAAAATTGTGCTGCTTGACCCAAAGTTGGTCATTTGCATTCTTTTATGCCTTCCCCTCTGTTGAGAGAAGGCTGTTCAATTTTGACATAGATGGCCTCTTTGACCATCTATGGTTTGAAAGAGAGGTCAAAGAGGCCATCTATGTCAAAACTGAACAGCCCTCTCTCAACAGAGGGGGAGGAATCTGACATCATCTATCTTCAGTCTACAACACAGTCCTTTCAACAGTTCCAAGAAGGCTCCACAACCATTTGCACCACTCAGGTGACCCTGAGGACACAGATAAGCCTCCAGGGGCTTCAACGACTGTCTAAAAGAATGCAAATGTCCAGCTGTGTACAAGGAATATAAATCCTGCAGTTCCCCACCATCCAGTCAGAGCTGAAGAAGCTTCTTGGATGAGAAGCAAAACATCTACAAAGAAAAAAACAAAAAAAGTCCAGTTGCCTCATGAAAAAAGCACCCTGGGATAACCATGACTTGGATGACTGAGAATCTCCGTAGACATTGTGCATCTTGAATATTTTAGTGTGTTTTAAATTTATCATCAAACATTAAGACTTAAATCATATGGATGGATGGATGGATGGATGGATGGATGGATGGATGGGAATTACTTTGCTCATTCTCTAATCCCACAGTTTAATTAACAAACCAAACATCAATCCAAATGTTTTGGGACTGTTCATGCAAAAAAAAGCCATTCTATTTCCACAGAATGGGCAAAGTGAGTCTTTTCATAATTATTTTGTTTTAACGCCTCTGCTATGTTTCCTGTCTCCATCCCCACACCTGAGCCCCTGTTGTCCTTTGTGGGAAGCAGCTATTTAACAGTCATTGGCTTTGGGTATAAATAAGATGACTGATGGCTGTTTTCTTTTCTATTTCAGGTTGTGGAAGCCAATTTGGTTGCTTTTGACTGTCACTGGATCATTATAAATGAGGTAACTGTCAACCACACATGAATTCTGTTTTTAATCTAAGGGCAAGAATATTCCTAGTGGTCTTGTCTTTGCAGTAGCAGAAGTAAAAGATCAGCTGAGCTAGTGGACAGAAATGCTGTTTTAATAAATTGGGGAAACAGAACTGAAAGGTTGTGCAGCCTGAATCAAAATTCCACTGAAGAATTTATTTGGTTTTGTTGTGGTATTTCTTCCATTTGTTTGTCATCTCCTTCTTTGCCTGGAGCTGATATTTCCAAATCTGAACTGGCAATCAATCACCAAGGATCCCAAGGCCAACCACCTTGGTAAATTTAGTGAATCTTTTCCAATATTTGGAAAATATTGGCTTTATTTGGCTTTATTTCATTTCATAAACACAGGGTTGAAAAAAGGTTTACCTTAAAACAAAAAGTCTTCAAAATTTTGAATAGAATACCCAGAGCAGCTTGCATCACCATTTGTAAACCATTACTAGGTAGTCCTTGACTTACAACAGTTCACTTTGTGACCATTTAAAGTTATAAAGGCACTGAAAAAGTGACTTATGACCATTTTCCCCACTTATGAGCACTGCAACATCCTTATGGTCACATGATTAATATTCAGATGCTTGACAAATGACTTATATTTATGATGGTCACAGTGTCCCGGGGTCATGTGACCACCTTTTGCGATCTTCTGACAAGCAAAGTCAATGGGGAAACCAGATTCACTTAACAACCATGTTACTAATTTAACAACTGCAGTGATTCACTTAACAAATGTGACAAGAAAAGTTGTAAAATGGGGCAAGTTGAGGACTACCTGTATATCTTCATCATTTTAATTTTCCAGGTTATTCTTTTGAAAACAAGAAAACAAATAAATTAATAATAAACAATAAACATGTGGTGCCTCAGACACTAACCAATTTTCCTTGAGTAAATCTTCCTTCATCTATAAAGTTGATTCGGTTACTTTGCAATCACCAGTTCTCAGCCTAGGTTAATTTAAGTTTATGGCAAGGATTATATAGGATATAAGGATGAATGCTTTTTTAAGGATGAATGCTGGAGTAAAATAGAATAGATTGGGCCAGATTTAGACATACTTAAAAATAGATCTACTTTGTTTACAGTCTCAACTAACATTTTTAGCTAGCTTTACAAATCCAATGTGTTTACCTAAGTAAATCCAATAAATATTTAATACATAAAGGTAAAGGTGCATGCATGCATGCTAGTTGTTTCCGACTCTAGGGGCCGGTGCTCATCTCCGTTTCAAAGCCGAAGAGCCAGCACTTGTCTGAGGACGTCTTCGTGGTCATGTGGCCGGCATGACTAGACACCAAAGGCGCACGGAACGCTGTTACATTCCCACCGTAGTGGTCCCTATTTTTCTACTTGCATTTTTACATGCTTTCGAACTGCTAGGTTGGCAGAAGCTGGGACGAGTAACAGGCACTCACTCTGTTATGCAGCACTCGGGATTTGACCTGCCAAACTGCCGACCTTCTGATCGACAAGCTCAGCGTCCTAACCCACTGAGCCACCGCGTCCCTATTTAATACATAGTCCTGTTGAAATAATTAATCTCTAAGTGTTTATTAACTCAAGCTCCCCATTATTTCTGATGGATTGTGATATATTCTGCTTATAGCTAAATGTACAAGTGATAAGTGGCTAAAGCTATCATTTTTACTGGCATTACATTATATAAGGACTATATATTAATTTAAATAAATGCCTTTTTTCATTTTAAACAATAATAATTGAAGGGAACAGATGGTTTGGGGAAGGATTCTCAATTCTTTTTGCACCTGAGTTTCATTTAAACTATGGGACCTCTCTAATTTCTCTGCCTTTGTATTGAAAATGTGAAAATGTAAAGATAGTGATAAGGAACTGAGGTTTAGTTTTACAGCATATATCTATAGTTTATTTATAATCATGAAAAATAATGCAATCACAGCAAATCCTCTTAAAATGCACTGTTATAGCAAAACTTTACATTTGATTTGTTTTCACTGAGATGCTTCCCAGAGTTCTATTATTTTTGGATTGTACTTCTCCCATCTTCTTATCTGTCACAGACTTCTCTGTGTTCAGATGTATTGCTATTCCTTTTTTTGCACACTCTTGTGTGGTTTCAGCAGTACCCCACCATTTGAATTACAGGTATCTCCTTTGCAAGTGCCATTTTTTAAAAAATAGAGCTCAGCTATTGATGGGATATGAATTGCTCTTTTTTTGGGGGGTTGCTCTAAGAAAAATGCTGGGATGAAAAAAATATTTATATTTATAAAAAAATATAAAGGGCATGTTTGTATAGAAATCGCCTAAAGAAAAAACAAAGGTCATGTCTTAGAAATTTAGAATATTTTTTAAATATTTAATTAAGCATTTGAAACATTTAAGGTAATGCTATGATCTCATTTGGGTCTTGAGTCTTGTATCCAGCTTGGAATTAATCTTTTTTTTAACAAAACATCTGTGTTTCTTAAATTGTATCTCATGTTATGGGGAATAATATTAATATCTGGAATCTAGACTGTCTGCACTAGAATATGATGATACACATTATAAATGAAATTATGTTTTCTATTTGATAGTCAAATGAAAAACCAGTCACGTTATCTTTAATATTTACATTGTACTTATTTATCCACCCAGCTTTTAAATATCCATTTAAAAATCATTAAAAAAACACCTAATGGTGTTTTAAAAACATATTGGTCCTTGCTTAGATATATATTTCCTAAAGAAATATTATCCAAATAGGTTTTATTTTAATGATTAGGCATACATGTTTTATAAATTAACATATTACACCCACCATGCCACTAAAACATGCACCTCCTATTTGTTCCATTCTTTGTCAGCAAGCTGAATTTAAATGTCCTTCTCCTTTAATTGTAATCTTTAACTCCTTCACATTTCTTCTAGTGTCCAATATTCAAAGTCTCATCCTATAATGTATTTTTCCAGAGTTCAAAACAACAGTTGCTTCTCATGGGAAGATTTCTTATAATTAATTTCAAAATCTTATTTCATATCTATCTGGGCCATTTATTCTCACCACCCAAATTCATTTCTTCCTAAGTCTTTCTTTCCTAAGGACTGAAAGAAGGTATGCAGCGAATGCCCTAAACTTGCTATTCCAAATGTTCTTAATACAGTTAAAACTTAATTCCAAACATTATTAAGAAATGAGGCTGTGCTGAGCTTTATATCCATATAGGCTACATTATGACTGTGAGATTAGAAGGAATCTACAATTTATCATAGGCATTAATGCCGCACCCACTCGTAAGGCTAAACCACAGTAGTTTTGTCATAATGATAAAATGAGTTTTGTGGCACAAGTTCCATTCCTTCCATATAGGCTTGTGATGTTGCAATGCACATACAAAAGGGATGGAGCTTGTGTGGCAACACTACAATGATTATTTTTAAATTCTTCTGGCACCTTTAATGGATTAGCATTGGGATTTTATGGATTACAGAATAACAGTTCCATACAATTCACCCTTCAAATATCATTTGGAAGAAGAGTTTGGATCTTTCATGAGGTCAGGCACATCATCTCTCTACAGTTCATTGATGAAATTTGCATATGAGGCTGAAACGGGTGTCTCTGGCTTAAGGAAACTTCTCACTGGAGATAAGATCATTCTTAAAGCAATAATCTCTTTTTCTTATCCTTCATTTATGTCTCCAAGGGGAAATATAGAACTCAAGGGACTCTTTATTTTAATGAGATTTTTGTTTATTCCTTACATTAAAACCATATGCAGGTTTCTTTAAGAAAATACTTTTGTACATAACAATTCTACATTTGTCTTCAGCAATTAAGCAGTTTCTGAAAACAAAAATACTGAATTCAAGAGAAAGACCCTTGATTTTATTTCTCTAAAATTTCTGAAACAACCACAACCCTTTAAGGCTTTCTAGTATCATTTGGCCAATAGTTTTGCATCGTGATTGGCCACTGGAACACTCTTCCCTGATAACTCAATCCAGAATATGGCAGCAGAATTTCTTGTTGCATTGGGGCTGTGATGAAAGGGCTTGCAATGGCATGCAGAATATATTCCTCGGATCATCATAATTCCAGATCATAATTCAATATTGTCTGTGCTAGTGTAAGAGGAATTATTGTTGTCTGCAGTTCTTGTTCAACCTGGAAGAAAATTCCAAGAAGGAAGATGATAATGACTCAGGAGGCATGCCCACTTTTGTCCTCATTCACAAGGGGAAAAAAGGATTTTCCCAGGGAGAGTTTTGAGATAGGGTGACCAAAATCACAGCTGTCTGGGCAACCTGGGTCAGTTGACAGCTAAATTAAGCATTTAATAGTCGTCTTCTTTTATTCTTTTAACAGCTTAGCTAAATAAAACTCAGCACCATTTCACTGTTATAACTAGAGTTATAAATATATAAATACTGTACATAATTATGCATTAATTTATTGTCATTCTTATATCCTGCTTTTCTTCTAAAAAGGGAAGTTTTACACTTCTCCTCTGCTCACAATTCAGAAACAATTTACTGTGTATTCAGAGCTAGAATAACCATGACATTTCATAGCTGGGGGGAAATAAAGGAATGTTAGAAAGTGATTTTTACCGATCCTAACCCTAAACAGTTCTCTTCAGCTAAAGAGAAGGAAAATGAACCTCAAAATTTTGAGTTTTGCTTCCAGATGTTTTTGGTTTTTGATGTTCTTAAGAAATATTTGAGAGCACTTTGGTTTTCTGAATTCAACTCTATATTACCTAAATCATTTGATCTACAGCATCAAAGGCTGCCAGAAAGACAAATATTCATTCATAGTAATCTCACCTTTCCATTAAAAGCAGCTTCTAACCATAGGAACAGATGGTAAGAACAACATTAACATTGCTATAAAATACAAACTGATAAATCAGTGAAGAAAATTGCTATTAAAAATCCACTTTATTTACCATATTCTCAGAAAAGATGGATAATGTTGACATGCTACCTAAAATTAAACAGATTAGGTGCCAAGATGAACATATTTAGGAAGGTGTGCCATAACTGAAAAGGCTTTCTCTCAGTTTCCAAGTGCCTAGCATATGGAGGAAAATCCAATTATAGAAATTCAAAGCTGATCATGCTATAATTATTGTGAGTTCATATGGGAATCTTTCCTTAATGTGGGAGGTAATCGGAAATAGTGATGAGAAGGAGACCAGGAATGGTGGTGGAAAGAAAACAAATCTTAATGGATGGGTAGACATCAGCTTTCAAAGGTTATCACTGTAGACCAGTGTTTCTCAATCTTATTACTTTCAGATATGTGGACATCAACTCCCAGAATTCCCCAGCCAGCATGCTTCAATGGAGGTTGAGGTCCACGTAAATTTGTCAAAGTTGAGAAACACTGCCCTAGACTTTGTAAAATCCAGATATTTGTGGGATCAACCTTTTTGCAAGTAAAAAGCACACTGTATTTATTTTCCCTGCTTCTTGTCCAACATGGGACCTCACAATGTCTCTCCTCATGCTTACCCATTCCAAAATGATTGGAACATATGACAAATAATTAAAAAAAATAAAAAATGTATATTTTTCAAATAATTTTAACTAGATCAGTGGAAAGCAACATTGATGTTAGTTTACTGTTTACTGTTTTCTTTTTTGCTAACTCCAATTTATCCACAGCTACAGAAAATAAGAAATTAGAAGAGTTTACCGCTTTAAAAGTTTTGAAAGTATAAACAAAAGAAAACTGTATAATCTATATTCTAAAATGCTGGCTGAGAACATGTTCTCTGCAGTACTTATAATACCTCATTACAGTGACAAAACATATATTGTTTATACTTTCCTAAGCCTACTTTTCAGGATATTTTTATTCTATTTAGTATGTGTCTTTGGGGAAGCAACTGCAAAATGATAAACAAACAAAACAAAAGCTGTGATTTCTAATTAAAATGGTGGGAAGATTTGAATATTAAGGAAACAGTGCCTTGTGCTTCTTGAGAAATAAAGCATTTGTGTTTGCAGAGATTTTAAGAGCCCAAGCATTTTAGAAAAGATGTGCCAGCTATTTTGTGGGTCCTGTGACCATGACGTTTTACATGAAAATTTGCTCATTTCTTATTAACATAAAGATACATAATTCATTTATCTTATCATGTGTACAGTGATGCTATTTTACATGTAGGAAATCCTAGGTGCGTGGGATCTGCCTATGACTGACTAAAGAGAACAATGATGTGTAATGTAAGGAAATCACAATCCAGAACACTTTGCTTAAATGGCAGAACTGCTTATAAGATAATGTCAAAGTATAACTTCCTTAGCCTAAGGAAGTTCATATCTGACTTTTTAATGCTGTGAAGATACAGTAGCTGTATTTGAATGGGTTGAGTGAAGCAAGAACAATGAAAGGGACAAAATTATGACAGGTATCAATTTTTTAAATTGAAATTAATTCAAATAAACACTTTTGATTTTTGCCCCCCTGTTAATTTAGCAACTTTTCTTGAAAAAGGAAAAATCAGAGATAACACTTGGGATCATACTATAAAACAGCAGTAGCAATAACACTTAGACTTATATACTGCCCCACAGTGTTTTACAGCACTGTCTGTATGTCAACATATTGCTCCCAACAATCTGGGTCCTCATTTTACTAACCTCAGAGGATAGAAGGCTGAGTCAACCTCAAACCCAATCAAGGTCAAACTCCATGTTGTGGGCAAAGTTAGTCTGCAATAGTGCTTTCTAACCACTGCAGCATGAGGGCTCTTGTTAAGGGAAGAAGAAATGTGTGGCTTCCAAGCCTCAAAGACAGCTTGTCCAGTACAGGGACTTGGGAAAGCATACTGAAGTACAAGTAGAAGAGACTATGACTCTCTCTAGATCCTGGTGGATATATCTGAGGTGCAAAGTAAGAAGAATCATCCTGAAATAAACTGCTATGTGTGTTACAGTTGTCCCATGGAGACCTGAGGTTGATTGTATTCCTTCTCATCTGTATGCCTCAATCTTGGGTTCTCTACCAGAGGCCTGAGAGATTGAGGGTGCAGGATCTTTGCTGTTCCTAACACTGCACTACTCTGAACAGAGACCCCTGAAGTTTTTTCTAGAATCTGTTGGAGCTCTTCTCCCAGCTTAGGAGTCTCAGGCCTAATGTATTATTTAAATGATTCATTAATAAATATATATTCATCTGTCCATCCACAAAGTTTTACAACAGGAATGTTCAAACTTGGCCCTTTTATGACTTGTGGACTTCAACTCCCAGAATTCCTCAGCCAGTGTCCCTGGCTGAGGAATTCTGGGAGTTGAAGTCCACAAGTCATAAAAGGGCCAAGTTTGAAGACCCCTGTTTTACATCAATGGGAACTGCTAGATTTAGGATTAGTCTGAAAGCTTGGAATACAAAACTTCTGGTCCTGGTAACTGACCCAGATTGGATCTTGCAACATTATCCTAGGACACCTATATTCGCCTTCATTTATCCGATTATCTTACAAATTTACTTTTCCATTCATAGCCAAATTCATATCTGCTTATTAATATTATATATACCATTTAATCATTTTCTTTTCAGTTGCATTGGTTTGTAAAATGGCTAATAAATTCTCTGAAAATTTAATCTCTAACTATATTGCTGTTACATGAAAATGGTTTATATTTTGTAAAAACTGGTAACTTTGTTCTCCATCTTGTGGCTATTTGAAATGATACAGACTAAATGATAAGACGGCTTTGTAAGCTGAGAGAAACCATTATCTATGGTACATTAAGGATTAATCGACCAGAAATTCAGGATATTACACTGGACACAGCTGATGCCAGGTGTTATTTTGTTTCCCAAAAAATCTATATTTCATAAAGAACAAAAATAACAGATGGCTTCAGAAATCTATGACAGCCTATGAAGAAGAATAAAATAGGCTTGGTTTAGTCAAGATGATTGATGTTTAAAATTCATAGCTCTTCACATTTGCCATTAAAGAAACAAAACAATAGTATTACATCTGATCTAGGTGTGGGAAATTTAAATATAGGCATGTTTAAGTGGCAACATTGATCATGATTTATACTTTAATCTGTATCCATTTTTATAGATTATATTTATCTAATCAGCTAGGAAAATGGTAAAAATAAACTTTGAATTACAGCCACTCTTTTGGTTGTTTCCTTACATATGATTTTTGAAATATAAAAGATGGACCTTCAGATTCATAAATGTGGACAAAGTTTGCTGTGAATTAATATGGGACTTAATCATGTTCTTCCTTGCCAAAATAAAACATCTGAATAATTTGAATAAGTTTTCTGACTAACCCCCTGACCTCTTCAGAATCAAAATTAAAGCTATTGGTAGGGCGGGGAATGGAGTGGGGTTTAAAACATTTTCTATTTATTTTAAAATATCAAGAAGCAAATAAAAGACTACAGTAAAGGAACAGGTCTGATTGGTAATGTTCTGTAAAAAGCAGACCATTACTCACTAGCTTTAGAGATGTGATTTAGCAGCTTAATGATGCTGGAGATGGTCTCTGCTCTAGTGGTTCGAGTCTTAGCAGTGCGTGGCAGGATGAGTTCCTGTCACTCGCCTCAGCTTCTGTCCATCTAACAGTTCGATACCATGTTCTATGAAAGTAGATAGATAGGTACCACTTAGTGGGGAGACAAGTTGGTGCTCTGTACAGGCATTCAGATTCCTGATAGCTCTGAACCTTCCCGCTTGCAATGCCCATTTGCGATGCAGCTCCAGGAAGTGGTATGGCTTTGGGTGACCCTGCAGGAAGATCCACTCGTCTTTCTCTCTGGTGTGAAGGCAGCTTGCCCTCCTGTGGTGCACCTTCGGAAATAAGCAAGCAAGTTTTACAACAGGGCTGTTAACTTGGCAAGCCAAACTGTATTCTGCGTTTGCATGGTCGTCTCCTGACTATTGTAACAATGCTATGCAATAATAATAATAATAATAATAATAATAATAATAATAATAATAATAACAACAACAACAACAACAACAACAACAACCTTAGTGGGTAACTAGTTCCATGATTAAACCACTGTAACTGGTAGGAAGAGTTTCTTTTTTCCCTAACATTTAATTAGAATCTGCTTTTCTGCAGCTTAAATCTATTATATATGTCCTAGTCATGAAAAGACCTCATATTTTTTTCATGATGTCCTTTCAGGTATTTGAAAGACAATAGCACCTCTCCCTTCAGTCTTTGCTTTTCAAGGCTAAGCGTGCCCAATTACTTCAATTTCTCTTTATAAATCTTAATTTGTCCCCAATCGTCTTCACTGCCTTTCTGAACATGCTGATGCTTCTCTGAGTCCTTCTTGAAAGTCCTTCTTAAAACCCAGAACTAAACAAAATACCTGAGACTTCATCTGATCAACGCAGAGTAGTAGGAAACTATACTTTCCATGGTTTAGAAACAAAACGTTTCTTAATAGTACCTTGAAGATAGCATTTTCTTATTTCTTATCAATAATTTATTTATTTATATCCCACCCGTATCTTTTTTTGTTATAACTCAAGGCTGTGAGCACATATAAACTTCTTCCTCAAATCAGGGCTTGTCCCTACTGCCCAACTGTCCTGCCAACCATCTTTGGAGGACAAAAAGTGACAACACCATCCTGTTTTAATCCCATGCACACCATCAAAGTGACCTCAAGAAAGAGTTTGTTCTATTTCCTAGCCACACTCATCCATGTTAGATCACCTCAAGCATTTTTGTCTATTTCGGTAAATGCATTTCAGTTCTTACAGGATAACTCCAAGAATTTTTCCCCCAAAACTTTCTCCTTTTTCCTCTGTTTTTTCCTTGTTTCTTTTTAAAAATGTGGTAAACCAAAGTACCTTTTTGCCAATAATCTGAGGTAGAAGGGCTTATCACCACCTGGACTGATGCAGGATTCAAATTGGGTTGAGGTGAAAAGGGAAAGGAAGATATGTTGCTTATAGAAAGGCAGATGAGACAGATTACAAGTCTCTTATCAACTAATAATTGTAATGTATTAACATTTTTTATGATTGTTGAAACCTTTTAAGATTGCCTGAAACCTTTTTGCTGTTCAATGATTTCTTTTTCAATGCTGCCTTTAAAGTCCTTTTTCCCCCTAAACAGTCACTTTGAGATCTGCCATACATTGTCCTGGGAGATGGAAATGCTCTGACATTACTTTGTCCTGTATGCTCTATCACAGAGCAGACTTGTCTTGTTCATCATCTTATCCTTTGTGTCTGTCTGTCTGATTTCAGTGTGCACAATATCTCTCCTGCTTATTTTGCTTCTTCATGCCTGCATATGAAAAAAGCATTAAATAATCTATAAAGTGAATTTCCTTGAGTTGTTCTTGGCTATAGTTTCCGTTAAGCTTTAAGTTTTAAAGTTGTAAAGCACAAAGCTTTTGGATATTGATAGTTATTTCAGCTTATTGTATGGTGTCCTACATGTATCCCACACCTTGCAACTTACAGCAGGTATTTATTGTTTTCCAAATATTCTGTGGTTTATCTTACAGGAAATCAATGATGGAGATGTACAGGATCTGGTGAGAAAGTCAATTGGAAGATTAACAATTATTCGGCAGAGCTTTCCTGTACCCCAGAACAACAGTCAGCGCTGTTTCCGTGGGAACCACCGAATATCTTCATCACTTTGTGACCCGAAAGACCCCTTTTCTCAAAATATGGAGGTATCCTCTGATCCTCTTATATAATCATTACTTAGGTGGATGAGGAAGTGGAAAGCTTTTTATATAATGAAACTTTCATCCATCTTATGCAGTTAAATATAGGTTCATAAATCCAAACATACAAAAGCACGCATAAACACACACATACGCTCCCTTACACAGTCCATAACGAAATCACATACTGTATATTCATGGCTTTCTGGAGATCACTATATGGGTTCCTTTGCTTTGCAAATATCCTTTCCCAGAAAATCTGCTCAAAAGGGCCAGACTTTTCAATTAAAATGTGATTTTTTTTTCCATTCTGAGTGGCATTCAGCTGAAATCTTGCACTGTCTCTACCCTTATAATATTACATGAATGGTGTCAGACTACAAAGGGAATTAATGAATACAGATTGGTTCAAAACCGTAGGTCTTCTTGAGGTAAAAATTCCAAAATAAAACAAAACAAACTCTGAACTCATGTATTTTTAAAAATGGCTTTTTTTTACCCACCTCAAAAGGTTTTGCACACCATGTCCACTTATTTCAGCTGTCTCAAGCTTTTTTTCTGCAAAACAGGTTAACACTTGGTGGAGCAGTGGGCTAATGCCTTCTTAAGTAACACCAGCTGCCTGCAATTAGTGCAGGTTCGAGTCCCACCAGGCTCAAGGTTGACTCAGCCTTCCATCCTTCCGAGGTAGGTAAAATGAGGACCCAGATTGTTGGAGGCAATAAGCTGACTTTGTAATAAAGCCGCTTGGGGGGGGCTGAAAGCCCTAATAAGCAGGCATATTCATAGAATGAAGGCTATTGCTAAGCACATTGATTTGTGCTTCTTAGATTGTAAGCCACCCTGAGTCTTCGGAGAAGGGCGGGATATAAATGGGATTAAAATAAAAATAAATGGGATTAAACACTTAGGTTAAGAATATCAATCAATGATTGACTGTGAATTTATAGATTTTAGTACTTATAACAAGCATTTTTAAGGTGTTAGATATGTGTTTAACTACACTATTTAAAATATTTTAATTTTTACTCATTATTTCATAAGCCTTAAGTCAGTAGATCTATGAAATGCAACAATCATCATTGTTATATAACTTTTGTCTAATTGTATGAATTATAGTACATGATAGTCTTGTATGCTAGATACTTTGCTTTATATAGTAATCAAGAAGAAATATTATCTGCTCATTATAGATGGACAATCCTGCCAGAAATTCCCAAATGTAAATGTGTTGAATGCAAAATGTAATAGATGGTACTGTACGTGATATATAACATGTTCTTCTGACTTATGGGCAAAAAGTCTTGGCATACAGCAAGTGCTATTTCAATCTTATCCAGCAGTACTGCCTCAAATCAAAGGATGGTAAAAGCTTCTTAAAAACATAGGAGTATCAAAATCCCTTGCTAGGTTTCAAAAATACTTTTGATGTTTTATGACCAATATCATGAAGAAAGAAAGAAAGAAAGAAAGAAAGAAAGAAAGAAAGAAAGAAAGAAAGAAAGAAAGAAAGAAAGAGGGAGGGAGGGAGGGAGGGAGGGAGGGAGGGAGGGAGGGAGGGAGGAAATATATTGATACATGTCTTCACAACCTACTTCTTGTTAAAATCGAAAAATGGGGGATAGTCAGCATCATCACATATGGATTCATACCTGGGTGACAAACTGCATACAGCATGTAGTCCTCAATGGAACTACATCTACATGGAGGGAAGCATGAAGTGGGACTTCAGCAGGGGGTTGGTCTAGAAGACCTCCAAAGTCCCTTCCAACTCTTTTATTTGGTTGTTCTGTTAATTCTAAATCCTGACTATAATTATCCTTTTTGCCAAATCTATAGGAATAATTTTAGGGTTAAACTAGGTTTGAGGCTTAATCTTAGATTTTGGGGGAATTCCACCGACACCTTTTCATACCTCTTTTGCCCTATTTATTCAATCTTAAGTACCCATTTCATTTCTCTCTTTTCTGATGTGCATTCATTAGACTCTGCTTCTAAATTCTGCTATAATTAGTACTTACAAGGATAGTACATATATTGAAAAAACTAACTCTGCTGGCCAATCTTTTGAATGTGGTGAATATAGATAACATACGACAAAATCATCACCATGTCCAGCTCACTGACTAATAGTAGTTTCAGCTGTTCAGTCCTGCTCTGAGGTAACTAAACCTCAGGCATATGGTGAACTAAACCAGTATAATCCAAAGCAATGTAATCAAACATAGCCAAAGCAGATTATCTTTATCCATGGCTAATTTCCACACTAAAACTTCAGGAATCAATCTATAGATTTTTTTTCTCTCTCTTTTTCTCCTGAAGTGTTCAGAAAAGCAAACATAAAAACTGGTCCTTTCATTGCCTATTCTATTCAGTGCCATTCTGCTCCATTCCATTCCATTCCATTCCATTCCATTCCATTCCATTTCTTTCCGTTATCCTCCACTCTGAAACCTCTAAAAAATGCATATTAAAATGCACATTAAATCAATTGCCTTTTTCTGAATTATACAGGACATTAAGCAACCACTTTTGATTACATGTGACCACAATAAATATATGAAGCGGAATTCCAATTCCCAAAATATAATATGCTTTGAGGTCACTGTGATTAATACAGTATTGTAAAGTATATCTAAAATTTAGATATAAAAATTAACGTAAAATTAATTAGCATACATGAACTCCTGGTGATTGACAGTGACAAAAGTGCTCATCTACAGTATACATAAAGACTAAAAATATTTATTTCTTGGCTTAACAATTGTCTTTCTTAATGTTGAATGAAGAAATATAGGTAGTCCTCAACCAACAACTGTAATTAAGCCCAGATTTAGCTATAAATCATTGTGATCCTAAGTTGAGGCATCAGATGACCAGACCCAATGTTTCAACATTTTTTGCAGCAGTCATTAAGCAAAAGCAGCGGTCATTGAGTAAGCACTGCTGTCAATAATAATAATAATAATAATAATAATAATAATAATAATAATAATAATTATTTAGGGGGGATTGTTAAAGATAAAATGTATGTTAAAACTTTTCAATTAAAAAAAAAAAAATTCTATACCGCCCTTCTCCCGAAGGACTCAGGGCAATAAATACAATAAAAATACAATGTACAAAAGTTTAAAAAGAATTAAACATTGTAGCCCAATTACAGTAAAAATAATAAAATTAATATTAAAATACCCCAAACCCATCAGACCAGGCCGGCTTGTTCAAATAAGTAAGTTTTTAGGTCACGGCGGAAGGAGCGAAGGTCAGGAGCCATCCGGAACTCAACCAGTAAACGGTTCCAAAGGTCTGGGGCGCCCACAGAGAACGCCCTCCCCCTGGGGGCCGCCAGTCGACACTCTCTGACCGACGGCACCCTGAGGAGGCCCTCTCTGTGGGAGCGCACTGGACGAAGGGAAGTTGATGCCGGCAGCAGGTGCTCCCGTAGGTAATCCGGACCCATGCCATTTAGGGCTTTATAGGCCATCACCAGCACCTTGAATCTCACCCGGAGGGCAACCGGAAGCCAATGCAGCAAATCAATATCCCCTGATGGCCGTTTTTTTGCTGGAAACTGGAAGTAAATGCCAGAAACCAGCAAAAAAAATCAGGAATTGCAGTTATGTGCCTGCAAGATGAGCAGGTTGCCAAGTGCCCAAAATATGATCACATGACCACAAGTAGGGTGTGTACGTGTGTATGTACAGCAGCTGTCATAACGTTGAAAGCAGGTCATAAGTAGCTTTTGTGGGATAAATCATAACATCCGATTATTAAATGACTGATTTTAAATGCATGGCTATTTGATAAAGTGCAGAGCATTAAAAAAACATTTTTCACAATGGCCATTAGCATGTGCAAACACTTCTGTATGAATCATATAAGTAGCCACATCCTTTGCAAGGCTTATTTGGCTGCTTCCAAAACTGAAGGTTTTTATCTTTGAAGTCATGCAAGCATCACAAAATAAATGGCAGCTTTAAAAAGTTGAAGATAGGTATAATTTGTTCATAGTAATTTGTGAGAGACCTTATTCATAACCTTTATTCATTAGACCCAATATATGAATCAGCATGAACTGTGAGAATGTCTCAGTATTCCTCTAAACCAAGGAACTGCTTTTTTAATCATTTTATTGGGAGAAGTTGCCAGTGACCTTAATGACTTTGCTTGCTTAATGCAAAAGACAAAATGCTTCATTTTTTAAAGATTAGTTCTACAAAGACCATGTATAAATTAGGATGATGATAAGCATTGGGTAGCCCAGAAACTTTTCATTGTCTGCTCTCTAAGCTCTAGAAGGAAGATTTGTTTTCATTTTTTTCATATTTTTGGTTTATTCATATCAAGAGCTTTTGTTCCTAGTTGCTAAAAATTATATACTGCTCCAAGCCGGTCTCTCTCTTTCATTCTTTCTTCTCTTCCTCTCTTATTATCACATTCTCTTCTTTCCTTTTCTAAAATGAAGTGATTATTTATAGAAAGAAAGTTGATTTAAGGACTGTATGTATTTAAATTGTTGTGGTTTCTCCATCACAACCTAGAACAGGGGTAGGCAACCTTGGCCCTTTTATGACTTGTGGACAGCATGGCTGGCTCAGGAATTCTGGGAGTTGAAGTCCACAAGTCATAAAAGAGCCAAGGTTGCCTACCCCTGGTCTAGAAATTCCTTTTATGGACCTAACTGTAAATTCTAAATGCTTACAATATTCTTTACCATTTCTTATATAAAGGCATTACTTTTTTTAAAAAAGAAAAAACTACGCTGAAGTATTAAAATGGCTCAGATATTAAAATGGTTGAGAAGCTCATTCATTTACCAAGATCTGTACATATTTAGACTACATTCTGAACGTTTACCTTCAAGCACATTAAAAAAAATGTAAACTTGAATTTTTACCCTAATGTACAATAATGATTTTTTTTAAAAAAAAACAAACCTAAAGCAAACAAACAAACAAAAAACTAATTTAATAAACTGATAATTTTTTGGTCTGAAATGGCTTCTCTCTACCTGGTCAAAATGTAGGGTTGGAATTGCATGTACAGAGACACATACTCTCTGTGTATGAAACATACACATGCCAGAATGTTAGACTTTGGATATGAAGGATACCTTTGGGAAAGGCTTTTTTTGAAATACTGTACCTGTTAGGAATATTAATCTGAAACATGAAACTCACAGTTGAGGTGGTGTCATCCAATGCTCCAACACTGGAAGTTCTTATGAAGAGACTGGACAGCCATTTGCCTGAAATGGTATATGGTTTCCAGCCTGAGGAGGGGGTTGGACTAGGTGACCTCCAAGGTCCCTTCCAACATCATCATCATCATCATCATCATCATCATCATCATCATCATCATCATCATTATTATTATTATTATTATTATTATTATTATTATTATTATTATTATTATTATTATTATTATTATTATTATTCTCCTTAACTGTATTTGGAAATCAGAAGGATGTCCTCATGCAGTGAGGACTTATACCTGGAGAACAAGCTGCATGCAGTTGTTCACACATGAGTATACCTGACACCAGTCCTTATCAAGACACTATAAAATCCTTGACATGCATTGAAATAACCCTTGGATTAAAAAAGTGTAACATTTCAAGTAGCAGCCAGAAACATGCCTTCGCTTATGAAATGCAAACTGAATTAACTAGTAATCACGTTACAGCCTCTGGGCCCAAGTGGTTTGTAAAATGTGAGGCAATCTATTGTGGTGATATATTACATTTAAGTTCATGAAAGCTTGAGTGGTGACAGCTGAGACAAACTGCCTCTGAATTCTGCTAGCATGTGGGTGCTAGTCACTTATAATCAAATCTTAATCTCTTTGACAGATTACCAACCTTTACATATACGATACCGTGTTGTTGTTGGCAAATGCTTTTCATAAGAAGCTGGAGGACCGAAAGTGGCACAGTATGGCTAGCTTGACATGCATTAGGAAGAATTCAAAACCTTGGCAAGGAGGGAGATCTATGCTGGATACAATCAAGAAGGTACTCTAAATCATGAGGCTTGGGTTTCAGCAGGAGGCCAGATTTTTATACAGTTAATGAATTGTATCTGTTGATGAAATACATATGAGTTTTGTTAAGACATATGCCTTTTTCTATATGGTTGATGAATTCAAAAATGGTTCAGTTGTCTTTTATAACTTTGTGTTTGTGTGTGTGTGTTTGTGTGTGTGTGTGGCCAGTAGACAGTTTTATAGGATAGTCAGTATAGTATACAGTATATATTTGTAAAATGGAAGACATGCTGATGTCCGGGTCAGAAACTTTTTTTCGCACTAAGCTTTCATTAGCCACTGCTAACATTGTCAAAGAGTAAGCCAACATTAGAGAGACATTGTTTTTATAGTCATTTAACTATTAATAACTTAGCCATCAAACGTGTGATAGGTCTGTCGGTTCACCGCCCACATGTGTTACATCCGGCTCAGCTGTGTTGGTTGTATGCCTGACCCTCATCGCCCTACTTCCCATACATACATACATACATAAACACACACACACATACACAAACACACATATATGTTTCACCTGTTCATATCATTCAAGAGACACATTACTATACTGACTATCCTATAGGAGTGTCTACTGGCCATACATATATACTCCTGGGCCTAAAAGCAGATTAGTACAGGTAGTCCTTGTTTTACAACCATTCATTTAGTGACTGTTCAAAGTTACAACAGCACTTGAAAAAAGTAACTTATCACCATTTTTCACACTTATAACTGTGACAGCATTCCCATGGTCACATGGTCAAAATCTGGACACTTGGCAACTAGCTCACATTTATGACAATTGCAGGGTCATGGAATGATGTGATTACCTTTTGTAATCTTCTGACAAGCAAAGTTGATGAGGAAGGCAGATTCACTTAACAGCCATACTGCTAACTTAACAACTGCAGTAACAACTGTAACAAGAAAGGTCGTAAAATGGGGCAAAATTCACTTAGCAACTGTCTCACTTAACAATGGAAATTGTGGGCTTAATTGTGGTCATAAGTCGAGAACTACCTATAGACAATATCACTGAATTGGCATTCAGTAGAAAATCTAATATTTAGAGTTTATCCTTTGAATATACACATATATGTACCCAACAATTAAGGATATGTCATCCCACTGGTTATCTATCATTTTTCACAATCCAAGCAAACATGGAAGCATTACAAAAAAGTAAGAATTAAAATAATAAGTATAGAATGTCAACAGCAAAATCTTCATTGCCACATCCCTCAGCCACTGTTAATTCACTAATAAACAGGAGGCCAATCTGAGTTTCTGTGACACTAAGTTCCACATAGAGCATTTGTTATTCTTTCATGTTGTTCACATCTGATCCAATTTTAGATGTGAATGCTTAAAAATTGGTCTGGATTTTGTTGTTGTTGCTGGCGGTTATGGTGTTAAATGCCTCAGTGCATAAGAAAATATTGAAGTATTCTTAAACAATGGTTCTACAAAATCTTTTAAAGCTTGCTGGTTTTGTTTAATGAAGTAGCTAGGCTACTTCATTAAACATCTTTCTGAGAAAGGTGAGCTTCAGAACTTCATAATTTGTATTATTATGGTAATTATTAAAATGCTGAAACCTGACAATTGCAATGTCACTGAATCATTATGTTCATGTACAGTATATCTACATATCATAAATATTTATGCTAATTGTGTTTATGAATATTGGAAAGTGGTGACTTTTTAATATTTGTATGGCTAAATAGAGCTGACCCTTGAAGGTATGTGGTTGGGATATGAATGTTGTGTATTTCTTATGTAATTGATGCTCTTTAATTGGCTGTGATCCTAAACAATTTGCAATGAATGCTAGTTAAATTGTATAATGCCACAAAAATTAATCTGAAAATTAATGTAATATACAGGGACCCATTGCAACCCCATGAACAACATTCCTCCAGGCCTTCCTGTCCTTTACCATCTTCTGGAGTCCATTTAGCCTCATGTCTACTGCTTCAGTGACTCCATCCAGCCACCTCGTTCTCTGTCGTCCCCTTCTTCTCTTGCACTCAACCTTTCCCAGCATTAGACTCTTCTCCAGTGAGTCCTTCCTTCTCATTAGGTAGCCAAAGTATTTGAGTTTCAACTTTAGGATCTGTCCTTCTAAAGAACAGTCAGGGTTGATCTGCTCTAGGACTGACCGGTTTGATCGCCTTGCAGTCCAAGGGACTCGCAGAAGTCTTCTCCAGCACCATAGTTCAAAGACTTCAATTTTTTGATGCTCAGCCTTTCTTATGGTCCAACTTTCACAGCAATACATTGCAACTGGGAAGACCATAGCCTTGACTATACACACTTTTGTTGGTGGGGTAATGTCTCTGCTTTACACACTTTTGTTGGTGGGGTAATGTCTCTGCTTTTTAGTGTGCTGTCATGGCTTTCCTCCCCAGGAGCAGGCGTCTTTTAATTTCTTGGCTGCAGTCCCTGTCTGCACTGATCTTGGAGTCCAAGAAAATAAAACCTGTCACTACCTCCATTTCTTCCCCATCTATTTGCCAGGAATTGAGAGGGCTGGATGCCATGATCTTGGTTTTCTTAATGTTAAGTTTCAAGCCAACTTTTGCACTCTCCTTCTTCACCCGCAACAAGAGGCTCTTTAGTTCTTCTTCACTTTCTGCCATTAGAGTGGTATCATCTGCATAACTTAGGCTGTTGATATTTCTCCCAGTGATCCTAATTCCAACTTTTGATTCATCTAGCCCTGCCTTTCTCATGATGCATATAAGTTAAACAGGCAGGGCAACGGTATACAGCCTTGCCAGACTCCTTTCCCAATTTTGAACCAATCAGTGGTTCTGCGTCCAGTTCTCACTGTTGCTTCTTGACCCGCATATAGGTTTCTCAAGAGACAAATAAGATGGTCTGGTACTCCCATCTCTTTAAGAACTTGCCACAGTTTGTTGTGATCCACACAATCAAATGCTTTAGCATAGTCAATGAAGCAGAAGTAGATGTTTTTCTGGAACTCCAGAGCTTTCGCCATGATCCAGCGTATGTTGGCAATTTGATCTCTAGTTCCTCTCCCTCTTCGAAATCCTGCCTGTACTTCTGGTAGTTCTCGATCCACATACTGCTGGAGTTTAGCTTGTAGGATTTTAAGCATAACTTTACTAGCATGTGAAATGAGTGCAATGGTGCGATAGTTTGAACATTCTTTGGCACTGCCTTTCTTTGGAATTGGAATGTAAACTGATCTTTTCCAATCCTGTGGCCACTGTTGAGTTTTCCAGATTTGCTGGCAAATTGAGTGTAGCACTTTTACTGCATCATCTTTTAAGATTTTGAATAGCTCAGCTGGAATACTCTCACCTCCACTAGCTTTGTTGTTGCTCAGCTTTCCTAAGGCCCATTACACTTCACATTCTAGGATGTCTGGCTCGAGGTCAGTGACCACCTCATTGTGGTTATCAGGGATGTTAAGCTTGTTCTTGTATAGTTCTTCTGTGTAATTTTGCCACCTCTTCTTAATCTCTTCTGCCTTTGTTAGGTCCCTGCCATTTTGGTCCTTTATCATGCCCATTTTTGCATGAAACATTCCCTTCATCTCTCCAATTTTCTTGAAGAGATCTCTAGTCCTCCCTATTCTATTGTTTTCTTCTATTTCTTTGCACTGTTCATTTAATACATACATGGTACATGTTGTTATATACATGGTAACAAATAGGAAAAGTAGGTATCTTTGTGATTCATGGTAAAATGTTTACTAAATATAAGGAAACAGATGCAAAAAAAAATAACATCCAAATACTGGTAGACAGACAGTTTGTGGTATGTTGTTAGGAATAAGTGTTTCTTAGACAAAAAATAATAATTGAATATATGAGAAAGAACCTAAACTAAGCTTAATGCAAGGAGACTGGACTACTTGTGAATTGTGTCTTGCAATATATCAAGATAGGTTCAAGAAAGAATGAATAAAAAGAGAAAAATGTAAAACTAATTAGATTTAATTAAATTTATTTTTCTTTTTTTCTTATCCCCTCATTTGAATTTCTTCTGCTTACATTTGTTCCTTGTAAAAACCTGAAAGGGAATATAGCATGCCTTGTACGTAAATACACGTATACACTCTACAAATCCTTTTTCTTCACGAACTTTTTCAGCCTGTTTTCTGATATCTTTACCCTTTGGAAAATAAGGTTAAGAAAACAAAAGTATTCTTTTGACTGCTATTCAGAGTAATGATTAATTTCTCCCCACAATGCAGAAACAATGACCAGCCACATACAACTTTAAAGCAGCAAAAAGGGGTAAAGTAAATGAACAATCTGTCTTAAGTGTTGAGGTACTTCATTAGTGCTATGTAGAGAACAAACCGCTTTTGTCTTTCCAGTTCTCATTCAGGAAAGAAAATTTCCTATATGCATTTATTTCAAAGAAGACAATTGCAGTGAGATCTTCAAAAGGAGAATGTGGGGGTTTTTTTTGCTTTTGTTATGAGTTGTCCAAAGTCTATATAGGTGTGAATGACCTTTCATTGTACAGTACAAGCCTCTACTCCATGATCCCTGGCTATCAATTTCAATTCATTCTCAAAGGCAATAAGGAAATTCCTTCTATTAGCCTTTATTCAGATTGAGAAGAAAAACCAGCATTAATACCTTTTGCAATTTCCAACAACCATATAAATATTACAAGCAACACTAAGAAGGTGAAAAAAAAATCTCAAGGATTTGGAGAATAACATACAGAAACATAATTTTCTGCAAAGAAAAAGAACATCTGAGAAATTGCAAGTCAAGATAATTGTCACTGGATTAGAATTTAACGTTATACAGATAGTCCTTGAGTTATGATCATAATTGAGCCCTGCAATTATGTCCATAATTCATGACTGTGAAGCAAGTCACCACATGACCAAACATGATTTTGTGATCTTTTTTTGTAGTGGTCATTAAATGAATGCCATAGTCATATAGCAAAGGCTGTGGTTGTTCAATGAACCCATTGTTTACTATTGAGTGGTTTTGGCTGGAAACCAGAAGTAAATGTTGGTTTATGGCAGAGATTTCATAAAATGCAGTCATGTAGACCATGGAGAGCTGGAAATAGCCATAAATGTGGGCCAGTTGCTGAGCACCCGAAATGTGGTCACATGACCATGGGGTGGGAGCAGATGTCAGAACTTCAAAACCGGGCCATAAGTTCCTTTGAGGGAAGTCTAAGCAACCATTTGTAAGTCACGAACTACCTGTAATTGCTATGTAACTCTAGTTTTAAGGAAAGCATCTAAAAACCAGCTGCAGAGTGACTACTTTTTAATGTAAACAGAAGCAAGTGAGATACAGTACTTGCACACTGTGCCTAGCAAAATGCACGGCTTTGCCTTGCTATTTACCTATCCTGTGTTACTGCATTGTTACAGCCTCTGGGAATCCTTCTTTACAGCAAGGCTAGAAGTCTCTTAATGTGTCAGTGGTTTAATTTTCTAGGGAATGATATGTCTGATTTTGCATGCAGACAGTGCAGTGTCCAAATATGAAAAGACCAATTGGTAGGATCAATCCCCAGTTAGGATGGCAAGTGTTGCCGCTTTCGTTTTGCTGTTGTCTTTTCTCTTTCTTTCTCTCAGACTCATCCCTCCTTTTGATGCTCCTTCACTTCCTTCTTTTTTCTCTCTTTTCCTGCCCTCTGCCTTTCTGCCTTGATTTCTTCTTTGATGTCCTGCTGGAAAAGAAATAGACTATTTTGGCTTGAAGTTCTGAACTGATTATTCACAAAGAGATTTTGTAATCGGGCTGACTTTCAAGGTTTTTCCATTCCGGTTTTTCAACCTATGTATCTTCCAAAAATGTGGACACAGAGAACTTCAAAGTTGGTCGCTTTCCCATTTTTTTAATATTAATTATGGCATAAGACTAGTGGCCTGGATATCTGAGACAGGCTTTACAGGATCAGTTCTGTTTGCCTGACTCAAAGGGCCAGAGAATGTCTGCAAAATGTCCATGTCATTCTGGAGGTGTGACAGGTGGGACTCCATTGATGATCTTTGAGTAGATGTCTTCCAATGGAATAAGCCAATCCTTCTTCAGAGAGAATCACCTTCACTCTTAGGAAACCACCCAGAAGGTGATGAACACTGTCTTTTCCAGAAGGTCTTTGAAGAGCAATTGTGGAGCTGTGGATCAATTGATGACAAAATTACTGTTGTTCTGTACCAGCCTGCTACCGGCCCTGCAGAAAAGGCAGGGACAACCCCTTTTAAAAGAAGGCAAGAGGCTTGAATTACGCCTGCCAAATTTATTGCTACAAAAACAAACAGAACAAGACACGAACCAAGAAACAGGAGCTTTTCAAGCGGTTGCCTTCAGCAAACCAGCCCTCCCACGCATTCCCCCTTAAATACAGTTCAGGGCGTGGCTTCTCTCTGCCTCCTTCCGAGGAGCCCCATTGCCTTCCTCTGTTTACTCCTGATTGACTGCCTCCTGCGTCAGGCGTCCTTGAACAGGGCCAGCTGTGGGTCATCTTCATCCACACTGTCAGGCTCACACAGCTGGGTCTGGGTCATGACCAGGTGAGAGGGGCCTGGCTGAGAGCTCTCATCAAGCTGTCCAACCCCCTCAGCAAGCTCTTCAACACCCCCCTCCTCCTCCTCCTCTGAGTCATCTGACCCAACTGCCGAACCCACAGGCTGACCCTGAATCACAACAACTGTATTGTATTACATTATTTTCTGATATCATCATCAATACATTGTCTAGAGTCTGATTGGATTGAAATGTCAGAAAATTACATAAACGTACACATAGACTTGCATCATTCTCAAAACTTTGTAACTAAATATATACATGCATACTAACATACGGAAGAATTAACGTACACCAGATGCATCTTCAGATGAGGATAAGCAAACTTCATTTTGTTTCAATTACTTCCTTTGTGTCTGAATTCCTGAACAAGAGCCAAAGTAGCTCAGCTTTCATGAATTAATTCCTCAGCAACTGTACCTCATCCTGCATTTTCGCTTTCCATTTTGGAACAAAATTTACATCCAGACTTAGAATCAAGTCATCGAGTTAATGAGTGCACCACACTCCTTTACCTTCTCTATGTGTGAGAAAGATCTAAAACACTGCAATTGTTCAAAGTGGCTTGTATCAAAACGGCTGTACACTGACATTTCTTTTTCAGACTCATTTTGATGGCACTCTTCAATTAGAGAGAGTGAAATGAAATTGCCACAGCTTGAGAGCTGCCTCCCTTTCGTTTTTTCTTCTTCTTTTTTTTAGCCCGACATATTTATTCCCTGTTTCTCTATGGAGTAGAAGGTGACCTCAACCATTTTGAAGGATGAGGGGATTTCTTCATTTATCCTGCAGCTTTTGAAGACTAACACTTGCTATCTAAATATGAAAAACCACTGTGGTTGTCTTGTCCGTGGTATCCAAAGCGTTATTTGGTCTCTTCATATAACCCTATTAGGCTTGTTCTACTTTTTCTACTCCTAACATTGTCATCCCCCCCCAATTTCTATTATGTGTGTATATCTAGCAGGATTTAGTAAAGATTAGAAAGACATTGATTTTTATGAAAACAGTATTATCCAGATAAGCTCTATTATAGTCAATATTAATGACAATGTTTTCAGAATATCACAAAAATTGGATTGTGTGTTTGTCTGTCTGTCCATCAACCATTTATAAAAACAATAAATCTTCAATGATTTTCCTTCTTAAATTACTCTAGGGGGCTAGGTTGTGTTTGATAGATAAAAGCAGCTCTAAAGTCTGAAGCTTCACTTGCCCAAAAAGTTCAGCAATCAGAAATAAAGATTTGCACAGGCTCTGGCCTTCTCTTTCCTTTCCCACTTTCTAAGTGGGAATAATCAATTTCTAATCTCTTTTCTGGTTTCAGACTATTACCTCTGGGGTTTGAGTTTTTAATGCTTTTCCTTCAATTTTTAGTTTGTCAAAAACACACAGCTCGTGTGCTGCATAAATAACAATTGGAGTTTCTGAAGATTCGGGACTTCAGACAGTTCTCTGGCTAATTTTCCCTCTGCGTTTGGCAGATAAAAAGTTTACAGCCTTGCCACGACCTTTTCCCCTCTGTTATAAAGCATAGCACATTCAGGTGACTCTAGCTATTAAATTCTGCTAAATTTCTGATTTTGTTTTTAACTGGTAGAAACTAGCAGACTACTCAAATTGCAATCAGGCAGAGATCACCCATTTTTAATATTCATATAGTTATTTAGCAATGAGAAACTGTAATTTTCACATGATTAGATTGTATTACTGACTAAGATACAATCCGGAACCATTAAAACAAATGGAAACAAGCCACACGGCCATAGTGCCCCTAGATAAGCAATTACAATTCAGTAATTGCAGCTCTCAGAGATGGAAATGCAGCATGATTTAAAGAATTTGAAGGATAATTGATTTGGACTGCAAATTTGGGTTTTTAATGGTGGCAAATGTTTTTAGAAAACCCCTGTGCCCTTCTGAATGGAAAACGTTCATTCATGGCTAGTGTATATATGTTTAAATATGTAATCAGTTTTCCATCTAAAACCCTGTGTTTCCAAATGCATTTTTCCCCTAAAATCCATTATTGCATTTATTTCAATACGTACTGCTTCAATGCATTTGATTACATTTTCAATTAAAAATTCAGTGGACTATTCAAAAAAATTATACAAGCCAATGTTTATCAAAGTATGATACATTCCATAGCCTTTTGATTGGGGATTAGCTCACTTTTCCAGAATTTATGAACATCAAATCCAGTATGAAACTCTAGGAACCCTGAAATGTAGTCACCACACAACACCACACAACAAACTGTATTCATGTTAATCACATGATTGCTTGCTGGGTGTTTTTTTAAAGGATTTCTCATATGAATGAGCCAATTCATACAGATAGTCCTTGATTTATGACCACAATTAGGATCAGAATTTCTGGTGCTAAGCAAGGCAGTTGAGTTGTCCCCAATTTTATGACCATTTTTGCCATAGTTGTTAAGTGATTCACTGGAGTTGATAGGCAAATCATGTGGCCATTTAAGCAAAAACAGCTTCCCCATTGACTTTGCTTGTTAAAAGCCACCTGGGAAAGTTGCAAATGGTGATCCCATGAGCCCAGGATGCTGCCACCATCATCAATACAGTACATGCCATTGCCAAGTGTTTAGTTCTGATAGACGAGGACTCAGAGTGGTTTTTGCAATGAACGAGTTTATTGAATACACATAAGTCAACTATCAACTGTTAAATGTGGCAACCTTTTATAGTGGAACTGTTTGAACTGTAACCAATCAGCGGCATTTATTTTCCCGCTTCTTGCTATTTGCAGCCAATGAATGCACCAGAATCTCCCGCTCAAACCTAGCTATGGTGCAGTCTGCAAATTCCCTTGTTTGCAACTATTTACATACACAACACCCCTTACCCCCCAGTTGTTGTTTATTTATGAACAAAATCCTTCAAGTATTTTGGTGGTCTATGGATTCTAGAAGGGTATCTATTGCCCTGGCTGCTAGGGACACCCTTACCAGATTGTCTGCTTGGCTGATTGTCTCTGTTGGACCTGGGCTCTTGGCTAACTGACTCTGCTGCTTCCCTATTGCTGTTTTGTGGATTTGATTGTATTTGAAGATCAGCTGTCACTGGCCTACTCCGCAGGGGTAATTCCCAATCGTACTGACTAGATTGTTGTTGTTGGTTACCAGGGGCTGAGTTGTTATGCAATTCTGCTACCCCGCTATCTGGCGTGTTGTTGTCACTGAACCAGGATGTACTGTTCCCCCCAGATATGCTTTGATTCCCCTCTTCTGGTACGCATCCACTAGTTCTCTTCCTCAACTGGTCTATGTGTCTCTTGCTGATCCTATTCCCTTCCCCCTCAATGGTATACGACAGGGGACCTAAAATTTCAGTAACCACCCCTGGAATCCATTTGTCCCCATGTGCATAGTTCCTGGCCCAGATTAAATCCCCCACTTTAAATGTTCTATTAGGCATGTCTAGTTCAGCACTTGGTAGGAGTCTATCAGGGTGTAATCTGTCCAATTTGGTGGTTAGTCTCCTTCCCCACCTCATTTCAGCTGGACTTTTGCCGGTAGCAGTACAAGGGGTCGTGTGTTGGGTCAGCAAGAATTCGGCCAGTCTTTGGTGCCAGTCACCTCGGATGATTCTTTTTAAAGCGTCTTTCGTGGTCCTCACATTCCGTTCAGCCAAGCCGTTGGTGGATGGGTGGAAGGGTGCTGATGTCTTGTGTTTAATCGAGTTGGCCTTGAGGAAATCCTGGAATTCAACAGAGGTGAATTGTGGCCCATTATCTGACACTATTACATCAGGTAACCCATGAGTGGCAAAGAGGCCCCTTAATACCTGTATTGTTCTACCTGAAGTCACTGAACTGACTGGTACTACCTCTAGCCATCTAGAGAAGCTGTCTACAACCACCAGAAATGTTAACCCTTGGAACGGTCCAGCAAAGTCAATATGAATCCTGGACCAAGGATTTCTAGCTAACTCCCACTTATGCGTACGAATGTGTTGTTGTTCTGGCCTAGAGCGTTGGCACAGATGGCAATTGGCAACACATTCCTCAATGTCGTTGTCCAGTCCTGGCCACCACAAGTGGCTCCTAGCCAACGCCTTCATACGTACTATTCCTGGGTGTCCTTCATGTAATTCTAATAAGATAGCTGACCTGTGGATTTCAGGAATAACCACACGGTTTCCCCACAGTAAACATCCCCAGTGAACTGACAGTTCGTCTTTTCTCCTGAAATATGGAATGTACTTGGCATCCGGATTGGCGTTTGGCCACCCACTCAGGACCCAGGCCATTATTCTCTTTAAAATTGGGTCAGTGTTTGTTGCCACAGCTATATCTTTAGCTGTTAGAGGCCAGTCAGGGATGTCCTGTAGGGACATTATTTGTCCCACAGGGGCAGGGTCATCCTCAGTGATGTTCAAAGGCAGCCTGCTAAGGGCGTCAGCATGTCCCATGTCCTTGCCCGGTCTGTATTGGAGAGAAAATGAATATGCTGAGAGGAAAATGGACCACCTCAGCATTCGGGGTGACATGATTTGGGGAGTCTGTTTATCCGTGGTAAACAGTCCCAACAGGGGTTTGTGGTCAGTCAGTATGGTAAAGTTCCTACCGTAAAGGTAGTCATGGAACTTTTTTACTCCTGCCACAATTGCCAATGCTTCCCTGTCAATCTGCGCATAATTCCTCTCGGCTTTGGTTAATGTCCGGGAGTAATATGCGATTGGTCTTTGTATCCCTTGGTTGTCTAAATGGCTGATCACAGCCCCCACACCATAAGGTGAAGCATCACACGCTAGGTAAATAGGTTTATTTTCTATAAAGTGGGTTACAGTTGATTGGCTGGAAAGAATGTCTTTTAACGTTTGGAAACTAACTCTGTGTTTATTCTGCCACTGCCAAGGAGCCTTTTTATCTAAGAGTCTGTGGAGGGGTTCTGCAATGGCAGCCTTGTGAGGTACAAACGTATGGTAAAAATTTACTAAGCCAAGGAAGGCTTGTAGTTCAGCCTTGTTCCTTGGCTCAGGAGCCCATTTAATTGCCTTAATTTTGTCAGGGGTAGGATGGATTCCATTCTTGTCTATCCTGAATCCCAAAAAATCAGTGGACTTAACCCCAATGGAACATTTTTCCTTTTTTAATTTCAATCCAGCCCTCCTAAATCTGCCCAATACCTGTTCCAGCCGCTCTACTAACATTTCCTCATTTTTTCCAGCTATCAGGACATCATCAAAGTAAGGGCATACACCAGGTATGCCCTTTAAGGTCCTCTCCATCACTTCTTGGAAGATGCCTGGAGCAGCTGCAATACCAAATTGCAGTCTGTGGACCCGGAACGCCCCCTTGTGGGTAACAATCGTCTGTGCTTCTGCAGCCTCTTCAGAAACAGACAATTGTAAGTACGCATGCGCCAAGTCTAACTTGGCAAACATGGCGCCGTCCTGGATCGTCGCGAGGACCTGCTTCACCGTCGGGACCGGGTAAGCATGCTTTTTCATTCCAATGTTCAGGGTGGCCTTGTAGTCAGCGCAGATTCTCACATCCCCATTGGGTTTGAGGGGTGTGACAATCGGCGTTTCCCACAGACCACCCTCAACAGGTTCTAAAACTCCTTGGCCTACAAGCCTGTCGAGCTCGGCCTCGATTTTTTCCTTCAGGGTGAAAGGCACCCTTCGGGCCTTAAGCCTGATTGGTTTCACTGAGGGGTCTAGATTAAATTTAATCGGGGGCCCTTTGTATTTACCGAGAGACCCATCGAATACGTCTGCAAATTCATTGCAGACTGATTCGAGGGTCTTATTTTTAATTTTAATTACTGAATTTATTCCCCCGACCCAAATGCCCAGGGCAGGGAACCAGTTAAGGCCAATTAGACTAGTCCTATGCCCCTCAGTAACTATTAAATCTAAGACCCCCTTAAATCCCTTAAATTTAACTCTAAGGCTAATCTTCCCTTTTATTTTTATTGGGCTTTTTTGAAAGTCTGTTAATTGAATTTTTGTTGAACTAAGTGGAATTTTCCTTCCACTTATTTGTTCAATCCTCTCAAGGGTTTCACTGGAAATTATTGACACTGAAGCCCCTGAGTCTATTTCCATTCTGCAAGGAACCCCTTGCAGATGAACTATGATTTTTAATTTTCCGTCTGGAAAATTGCTGTTTTCCCCATTCCTCCTGCGATTGACGCGTGCCACCTCCCCTAGATTTGGAATTTTAACCCGGGGTCTAGGGGTCTCTTTGCCACTAAAGTAAGGGGTTACCTTACCTTCGGGCCACACATCGACTTCGTGAAGGCGGTTGTCACGAGCACGGCTCCTACAGATGGCCTGGATGTGGCCAGTCTTCCCGCACGCCCTGCACTTCGCAGTGCGGAATCGGCAAGATGCGCGGGGATGGTTGCCTCCGCAGCTGCCACACCGGGTTTGGTTGTCATTGTCCCGCGGTCTGGATGCGGTGTCCCTCCATGGTCGTTGTGCCCCGGTCGCCTGTCTTTGCGGCGTTGCGGTTTGTTGTCGGCGGTTAGGTTCAGGCCCCTCACTTCTGGGTGGTCTTGGCGCCAATTTTCCGAATCGCCTGGAGACTTCGGCGATGTCCTCTTCCCACTGCTGGTCCACCTCCCCGCAGTCCACATAGCCCTCTTGGTTGATCTCGGACGACGCTGCCATGCTACTGCGGGGGGGGTCGCGATACCCGGTAGACTCATACGTTAAGAGTTTATCGATCACCTCCTGCAAATCGCCGGTGGGTTTGGCGATTATTCTGTTCTGTAGCTGCTCATCACGCAAGCCCAGTACGACTCGGTCCCGAATTCTTATTTCTAAGTTATCGTATTTACATCGTACTGCGGCTTCCCTGACGGCAGCGACAAATTTTTGAATGGATTCACCCGGTCTCTGGTTTCTTTTCTCAAAAATGCGCCGCCAGAAGAGTTCGGATCTCCTGGGTGTAAAATGGACCTTTAGCTTGGCTAGGAGGTCAGCATATGGCACGCTTGAGACCGGCTGCGGTTGACACAGTCCGACAGCGATTCGGTAAACCGGTGTGCCACAAATCGTCAATAATGCTGCCGCCTTTTTTCGGTCAACTGTGATCCCGTTCACTAGCAGGAACCCTTCCACTTGACCGATGTATTCTTCCCAATCCTCGGGGAAATTTGGGTCGAATTCCTTCAAAGACCCTATCTGCGCCATTCGGGAAATTTTCTATTTCGCCGCGGCCGCTCGGTTGACTGTGACTCGCCTTCGAATTTGCCGCCTTTGCGCAACAATTCGCCAATTCTCTGGTCTTCTGTCTATCCCACCTTCGTCGCCAATTGTTTAGTTCTGATAGACGAGGACTCAGAGTGGTTTTTGCAATGAACGAGTTTATTGAATACACATAAGTCAACTATCAACTGTTAAATGTGGCAACCTTTTATAGTGGAACTGTTTGAACTGTAACCAATCAGCGGCATTTATTTTCCCGCTTCTTGCTATTTGCAGCCAATGAATGCACCAGAATCTCCCGCTCAAACCTAGCTATGGTGCAGTCTGCAAATTCCCTTGTTTGCAACTATTTACATACACAACACCAAGTGCCTGAATTTTGATCATATGACAACTATAAGTACGAGGACTGATCATAAAATATTGTTCTCAGTGCTGTTGTAACTTTGAATGGTTACTAAATGAATGTTTTAAGTCAAGGACTGCTTGTATAAGGTTTGTAGTTGAATGGTGTTTCTTTCTTATAAACATCTAAATGTTTTATCACCTGTATGATCTGGTCAGCCCTATGTGTACCATTTGGGTTACAATATGAACTTTAAATGGAATCTAATCTGAATATGTACTATAGGAATAAACCTGCTGCAAGAAGGAATCAGCACAAATTACTTGTAGATTCTCCATCAAGTCTAGAAAATTAAAGTAAAGATCATCACAAATCCCATTTGAGCCAAAATAGAAATGTCCTCTCATATTTCAAAACTGGGAAAAATATAATGAATTAGATGATTTTCACCATTTCTTTGTTATTCTAATTGGAATCCATCAAGGTGTTTTGAGTTTAAAAACTCCCTATTTTCATTATTCAAGCATCTGACAATTTCCCCATTATTTGGTAAAGACACTTCAAGTAATGGTGACTGGGGCAATCACATGAAATAATAGCAGTGCCATTCCATTTGTAATCTTTGTGAATTATTAAGAAAGGCTGATACCAACAACACACTCTAAAGAAAAATGATGCCACATTATTATATTTAACTGCCCTCTAGGTTTTCTCAGTCACATTTATTTAAGTTATTGACAAAAACCAAGTCTTTTTTTCATGTGCCCTATGGAAAAGGGAGCTGTGGATGCTGTTTTCCCTCGATCTCAAGAATGATCCATAAATCTAAGTCCTCGTTCCGATTTCTGGCTCATTATTGTTGGTGATAGATAGTGATGGTTTATGAAACAGGAGACACAAAAGTTATTTTCTAACCTAGCTAATTAGGCTTCATGGTGGAAAAATCAAGTTTTGGAATCTAGGTGCACTGCGCTTAACAGGCAAGATACAGGTAGTTCTCAGGTTATGACCACAATTGAACCCAAAATTTATGTTGCTTACTAAAACATTTGTTAAGTGAGTTTTGACCCATTTTATGAATTTGAATTTTCTTGCCACGGTTATTAAGTGAATCATTACCTATGTTAAGTTAGTAACATGGTTGGTAAATGAATCTGGATCCTCCATTGCCTTTGCTTGTCAGAAAGTTGCAAAAGCTGATCACATGACCCCAGGACACTGCAACCGTCATAAATATGAACCAGTTGCCAAACATCTGAATTCTGATCATGTGGCCATGGAGATGCTGAGATGGTCATGAGTGTGAAAAACTGTCACAAATCGCTTTTTCAGTGCCATTGTAACTTTGAACAATCACTAAATGAACTGTTGTAAGTCGAGGACTACCTGTACTGATAGAGAATACAAGCAAATAAATGCAACACAATTGCTTTGTTTATGCAATATTTTTCTTGAGATTCTCTTCTTTTAGAAAAAATATTAGGCTATTTTAGGAAGACGACCATTTTTTTCTAATCTACTTTTTACAGACTTCTTGAAAACTGTGCAGTAGTCTCTTTTATACCATGTGGGACACATTTAAATAGTTGACAGATCTAGTTCAAAGGTGGGTGTTGTAATCCTTTCAAAATTATTCCATTTGTAAATACAAGCTGTCTGTATAGCTAGCCTACCAGAGGACGTGTATCTTTCCACCTGCTCGGAGAAATATTCATGTTTTTAATATTCACAAAATATGATCCCTTCATCAACTTAATCAAATGTTGTTTTCTGTAGAGGCTGCAACAATTGCCCGCATTATACATGACTGATCAGATTGAGTACTGGAAACTAAGTATTTGGATGTAAGCTACCAGAGTCATTGATTGAAATGGGGGGCTATAGAAACTACATACATACATAGATACATACGTTAGACACATTACCTTTCTGTTTTCTCAGGTGCTTTTTTATAAAAGGAATAGCCAATGTATTAAAAAATATTGCAACTATTTTACATTTCTTCAGGTTGTTATTCTACTTCTGTAGTTATTAAGAGTTCACAGATGCATAAAACATTTTGCATAATGAGCACTGAATGTCTATATTTTGTTGTGACTAAGGACAGGAAGCTATATTTGAAATCTATACACCTGAAAGTTTTTTCCCTCTTGTTTTTAATGCATTCAGGGTGGAGTTAATGGCTTGACTGGAGACCTGGAATTTGCAGATAATGGCGGAAACCCCAATGTTCTGTTTGAGATCCTAGGGACAAACTATGGAGAAGAACTGAGCAGAGGAATCCGCAAGGTAAAATTCTTTCTCGCATTTTTTGGAATGTTTCAACTGTATTAAAGAACATTTTGGTAATAAAAATTGCAACAAATATAACTAACTGCCTGGGAAATTTGTCTTAGGGGACAAAAGATGAATGGTTGCTTTGAAATGTATTTTGGATGTTTGTTGATCTTGATAAGATTATCAAAATATCATTAAATTTTTCACACATCCATGTACGGAAATATGGCCCTTATGAGTAGTTTGTGGCAAGATGTGGTGAAGACTGCTATTATATAGTAATTTTCCCCCAGAATAATATTTTGCATTGACCTGAACACAATGTTTTGAATTGAGATGATGCACTTCTATTTCAAAATGTTAATTACCAATAGGAAATTGACTACAAAATTAAGTATTCCTGTATTTTAGGTTCTTGTTTTCTTTTTGAATAAAGATACAAATTTTGAGAAATTGCTTTAACTGGTGACATTTGCTGTTGTTGTTGTTGTTTTAAAAAGAAACACGTGTTATTTATATTAAATGTATGATGAATGTGCGTGATTTGATGTGTGTCTTTAAATTTTATATATAAATAAAAACAACTATGTTATGCATAAGAATTAAATTTATAGTTCTCTCCCAGTTCAAATTGTTTCACTCCCTAGAAAAATAGAAAATGAATTTCACTCATTGTGGAACTTGATTTTTAAGCTTTTCTTCATAGTATATTGCAAAAGAAAGAAAAATAAAACTTTGGATTATTAATTCAGGATAAAAAGGTTATCAGTATTTCATTCTCAACAGATTTTTTTTAATGAGTGATCTGAATTGACAGTTGAAGTCTGTTACTTAATCAAAGTCAAAGAAATGCTAATTGTTTGGTTTGGATTGAATTTCATTCAGATATCTAAATGTACTTACAGCTGTGCATAAATAATATTACAGTTCGCCACCTAGTCAGCCAAATATTAAAACTGGATTTGGCATTTTTGTCCACCTATTGAATCCTTCCCAAGGACCTGGGATAGGCAGATGTAGATGTTTGATAGTGTCACAAGATGTAAGTTGTTCCAAGTAAAGCTGCCTTTTGCAATTGACTGATAGTGAATTTGTCAATGCCAGTGGGGTTCAAATGGTAGTCCAGCTGTGGGATTACATACAAGACATCTATTACTATAGGAGAATAATTATTGGCATTGTGTATAGATAATATTTCTCATCAAGTTGGGTTCATATTAGATTTTATTTTTATGTATGAAAATGGACCATATCCAGTAGTGGGATTCAGCTGGTTCGCACCAGTTCGGGAGAACTGGTAGCTAATTTTTTGTTGCCCAGGCCCAGAATGGACTTCCGGAAGTGGTATCCATACAAAGAACCGGTTGTTCACATATTTGAATCCCAGCACTGACCATATCCTAGGATAAGATAGTCAATAAAGATCAACTGTACATATTTAACTCATTTATGCTCTATAAAAAAGGGTGATCTGTAGCTTTGAGCGACCCATTTCTTATTTCTTGCAAGTCTACCTACTAACCTATAAAATTAAAAAAAAAAAATTGCTATACTGTGTCTTGTTTTTCCTGATCACTGGTTTAGATGATGTCAAGTTCTACTATATTAAAGTCAGGTTGCTACAAGTGTTTGTTAAATGTCAGCTATTTTTTAAAACAAGCTTTGTATAAAAAAGAAATTTCTTTGTTTTTGGTTTGTTTGGGGGTTTTTTGGTTGTTTTTTTTTTAGAATTCCATGTGACTGTGAACAAGCTGTGTGTCCTCATTTACTGAGACTATTTTGAAAGTTTCTGACAATGAAGGAGAATTTTAATCCATGAATGGGTTCTTAGATCCTTGAAAGAAATGTTTTGTATTTCAAAACACAAATTCATCTTGGATCTGTATTTAAAAGAACACTTTTATAATAGAGTGGTCAAAGCAATAGTGATATATTAGTAAATTCTTCAAGGCTTTTTGTCAACATTCATTTTCATTTTTCAGAACTAATGTATGCTTCATTGCTTGGTGCCTGATATTTAGCATCATGGATATTAAGGAAGTTTTTACAGACAAATAAGAAGGGGAAAAGCTTAAGATGATAACTGCTTGCTATTTTTTTTTCTTTTTTTCCTTTCTTATTTTCTATTTGCTTTTCTTCTGTATTTTTAATACACTGAAAAAAATGTGTGTGTGTATAGTTTTTTTTATAAATTAATATTTCACTATTCCCTTTAATAGAGCAAAATATTATACATATTTAAGGCATTTAATCAATGTGTATAGAAAAAGCTATGGATACAGAACCAGTATTTTTATATGTTAGAAACTACCAGCAAATGGTCCTGTGGAAAGATAGATGAGTACCTATTTATTTCATTTATTTAAATATTGATAATTTCTGTTACCCATTTATTGTATGTTAGTGGTTCTCCACCTTTTCTTCACCATGGGCCCCATTTAAATACCTTTTGTGGCCATGGACCATGGCCACAGACCCCAAGACCTAACTCAAGATGTAAAGCACTAGACTGCATTAAGCCTTCGCAGACCCCTTGTGACAACATTGCAGCCCCTCCAGGAGCCCAAAGCCCACAAGTTAAGAACCAATGTTGTATATGATTTCTGTTCTGTAATAGCAAATCAATAAAATATAGTCTTTGGATCAATCTGGATCCAATTTATTGAACTCACTGTAGTTGGGTAAGTTTTACTTCTTTATCTGATTCCTTGGAATAATATTAAACCAGATATCATATCAGAAGATAGTTTAAAAAAATAGCTAGCTAAAGAATAATTGCTAATTAGAACTTTTAACCAGTTCATTCTGGTTAATTCATATTACACTGATATAGAAATAGAGAAAATGATAAAATATATTTATTATTATTAAGTAATAGCTCCAAAGAGCTAAATCCATAGTTATTTTTTTTAATAAACGTTGATGTGAAAAACCAATCTTGAGACATTTCCAACACATGTTGAGACTGCAGCATAATGCCAGAAAAGAGGCATTTGTGTTCTCATCCATTTGATCCCAAGACACTTAGGTTAACATGTGGGTAACTCGCCATTTTCTGCTATCATCCTAACCAGCCTTCCCTCAGGGAGCAGATGGCAATATGCTGGATATGGCAGGTATTTGGAATGCAGAAAGCTAACTATTGCCAGTTCATGGATTAATCCAAGCCACATATCTTTGGGGCCTTTCAGCATGATCTACAGAAGGAATGTTTACTTGCCTTTTTGAATTCTGAAAGTGAGAGTTTATTCATTAGTGAATACATCAATAGGAAATGTGATAATATTTTGACATCTTTAGATGACATTTGACATTTGCGCTCTGTGTATCTGTGTTTATTTTTCATGCAGCAGTAAATCCCCCCTCCAATCTCCCATTATGACTTTAAAGAACAAGTCTAACAAGATTACAGATAAACAACTACAGAAAAAATAAATGTTAGCATCATTTCAGAAAGCAAAGCAAAGAGAAAGGAAACAAAACAAACACAATACATTCCTCTTCGTTTTAGCATTCTACTGTTTTCTAAAAATGCAGTGAGGAAGCGTATTTATATTTGCTGATTCTTCATTCCTGAAGTTACTCATTATCATTTATTTGCAATTACATAAATACCAATGAAATGAGATATATTCATATTGTAAGAGGAGATTGAAAATTATAAGGCATTTGTCAGGAATCTGAGCAAATTCTCTTAAATATTAGAATAACAGTTGAAAGGGACCTTGTAGGTCATCTAGTCCCACCCAAGCAGGAAACCCTACACCATTTCTGACAAATTGCAGTCCAGTCTCTTCTTGAAAGCTTCCAGTGATGAAGCTCCCCAACATCTGAAGGAAAATTATTCCATTAGTTGATTGTTCTCACTGTCAGAAAATTTCTCCTTATTTTAGGTTGAATCTCTCCTTGATCAGTTTCAATCGGTTATTCCTTATCTGGCCTTCAGGTGTTTTGGAGAATAGGTTGAGCCCCTCCTCTCTGTGATAGCCCCTCAAATATTGGAACATTGCTATCATGTCCCCCCTGGTCCTTCTCTTCACTAGACTAGTCATGCCCAGTTCCTGTAACCATTCTTCATATGTTTTAGCCTCCAGTCCTCTAATCATCTTTGTTGCTCTTTTTCTAGCGTCTCAACATCTTTTTTATAGTATAGAGACCCAAACTGGTTGCAGTATTGTAGGTGTGGTCTTACTAAGGATTTATAGAGTGGTATTAGTTCCTCACGTCATCTTGATTGAATCCCTCTGGTAATGCAACTTAGGATTGCATTGGCTTTTTAGGCTGCTGTTGCACATTGTTGGCTCATATTTAATAGATTGTCCACTAAGATTCCAAGATCCCACTCAGAGTTACTGCTATTAAGCCTGGTTTCACCCAATCTATATGTGTACTTTTGGCTTTTCTTGTCTAAGTGTAAGATTTTACTTTTCTCTACATTAAATTTCATTTTCTTAGGTAGGGCCCAGTGTTCAAGTCTGTCAAGATCCATCTGAATCTTGAACGTATCATTTAGGGTGCTGGCTATTCCTGCCAGCTATCCCACTTTTTTCTAGCTTTCCAAGAAGTAGATTGTGGTCTTCTTTGTCCAATGTCTTGCTGAAATCTAAGTATACTATGTCCACAGCATTTCTCTGGTCTACTAATTTAGTCCCTTGGTCAAAGAATGAAATAAGATAGGTTTGGCATGATCTGTTTTTAACAAACCCATGCTGACTTCTAGCTATTACTTTAATTGTTTTTAGATGTTCACAGATTTGTTTTTTGATTATCTTTTCCAGGATCTTCCCAGGTATTGATGTTAGGCTGATTGGTCTGTAGTTTCCTAGGTCTGTGTTGTTGTTGTTGTTGTTTTTCCTTTCTTGAAGATGAGAACCACATCAGCTCTTTTCTAGTACTCTTGTAGTTCCTCGCTGCTCTAGGATTTTTTAAAGATATGGTGTAATAGTTCTGAGATAACATCTGCCATCAGACAAGTGTTCTCTTACCATTGTTTTTGTTTATTTTAACTTTTATTCCTAGTCTGTCTTTTTCAGTTATGTTGTTTGGTTGGGCTATAATTCCTTTTTGCAAAGGATTGCAAAGGATTTGTTAAGCAGCGCTGCTTTCTTTCTGCTGCCTATTATATTTCATTGCTGTCCTCTCTCTTTAGTGGATCAACTGTTTCCTTGATTTTTTTCTTGTTATTTATATGTTGAACTAAACTTTTTTAGTATTATATTTGACTTTTGTTGCAAGTCTTTGTTCATTCTGAGCCTTTGCTTTTCTGACTTTGTCTTTGCAGATTCTGGCTATCTGCTGATATTCTGCCTTAGTTATGTGTCCCTCTTTCCATTTTTAGTACTTGTCCTTTTTGTCTTTAAGTTTATCAGAAAAATCTTTGTGCAGCCATGCTGGTTTCTTCTTAGATTTCTTGTTTTTTTCTTTTTCAGTGGTACATCCCTAAACAGTTATATGAGGACAGATGTCCCATAGGTTGCTTTGAGTTCCTAGTGAAGATGATTGAAGCCTCCTTTTAACTTTTTTTGTTTCCAGTTGTCTTGTTATTCTACTATCTCTACCCTTTTTAATTTCTTTTATTTATTGTCTTGTTTCTATGTTGTAAACCATTTGCAAACCACCCAGAGATGCTGGAGCCATTGGGTTATAAACTTAACTCATAAAAATAACAACAACAATCTGACCTTCCTTTAAGACAGAGGTCCCCAAGTCCCAGTCCATGGACCAGCACCGGGCCGTGGCATGCGAGAAACTGGTCTGCACAAACAAGCAAAGCCCCATCCACAGGACGCAGGCAGTACATGAAACCATGCCTCTCTCCACAGAACCAGTCCCTGGTGCTCAAAAGGTTAGGGACCTCTGCTTTAAGAGACCTATATGGCAGTGATGATGAACCTTTTAGAGACCGAGTGCCCAAAGTGCAACCCCAAACCCACTTATTTATTGCAAAGTGCCAACATGGCAATTTAATCTGAATACTGAGGTTTTAGTTTAGAAAAAAACAACTCATACATTAACATCTTTTGTTTTAAAAGAAAAACACAATAACAAAGCTTTAAATGATACAAACAACTTTTTTACTGAAAGGTAAAAGTTTTTGTTTGGCATGCTTTTGAACAATTAATGTGGTTTTTGCTGTTGTATGCATCCTGATAATTTGTCTAACCTTGGCTTATACTTTGTAAGTTTAAGAGCAACACATGCAGCACTCAGGTCATCTGTTAGTCTGTTTCTGGTGTCAGATTTGATATAATTCAAACCTGAAAACAGTGCACTCACTCTGGAGGCTTGTTTTGGCTAGGAAGGGGCTTGAGAAATAGCTTTTTCCTGTGAAAACTTATCCAAAGAGCAAGGCACGCATGCCCACAGAGAGCGCTCCAAGTGACCCCTCTGGCACGCGTGCCATAGGTTTGCCAACACTGCTACAGTATATGGCATTCAATTTGGGCCCTTCAGCCTTTTCCTGCCTAGCACCACCAGTGAAGACAACTGGAAGAAACCAAAGCATGTCAAGGAGATACTTTCCTTCTGATCAGAGGATGCCTCTTAAGCCCAATAGTGTCTTCAAATAACATGGTTTATTTTTCCTGGGAGAGAATAAAATCCATCCACATAAGCAGGGGAGAGAACAGATATTTTTTTCTCCCTAAAGCCCCACAAACCATAAAAGATCAGTGCAGTGCAGTATCTGCATAGGCCACTTCTGGATCACCCTGGGGTGCTATGAATTGTTGGAAACTGTTGGATATTTATGGTCTCTGAAACATATTTCAGAGTGGAAAATAGAAAAATAACCTTTTAAGATCTTGACCTTATACAATCTTTGACTTTGTGCAAACTTTATAGTTTATAATGTGTATCCTTTCCATCATTTGGTAGAGTTTGATGGCTTGCCTAAGGACAGTTTCAAAACTGCAAATCTCAATGGGATTTTTTATAATTTTGATTTCCCATGTCCTAACTGTCAAGATTCCTGGTCTGGACTTGGTGGTAAATCTCAGAAGTGTCACTTCGTGGCTGAGTTAGATTGCTTGGCCTCACTTAGAAGGCTCAGTTACAATAGTATCTCTATTGCAGAGAAGAACAAAGGGATACCAAACCATTAATTTCCCATTGTCAGTGAGAAGATGTAAATGATGTTCAGGGGCATTAAACATGGATTTATTTCTCTCATTCTTCTGAATTACAACTTACAATACTTTATTTAGTGATGTTTTAAAGTTACAATGGCACTGATAAAAAGTGACTAATGACTTATGACCATTGCAGAACCCCATGGTCATGTGATCAAAATTCAGACACTTGGCAACTGACTCATATGTATGACGGTCGCAGTGTCCCAGGGTCATGAGATCACCTTTTGCGACCTTCTGACAAGCAAAGTCAATGGGGAAGACAGATTCTCTTAACAACTGCAGTGGTTCAGTTATTAACTTGACAGCTGCAATGATTCACTTAACAACTGTGGCAAGAAAAATGGGGCAAATTCATTTCACAAATATTTCACTTAGCAATAGAAATGTTGGGTTATGGTCATAAGTCAAGGACTGCCCTTAATTGGTATTTTGTTCAGCCCTCAGTGGTTTTGAAACCAAGTGGTCGGTGTGGTTATAAGATGGTCTTCCTTAGATGGGCAATTGCTGGTCCTCACCTTAAGCTTCACTCTGAGTCTTACTATGGTCCACATGTTCCTACAGTTTTCCAGATCCAAATGTAGGGAATAGGTTAGAATTGTGTCAGTCAGTTATGGAGACATAACTGAGCCAACAATGTATGTTTAAAGTCATATCTGTACTGAGCCTGGTAGAGTTTGATGTGAACAGGCTTGGAACTGGAATGTTATTAGTATTAAAAGAGATTGGGGTATGATTTAGGATCAGGAAACATTAAGGAAAAAGATACATACATTGTATAGCAGGGGTGTGAAACTGGCGGCCCGTGGGCTGGATGCGTCACATGCAGGCCACACCTACCCTCGGCTCCACAAAGGCAAAAACATTGTGATATATTATGTGGTGCGATCGAGTTTGACGCTCATGCTGTATAGGGACTGAGAATCTTCCAACACCTTATCAAATACTTTTAATTGTGCTTTCATAGAAGCAGGATAGCATAGTCGAAAATATTCTCCTCAAATAATTATTTTTTACCACTTTGCATATCCATATCTGCAATATGGTCACTGCCCATCTTTTTTAACAGCCAGTTGAAAATGTCAAATCCTACAGATGAACCATTTTCACGGCAAATATAATCATCAGCTTCCACCTGCTGTTATGTTATGGGATAAATTCTTTCCTTTCCTTGGATTCTTTCTGTAATGCTTCTAGGCATTTATAATATCCTGTTCCTATTGAAATATCTGAGTTGATTAGCACTTGTTCAATTTAGAATTCCTGGTAGTGTTGTTCAGTGAGAAGCAAATGAAACTTCAGATGACTGGGACATTGTAAGCATGTCTATAGCTATTTGAGGAAACACACTTTATTATTTGAAAACCATGGTCCTGTGATTACCACTGTTTCTTGACCTTGACTAACAATCATTGAAAGATTTGTTCTGTTGTTGCTCTTGGAAAAAAGGAATTCTGGGTTATGGACTGTGCTGTGAATGAACTGAAGTAGCCTTGTGATTATTATGCTCCACACCGATTGAGGACATTTTATTAAATCTTGTTTCAATGCTTTGGCACTGTAATTGATTGGTTGTCAATTCTACTACTGTACATATGTGAGGAAGAATTTTTAAATCCTCTTAGGGACAAGCAATAAATATCAATGAAGATAGATAAAAATACTGATTTTGTTTCAGCAACATCAATATACTGTTGATGTTTTTCAATAAGATATATCACACTCAGCAGGTAAAATAAATTTTTCCTACCCAAAATTCTAAATGCTGAATTTATATACCATGGATTCTATGAAAATCTCAATATATAAATCAGATGGTGACAATCCTTAAAGGTTCTGAGTGCTACTCTATGATTACATTATTAGCCAGGATGAGATTCGATAATCTCACAAACTCATGTGCAAGAAAGCTGAAATCTGTGAAGATATCACATGAGAGTTTATTATTGTTGTTTTATTAAATCTCATAGTACTAATGCCATTAAAAAAGATCAACTATTTCTAAATTTTAAAAAGCAAAAAAGGAATGGAGGAGCAGGAAACTGCAGAGGTTATTTGAGTAATGAGCCAATTCTGCACAAAGAAATGATTTATTATTATTATTATTTTGTATCTTGTTTTAATCTGCCACTATCATACTGAACTGATCATGCTCTTTCTTCTGTAACTGTGAAGAATGATCCAATTTTTGACAATGTAAGTGAATGCTGCCAATTTCAGTGCTGTTATGTTTAGGCTGGAATATTATGGCATGCAAAGTTGCAAAATGGCATAACAGATTATTATGAACACCAATTTTACAAACCATTAGGTAGAACCAAGTTTTTCAACTGCTACTATAAAGATTATACCTGTGAATGAAAAGATACAACTAGTCTTTGGTTTTTTCTTTGTTTGTTTTAGAGTATTTCTATATCACCCTAATGATTGCACAATGTTCAATGAAGAAAGCTTAATTCTGTCCATCTACCTTAATATAAAACAATCACCAGATGGCAGAACTTTTTATTGTCCTCTTTTCTGTTCTTAGTTATTCTAACTGCTAAGGGGGCCTTTGATTTCAGTGGATATCGATGGATAGCTCATGATAATTCACTATGGGTCAAAGTCCCACTGAAAACTAATAGTTTCTCCAAATAAGAGAATAGTAGGAGTTGGGCATAGATTGGAAAGAAACATGTTCTGCTTGTGCGTTTCCAAAATGCCTATCTTCTGATCCACAAACTGTCCTTTACCTTTTATGGAGTAGTAGACTCTCTCTGCCGCAAAGAAGAGTGAGTCAAGCTATTCTCCAAAGCACCTAAAGACAGGACAAGAAGCAACGGATGGAAACTAATCAAGGAGAGAAGCAACCTAGAACTAAGGAGAAACTTCCTGACAGTCAGAACAATTAACCAGGGGAACAACCTGCCTCCAGAAGCTATGAATGCTCCAACACTGCAAGTTTTCAAGAAGAGACCGGACTGCCATTTGTCCGAAATAGTATAGGGTTTCCTGCCTGAGCAGGGGGTTGGACTAGATGACCTCCAAGGTCCCTTCCAACTTTATTATTATTATAAAACTTTTATTCATAAAACATGAAACTCAGTCAACTGAATACTCAAATTGACTGGCACTAGTGGTTGACACGGGTTGCTGCCAGCATCCTAGGTATCAACCAGGTATCTCCTTAAAATGTAAGATGTTCCGAGTAGTGGAGTTTTTTGTAGCTTTGCTGGAGTTATTGCAGGAAGCTGCAATTTCCTGATGTATTTTGCAAATTTTTTTTTATTTAAAAAGTTTTACAATACATTTTGACTTTAATCCCCCCCACCCCCACCCAACCCTCCCTATCCCTTCCCCCCATTCCCTCCTCCCCCCCCCCCGACTTCCCAGAGCTAAATACAGGGTATAAAATCAAAAAACAAACATAAGCACTCCTATGTTATCAGCAATAAACTATTAGTTCTATCTCCCTCTAGCTCATGTAAAATGAATACAAACAATATTAATATTACAAATAAAGTAAAAAAGAAAAAGAGAAAAACAGAAAAGAGCTTTACTCAGAATAGATTTTCTTAATCCCAGTCCTTATTCATATTAATTTAAAAAAAAAGAAATAAACAAATTCTCAATTACGCGCCAAAAGCGCCTATCTATTAACCTTAATAATCTCCAACCAAACTAAACCATAATCAAAAATAATTCTTGCATGTATCACACCAAATGTCTTGCAGTTCCAAGTCATCCTTGAGTTCAAATAAAAAGAGTAAAAAAAAAAAAGGTTTAAGCAGTCTGTAAGACAACTTGTTGTTAATTAGGAGCTTGCATACCCATTCTTAGTTCAACACATACTTTTAGTCCATAACCCTAATATACCTTTCTAACAAGCAGATAACATCCATCTTAAATTGTGTTAAATATTAAAAAAAACTTTCTTTCTCCTCTATGATAAATTTAATCCATTAAGATACTAATTTAAAAATTTAATCAGCAATCTTAATGCCCCAAAACTTTTGGAGCACGTCTGTCATGACCCCCAAAACGTCTTTGGACCGCGCCCCTCCCACATCTTCACTGTAAATACACTTTGGAGATTCCATAACTATCTGCTGGTCTTGCTCTTGCTCTCGTCTCGCTCTTCTTAGGGCGGCACGCGTCTTCCTCTGGCCTCCTGCAACATCCGATGAAACTGTATCTTGATCCCCTCCAACACCATTGTCCTCTATCTGTCTGTCTGCAACATCTTGAAGCTTTCCCTCGCCGTATCCCTTTACAGCTTCCAAAAATGATAGGGGGGTTGCTTTTAACACATTGCTATAAAAATCACGTGCCTGGGCCACAGTAACCAGACGATGTCTTTTACCTTCATGCGTCACCACCAGTCCAACTGGAATCTCCCATCTAAACTTAATATCACATTTCTTAAGTTCCTGTACTAAAAATGCAAAATCTTTCCTTCTCCTTAAAATCTTCGGAGGAATCTCTTTTAAAACCAAGACTTCTTGCTCAGCCACTACCAGTTTAGTATCATAAGCAGCTTGAATAACTTCATCTCTAATTACTCTCGTTGTAAAATAGACCACCACATCTCTGGGTAACTTCCTTTGTCTTGCAATCCATGAATTTACACGAAAAATTTTGTCCATATTTCCCTCAATTTCAGATGCTGGCTGGCCCAATACCCCTTCCAGAGCCTCAGAAATCAGCTGCTTTAAATCTTCTTTACAGTTCTCCTTTAAACCCCTGATTCTAATAGCATACTGCATCTGATGATACTGAGCAAGGCTCAATTCTCCGTCCATTTCATCCCTTATATTTTCATTTTCTAATACCTTTGCTTCTAATATAGAGTTCTGTTGACTGAGATCCTTCACTTTTACATCCAGCTGTTGCACACATTCAGCTACAGATTCAATCATAGACAACATGTCCACCCTCATTGCTCTAAACTTCTCTTCCATCTTCTTCTCCAGTTTCTCCTCCAACTTTTTCAGCTTTTCATCCATCATGTCAGACATCAATTGTGAATGCTTTCCAAGAGCATCTTGTAAATCCTTAAGCGTCAATGCCGGAGGAGGTGCAGGAGGAAGCAAAGCTTGCAATGAGGTCTGTTGCACCAGGGAAGACCCCGCACTCCGAAGAGCTTTAGAAGTTTTAGCCGCCATCTTCCCCCACATTCACTTATTGCGCACTTTCACTTTAAAGCTATAAAATCCATTGAGCTAGAGAGTAAAGATAAGAGTCCACATCACCTTGACCTCCTGTACCGTTCTGCCTGCATCTTGATAATCAAAAGTATTTCCTTTTGGCAGGGGTGGTTGCTAACGCCTGGCTCTGCTCCATAAATCCCGGAGCAGGGGTGCTGCGCAGCTCGGAGCAACCCAGGCTTCGGGGGGGCTCAATCCTTCAGCCGCCCAAACTCTCAGCTCAGGCGGCCCCAGAGAGCTCAACCCCTACCTGGGGCCTCACCCCCTCCTCTTCTCCCGAGGAGGGGGCTTTAAATCCATCTAAACAGCTGATCGGCGCTGTTTACGATGGAAAAACACAGCTGCGGAGCGGGCAGCCCGAAAACGGCTGTCTTTGGCGTCGCGTCGCCACCGGAAGTCGTATTTTGCAAATTTTTAGACATAGTTCCCAGTGCCCCGATGACAGTGGGTATCACTATTTATTTATTTAGATTTATATATACCGCCCTTTCCCGAAGGACTCAGGGCAGTTTACAGGGCATTTAAAAGAGAATCAATACAAACATTAAAAGAAATTAAAAAAGATTAAATAAAACCCTGAGAACAATAAAAAACCCAATTAAAATTAAAATTAAAAAATTCTCAGCCTGGGCCAGAGAGCTCGAAGAGCCAGGTCTTCAGGTCCCGGCGGAATGAACGGAGGTTGGGGGCAGTCCTAAGCTCCGCAGGCAGCTGGTTCCACAGGGCAGGCGCACCCACTGAGAAGGCCCTATCCCTGGGTGTTACCCACCGGCAATCTTTAACCGGTGGCACCCTGAGAAGACCCTCCCTGTGGGAGCGCACTGGACGAAGGGAGCTTGATGCTGGCAGCAAGTGTTCCCTCAAATATCCCGGACCCTCGCCATTTAGGGCTTTACATGTTTCATCCATAATCGTGCAGTTTCGATGGCCAGATCGCGGTATTTTGTATTTTTTCCAGTTCTTTTTCTTTGACTCTGGCATCTCCTGGTACAACAATATCAATCAACTGAGCAGGGGGTTGGACTAGATGACCTCCAAGGTCCCTTCCAACATTGTTGTTGTTGTTGTTATTACCTTCTCTACATATCTGGAGTGGAACAAGCTGAATCATTCTTGATAAGGAAGTACCTTGTCAAATCTGTGACATATAATCCTTATGAGGGGTCATTGGTGCTTGTTTCCTTGCAGACTTTTTATTACCCAAACTAGCTAACATTACCAGAGCTACACTGATAATGCTACCTAGTTTGGGTAATGAAACCTATGCAAGAAAACAAGCAAGGTCAGAGAGCACCAAGGACCCCTCATGTCAACCCTGAGCTATAAATATTCTGCTTTATTGGTATATAATCCTTAATTTTCAATCTTAATTTGGAATGAGCCTCTGATTTAATAGTCTACAAATCATCTGAGAAGCTAACTGATCAAGAAAAACCCTCTGAAGTTCTATCCATTTTTAACATAATCATGAGAATTACATGCCTTCTGCTGCAAAGCTCCCAACACCAGGCAAATCTATGAATCTGACCCTGCTCCCATTACTTCTTCTCCATATTGCTCCACCTCCAGTTCTTGTGATCAGTCAGAAGGCCAGCATGTTCTAAGCATCTTGATACATTTGCTTGGATTCTCTCTGATTAGAAAGCTCAAATTAAGATAGTGGTCAAGTGGTCTTGTTTGGATAACTGGGGAAGTTTGATTATGTAACTCATAAGGAAATTAACAGTAAAATATTATCCCATCTGTTGGTACTATTTGTACATAGATCCCAGCTTCATCTGGTTGGTGAAGGCTTCCCATAGATTTTCCCAAAAGGTTTTCCTTAAGGAAAGCTTTATTTCCACCTGCCGTAAAGGAGGCATCGTTGGATCCAATAGTCTAGATTTTCATCCAGTCTCCAACCGCCACTTTCTAGGAAAGATTGTTAAAAAGGTGGCCAGGCTATAGCTAAGCTGCAGCTTCAGAAGCCTTAGAAGAAGTTGATATTCTAGATCCTTTTAATTGGGTTTTAGGTTGAGACATAATACAGAAATGTCATAAATAGATCCGATGTTATGACAATCATTTAGCAAATCATGGCAGTCATTCGTGATTCACATAATTGTTAAGCAAATCCAGCTTCCCCAATGGCAGTTTTTCTGACAGAAAATGGCAAAACAGGTTGCAATTTGTGATCATATATCATAGGATGCTGCAAATGGTTGACCTGGTTGCCAAGTGCCCTTATTCTGATCTCATAACCACAGATTCATGTGATAATAAATAAATAAATAAATAAATAAATAAATAAATAAATAAATAAATAAATAAATAAATAATAGATAATAATAATAATAATAATAATAATAATAATAATAATAATAATAATAATAATAATAATAATAATAATAATAATAATAATAATAATATAAAGTTGGAAGGGACCTTGGAGGTCATCTAGTCCAACCGCCTGATCAGGCAGGAAACCCTACACCATTTCAGACAAATGGCTGGTCATAAATGATGATCATAAGTGTGAATAAAAATCATAATTCACTTTTTCCAGGGTCATCATAACTTTGAATAATTGTTAAACAAATGGTCATAAATCAAGGATTACCTATAGTCTCACACCTCCTGTGAAGTCTTTGGATTAGGTCATCCATCAGTATAGAGTTGAATACTCTCAGTACAGATCCCCTAAGCACTGTATCCTCCCAGATGTTCACGAGCAAAATTGGTTGTGGGTTGCTCACTCCAAATTAATCATTGTGTTTTCTAGCTTAATTGTTTTCATATTTTGTTTTTATTATTGTAGCCTCCCAGAGCTCTCAGGAGTTGGCAGCCCTGGAAGTATGATTTATAAATAAAAATAAATGTGAAAGTTTACGCAAAGGGCTAAGTCATAAATCATGGGTTATAGACTATGACAGCATAGTAGGCAGTGGTGGGATTCAAGTATGTGAACAACCAGTTCTCTGTGTGGATGCCACTTCCAGAAGTCCATTCTGGGCCTGGGCAACAAAAAATTAGCTACCGGTTCTGCCAAACTGGTGCGAACTGGCTGAATCCCACCACTGATAGTAGTGTGTGTGAACCCAGCCACAGATAGCTTTCCCAACATTTCATTCTTCCTTTCCCAAACTAAAAGTTTAGGAGTTTCTGCATTTTTTTCTTAACTTAATGCTCTTCATAGGCATTGGGAATTGAAGAATACAAATTCCAGGCAGACAAGTCCAATATTTCAAGTGGCCACCGGTTCAGAATAGAAACTATTAGAAATAAATTGAGAAAGTGGAAGGAGAGAAATTATAAATTTATCTCAAAGTTATTTAGCCGTTATTTGTGTAGTAAACGTGTTTTCCTTTTATAGTTTAGGAAAAGAAAATAATTATGATTGGACTGGGCAGATGTAGAACATTCTGTGTGCTGGGAAAGTTAAAAAAAATACAGGATAAAACATTGCCACCAGATACTCTTACATACAGTAAAATCCATATATTTTCTTGTAGTACAGAACTCTGACTTTTACCAGAATACCAGACTGATCTAAAGGTTAAAAATGAAGGAATGTACCAGGTTGGCAGCACCTAGCAATCTTTGACTGATCTCAGAAATCTAAATAGAGAAGCAAGGAAATCTCAGAGTTTTTAAACACTCATCCTGGAAGAAAATAACAACACGTCTTTTCCATACTATTGCCAAGATAACTGCAAATATATCCACGAACTCACTAAGAACTGACCTCCGATAGCCTTGTTTCTCTATATTGTCCACCTTAAACAGGAGTTGGATTATATTATATATGTTGCCATCTTGCACAGGATGTTGTTGTTTTGATAGACATGAGACAGAAGAACATTTGTAGAAGTGAAGATTTCATATAAAGCGGAGGTCCCCCACCTCTTGGACACCAGGGACTGGTTCCATGGAGAGAGGTTTTTCTGTGGACCAGAGGGGGCGTGGTTTTATGTGCTCTCTGCATCCCATGGATTGGCCTTTGCTTGTTTGTGCAGACTGGTTGCTGGCATGCTGCAGCCCGGTAGTGGTCCATGGACTGGGGGTTGGGGACCTCTGATATAAAGGACTTCAATCCATTGCGGCTTCCAAGTAAACCTGCTTGTTTGAGTTCAGCAGTGAAACAGAGACTAGGACTAATATTCCATTGCAAAACTGGCTGAGCTGCCAACGGTGAGGTTTAAAACAGCACAGAGAGAGGTCAATGTTATTAAATACTGACATGCCCTCCTAATTGCTCTGCATACCGGAGAATGAACTTAGCCAGGCAGGTACATTAAATGCAACAAAGTGTTATCAGGGCTTCTAGATAAGATGTGTCTGATTTAGTAAAGAAAAAATGTGCTTACCACAGAGGTTTATAAAATTCACTTCTCCACTGCCCTGGGCCACAGGAATCTTTGGGCATAGAAACCTTTACATATCAGTTTTATAGATATTTATTCTCGTATACATTTATCACCAGTGAACCACATTTTTTACTTTTACTCTTTTTCTTGTCTCATCTTCCTTTTGTAATTTGTATAATTAATTTTATAATGTTGTGTTTTGACTTTCTTTGAGGTGCAACTCAGATAGGTGGATGCCCTGGAAATTTGTTACGTCCAGCTGAAAATTATTTTAAGAAATGTAAGCAACATGTTTAAAGTTATGGGGAAACCCTAAAGATAATAATAATAATAATTAATAATAATAATAATAATAATAATAATAATAATAATAATAATAATAATAATAATAATAATAATAATAATAATAATAATAATAATAATAATAATAAGTTGGAAAGGACCTTGGAGGTTGTTCCACTGGTTAGTTGTTCTGACTGTCAGGAAGTTTCTCCTTAGTTCTAGGTTGCTTCTCTCCTTGACTAGTTTCCATCCGTTGCTTCTTGTCCTGCTTTCAGGTGCTGGGTTGTTATTAGAGAGATGGGAAGTGTTGCTTCAAGCAACAAAGGTTCTATTCAAAACTACCCCAGGATAACCATACGCATGCACGCGCGCGGACACACATACACACAAACAGACAGTCACACACATGCATTCCAGAAGCCAAAGGATATGGCCCAGAACAACAAAAAAGAATTGTTAATTAAGTCTATTGGTTAAAATTGATTGCCTATAAACTAAGGTACTTAGTTTACAAAATTAATTATGCTTTGTTTCAAAATATCATCCATTTTGATTCACTTACAGGTAGTCCTTGACTTACAACAGTTCATTTAGTGACTGTTCAAAGTTACAATGGCACTGAAAAAACTGACTTATGACCACTTTTACACTTATGAACATTGCAGAATCCCCATAGTCACGTGAGTTACATTCAGATGCTTGGCAACTGACTCGTATTTATGACAGTTGCAGTGTCCTGGGGTCATGTGATCACTTTTTGTGACCTTCTGACGAGCAAAGTTAATGAGGGAAGCCCAATTCACTTAACAAATGTGTTATTAATTTAACAACTGGAGCGATTCACTTAAGAAATGTGGCAAGGAAAGTCATAAAATGGGGCAAAAACTCACTTAACAAATTTCTCACCTAGCAACATAAATTTTGCGCTCAATTGTGGTCGTAGGTCGAGGACTACCTGTATACAAACTATCTCAGACTGTATACCGAGCACAGACTGTCACGTATTCCCTCCTTCTCCTTCTACAGAAAAGCGTGAAAAATAAAAACAAAAAACATGGAAATGGAGAAATGAAATGGGATAATAACCATGAGAATGAAAGGGAGAGATAAAACTGGAGGTAATCGGACGCAGAAATCATTGGACAGAGGAAAGAACCCTATTTAGGTATTCCAAAGGGATTAAAATCAGTAAACATTATAATAGAGCATCCATACTTTTCAACATGGATGTCTGCAGTCCTTTGCATCTCCTTTCCATTCTTTTATTTTCCACAGCTCCTCCTACCTATCAACAAGTGTAGCCCATCCCCCTCCCCTTCTCAGATAATCAATTATTTGGAGAAAGAAATATTTCATCCTACAGGTAAATAGACTGCACTCAAATGGAAAGTGTGCATCTGATTTGTTCTTTTATTTATTTAACTCTCCCAAATGTATATCTTGTCAAGTTCCCAAGACTCTTTCTCTTACAGCAAATGCAATCTAAGTGATTTTAAGCCAACTTAGATCAAATTGAAAAATCTTGTTCTTAGTGCATGCAGAATGAAAAATGGATGAGTGTAAAGATGGGGCAAAATTTACTTGTGTTGCTTTGTCTGCCTTTGTGAATAATTAAAATTTCAGAGCTGGTCACGTATATCATGTGTTGCTTTCACAGTTTCCTTAGACATTTTCAATTGTGGGACTATATATTTAAAGCTTCTCCTAGCCTTAGTTCACCGTTTCATGGTTTCGTTACTGAAACCTGGTGGGATGTAAGGAGTTAAGGATCTAACTCAGGGGTCTTCAAACTTGGCCCTTTTATGACTTGTGGACTTCAACTCCCAGAATTCCTCAGCCAGGCACACTGGCTGAGGAATTCTGGGAGTTGAAGTCCACAAGTCATAAAGGGGCCACGTTTGAAGACCCCTGGTATAACTTATCTATTGAGACTGTGTGCGAAAGAAGTCATACATTTGTAGAGAGTATGGGATAAGGAAAGAAAGAAAGAAATTAGAAAGAATTATAGTAATAATGGGACATTTCAAGTATCTGCACAATGCTTGGAAAAACAACACAGCCAAGGATTTGTTTCTTTGTTAAATTTATTTGCCATCCATCTCACCACAAGGTGACCCTGGGTGACTTACAAATTAAAAGCAATGAAACCATACTCCTTATGAAGAAGCCTGTGAAGGCCCTGAAGGTGACTCAAAGTAAGAGTACCAAAAACTGAAAAAGAAAAATTGTGTTCTAAGTCTCAATGGAGCCTATAATGGAGTGACCTAACTCCACTTTCTAAAACACATTTGCATTATAATTATTTAAAAGCTACAGAGATTCTTGGAGCAGCAGAGTAATTAGACTTCCTGGTGAATGTTCATATGACCCAAGGCATGAATAAGGGAAAATAGAAAGAAATAAGTACCAGGACTTAAAACAGTTGCTAAGAGAGTTGGACTATGGAAATTTTAAATGGATTTATTATTTTATTTTATTATTTATTTATTTAGCATATGGCATACAATGTCAAGGAAATCTACAGGTGCTAAACACAATGCAGTCCTGGCAGCCTAAATTGCTAGTTCATTCTTTTCAGTGTGCCTATCCTTGGGGCATCGCAGGAAAGGATGTTAGCTTATTGAAAAGTATTTGTGAATTAATTAAATAGACTTTCATGGAAAACAGGTTTGGATTGTCCAAGAGAAATAATTGGTCAAAATTATTTTGTCCAAAATAATTGGACAAAAAGAGCCAAGGGAATGTCCTTAAAGTTCATAGACCTAGTGAATAAAGGTAAAGGTAAAGGTTCCCCCACACATGCGTGCTAGTCATTTCCGAACGGAGGGGCCGGTGCTCATCTCTGTTTCAAAGCCGAAGAGCCAGTGCTTGTCCGAGGATGTCTCCGTGGTCATGTGGCCGGCATGACTAGATGCTAAAGGCGCACAGAACGCTGTTACCTTCCCACCGTAGTGGTCCCTATTTTTCTACTTGCGTTTTTACGTGCTTTCGAACTGCTAGGTTGGCAGAAGCTGGGACGAGTAACAGGCGCTCACTCTGCTACGCGGCACTCGGGATTCGACCCACCAAACTGCCTACCATCTGATCGACAAGCTCAGCGTCCACTAGGACTTAATTTAATTTAATTTAATTTAATAATTTGATTTCTATACCGCCCTTCTCCCGAAGGACTCAGGGCGGTCAACAGGGCAATACACAATAAAAATCAGATACAAAAATTAAAAAAACATTAAAAACCAATTAAACATCATGCCCATAAAATCAATACATATTAAGTTAAAAACTAATTTTAAAAAACCCAACCCCACCCCGTCAGACCAGGCCAGCTTGTTCGAAAAAAAATGTTTTAAGATCGCGCCGGAAGGAGCGAAGGTCGGGGGCCGTCCGGAGCTCAACCGGTAAGCTGTTCCAAAGGTCTGGCGCGCCCACAGAGAACGCTCTCCCCCTGGGGGTCGCCAATCGGCATTCTTTGATCGGCGGCACCCTGAGGAGGCCCTCTCTGTGGGAGCGCACTGGACGGAGGGACGTTGACGCCGGTCGCAGGTGTTGCCGTAGGTAATCCGGACCCATGCCATGAAGGGCTTTGTACGTCATAACTAACACCTTGAACCTCACCCGGAGAGCAACCGGTAGCCAATGCAGCTCGCGGAGCAGAGGTGTAACATGGGAGTATCGGGAAACTCCCAAGACAACTCGCGCGGCTGCATTCTGCACCAGCTGGAGTCTCCGGGTGGACCTCAAGGGCAGCCCCATGTAGAGAGCATTACAGTAGTCTAGACGAGAGGTCACGAGCGCATGAGTGACTGTGCGCAAGGCATCCCGGTCTAGATAGGGCCGCAACTGGCGCACCAGGCGAACCTGGGCAAAGGCCCCCCTAGTCACAGCTCCAATATGCTCTTCCAAAGAGAGCTGTGAATCTAGAAGGACCCCCAAGTTGCGAGCCCTATCTACGGGGGGTAATAGCTCACCCCCCATGGCCAATGATGGGATAATCGGAATTTCCCGGGATGCCGGCACGAACAGCCACTCAGTCTTGTCAGGGTTGAGTCGAAGCCTGTTCCTCCCCATCCAGACCCGGACCGCCTCCAGGCAACGGGACATCACGTCGAGGGCATCGCTGGGGTGGTTTGGGGTGGAAATAAAAAGTTGGGTATCATCAGCATATTGGTGATACCCAACTCCAAAACCACGAAGGATCTCACCCAGCGGCTTCATATAGATGTTGAACAGGAGAGGCGAGAGAACCGATCCCTGAGGAACTCCACAAATGAGAGGTCTCAGGGTCGATCTCTGCCCCCCTGCCAACACCGACTGCGAACGTCCCAGGAGGTAAGAGGAGAACCACTGGAGAACCGTGCCTCCCACTCCTAACCCCCTGAGACGTCGCAGCAGGATACCATGGTCGATGGTATCAAAAGCCGCTGAGAGGTCTAAAAGGACTAGGACAGAGGAACAACCCCTGTCCCGAGCCCGCCAGAGATCATTCACCAGCGTGACCAATGCCGTCTCCGTGCTGTACCCGGGCCTGAAACCCAATTGGTACGGGTCTAGGTAGTCAGCTTCCTCCAAGAACAAAGGGAGCTGATGCGCCACCACGCTCTCAACAACCTTCGCCAAAAACCGAAGGTTGGAGACCGGACGATAGTTGTTTAAAATTGCTGGGTCCAAGGCCGGCTTCTTGAGGAGGGGTCTCACCACCGCCTCCTTCAAGGCGGCGGGAAAACTACCCTGACTCAAAGAAGCAGTAATCACTGCCTGGAGCCAGCCTCGTGTCCCATCCCGGGCTGCATAAGTCAGCCAGGAGGGGCACGGGTCCAACAAACACGTGGTGGAGCTCAGCTTCCCCATGGTCTTGTCCACTTCTTCAGGGGTCACAGGATCGAACTCTTCCCAGATTAAATCGACAAGACCGCCCGTATCCTCTTCGACAGACTCTGCCCAGTCGGAGTCCAAACCGGTCCGGATCCGAGCGATTTTGTCCGACAGAAATCGACTAAACTCCTCGGCTCGACCCTGCAAGGGTTCCTCCCTCACCTCCTGATTAAGGAGAGAGCGAGTCACCCTAAACAGGGCGGCCGGGCGATTCTCTGCGGACGCAATGAGGGTGGCAAAGTGGTTAGACCTAGCCACCCTCAATGCTGCGAGATAAGTTCTCGTAAACGACCTTAGTCGTAACCGGTCGGATTCGGATCGGCTGGACCTCCAACAGCTCTCTAGGCCCCGTCTCCGACGCTTCATCTCGCGGAGCTCCATGGAGAACCATGGGGCCCATTGGGATCTGCGTCGGGTCAAGGGCCGCATGGGTACAACTTGGTCGAGTGCCTCTGTGGCTGCCCTTTCCCAGGCTTCCACCAGGGCATCGACCGAGCTGTGAGCAAAGGAGGCAGGTGGGGGCCCAAGCGCCGTTTGGAACCGCTCAGGGTCCATAAGGCGCCTAGGGCGGAACCATCTTGTTGGCTCAGCAACCCCACGACAGGGAGTGGCAAAACGGAAGACCATCCGCAGGAGATGATGATCGGTCCATGACAGGGGTAAATTAATTGGGGAACCCCCCCCCAAGATCATCTAACCACCGTCCAGATAGAAAAACCAGATCGAGCGTGTGACCCCCTCCGTGAGTTGGGCCCAGAATAATCTGCTTCAGGTCCATGGCCGTCATGGAAGCCATGAACTCCCGAGCTAACTCAGATGATCCCCCCAGGGATGGTAGGTTGAAGTCACCCAAAACTATAAGTTTGGGGAACTCAACCACCAACCCTGAGAGGATATCGAGAAGCTCAGGCAGGGCTGCTGCCACGTGTCTAGGTGAAATATACACCAACAGCAAGCCCAACTGAGCTCTGGGACCACATCTCAGGAGGAGGGACTCACACCCGGCTATCTGGACTATGGTGGCCTCCCGCGGACATAAGGTCTCCCTCACAACAACTGCCACTCCACCGCCCCTACCTTGAGCCCTAGGCTGGTGCAGCACCCGGAAACCTGATGGGCTAAGATCAACCAGGGGGACCCCGCCCTCTGGGCCCAACCAGGTCTCCGTAATGCAAGCCAGGTCCGCATGCTCCTCCTCAATCAGATCGTGAATGAGAGGTGCTTTATTCATTACAGACCTGGCATTAAAATACACGAGCCTGAGCTCAGGTGGCTGCTCATCCTCGCTCCCGGTACCACGTGCTGAAATCAGAGGGTCGGAGCGCATCACCGCTTCAAGACAGCGGGGACGCACCCCCGGGTATTGATGTGGCCCTCTGTTCCTACACCTGCGGCCATTCCCAACCGCCGTGGGAATAGATAATCCCACACCCTGCTCCGGGGCCCCGTAAACCCCCAGCCCGGCCCCTACCACGGCGCGATCAGTCCCTGACCTGGTCTGAGAAACGGTTGGTGGAACCCCCCTAGTTTCCAACCGAGCCGATGAGCCCACCCCCCTCCCTAACCCCTCAAAACTTTTAGCTAAAAAACACACCAGGGGCCTCTTATTAAATTTGGAAGAGAGGCTCCTGTCCCTGCCCAGCCATCTCTCGGGGTCCCAATAATTGGGTCCGTCATCAGGAGGCACGATGGAAAAGCAGGCGGGTCGCACCCAGGAGAGGGGGGCACCCCTGAGCGCCAATAAGGCTGTGCTGGAGTAAGATAAAACCATTAGTCCGGGGGAGTCCAGTCAGGCAGTCCATCAGTCAAAAGTTGGGAAGCTGAAAGTCAAAAGTGTCCAATTCACCAGCTCCCTGCCACTGAGCTGGGTACCAGTCAGATGACTCCAGGATAGAACAGGCACCTCCCTCTCACGAAGGGCCCAGATCTACGATGGGATGGACAATTGCCAACTCAAAAGGGCATACCTCCCTAGATCTCTCACCTCTAGGGAGGCAGCAGATGGTAATTGGTTGGTATCGATGATAACATATACGAGCCGCCCTCTCACAGAGGCTCGTCCAAGACCTTCTTGCTTCAGTGGGGACCATAGAGAGAGAAAAAGAAGAGCAGCAGTTATCAGGATTAACCTGAGGATAACCATAGTTAAGTTGGAGAGCAGAGTTCCTCTCAAGGCGGGAAACGCAAAGCGGGGAGAGCAGGAGACGCAGGATAGAAGATCGATGGACCCCGATGCAGGGGGCTGAAAGCCGGAGGCAAAAAGCCCGTCGCCCAGCCAGCCACACACAGCACCAGAAGTCAGGCAGTTCCACGCCAGCCGCAGGCCTCCTCGGTCGAGAGCAAACAAGAGTGACTTCAAACAGACCTCCACAGACCGCACAGGGGCCACGAGCCAGCAAAACGCTCCCCATTCCGCTCGCAGTCGATCACTCCACCGTTCTATTCTGAGGCCGAGTCAACCACCATTACTAAGCAAGCAGGAAAATCGGAGGCCACTCTAGGCCGCGGCTCTATCGGCCCCGAGGATCCACCATTCGGAGCCCTCCAAGCCGCGGCTCCTCCCAGCTCCACCAGGGCCTCCGAGATGAAGACACCGAAGCTTAGTTGAAAAATGGAGGGCTGCAACTCCAACTGCATGCCGACTCTCCTTCTCTCTCGGTTCAATCAACTCTCCGAGCCACGACAAAGAGGAAAAACATCTCCGCGGGCTCGGAGGAACCCCAAAGGACCGGTAAGGACGCCAAAACTGGAAACGCTCCACGGAGCTCAGCCCAGCACCTCCGCCATCGTGGGCATGCGCAAATAAGAAAACCAATGAACTAATTGGACTAATGAATTAACGGTACAGAGAAAGAGAAAAGAAAAGAGAGAGAAAAGAGCTCCTTTTTGCTGTTTTTTCCCCTTGTTGGGCAAATTAAACAGAGAGATTATTTTAGGCTAGCAGCAGGAGAATATAGGGGAGCACCATTATCACAGCAAACACCATGAAAGGAGATTACCAAGGATGTTTGAAGAATGGGGAAAGAATATTATAAAGTCAGTGACAACCTTATTGGCTAAAGGATTTGAAAATATGAAAGAGAAACTGAATTTTAAAAAGTTTCAAAAAAAAATGTGCAGTACAAATGCTTGGAAGGGTAAACTAATCAAGGGAAAAAAATGAAATCCCCCGAAAATTAAGTGTAAAATTTTAAAGAGAAAACAAATTTGTTTGGAACTGCTGTAAAGATCAGGAGCTGCTTCCTTTTTCAAACACAGTTTTCTTTTTTCTTTTCCCTTAACTTTCTGTTTTATATGTTTTCATGTTACTTTTATTCATGTAAACATTTGTAATAAAAGTTGTATTTAAAAAAAAGGAAAGGACTGAACTCTTCAAGTTTTATTTGGTTGCAGTCTTCTCCCAAAAGAGAAATTTGATTCAAATGGAAATAAGTAGCATAATTTACACAAGAAAGGAATAGCAACATAAAGTAAATAAATAGATATCTAGAGAACACTTAGCTGCCATGCATAAATTTAAGTTTCCAGGTCCAAACCAATTACATTTCTGACTTTTGAAGGAATTAAGAGTCATTTAATATCTGAATGAAGCTCTGAGAAATTATGCCAAAAAACTAGACAGAACCAAATGTTTGTACATTCCAAAACAAGGAAAAAGGAGGACCCACATAAATACAGACTGGTCAGCTTGACATTGATAGCATAGAAGTCTGCAAAAATTATTATTATTTTGTGAGTGTTTTAAAGAGGGCACCCCTTAGCAGGAATCAGCAGGAGTTGAGCAATAGCAAGCAAATTTGGATAGAATGACCAAATTAAATGATGACAAGATGTAATGTGCCTTCACTTCAGTAATACATTTGTCAACTATCCACGAAATTCTAATGGCTGAACAATTATGTCCCAAAAGTTTACATTAATGTAGAAGAAGTTATCATGTGTTGTACTGCAGGATTCTGTTCTAGGCCCTGTATTGTTCAGCTTGTTACAAATCATTTGGATAATGGATTGGCAAATATTATCAAGTTTGCAGTTCACTCAAAGAATAGGAAAAACAATGACTAGTTTTGAGGACACTTCTAAGAATCAGGAGGGTTTTGACAAGCTGCAGAAAAATTAATTTCAACAAAAATAGAGAAGTCCTTCTTTCAAATAGGACAAGTAAAAATGGGGGGAGCAATTATATTAGACACATATTTTATATGAAAAATTATTCCAGTGGCTTGATAGGTCAGAAATATAACATGAGCCAACAATGTGAAACAGCAAGAAAAAAAATAAATCCACACGCAATCCTAAACTGCATTAACAGAAATGCAGTATTGATATAAACAAAAATCATTGTTTCCTAGCATTCGGCATTGATCAGTTCACACTTATAATGCTGTGTCTGGTAAGTGCATACATCAATAACAAATTGTACTTGTTGGATATGTTTAATCTGGAGAACAGATTACTGCAGTGAGATACAATAGCTGTCTTTATGTGTCTGAAAGGCTGTCATGCAGAAGACAAGGTATATTTTTTCAGTGCTGCTCCAGGAAAAGCAGCAAGTTTAAATTATAAAATAGATTTCTATTGGAGATCAGAAAGAATGTCTTAACAGAATTGTTTAGCAATGGAACAAACTGTTTTAGTAGATGATGGTGTAGGATTCACCAAGAGTTAAGAAGAGGTTTAGTGGTAATCTCTTAGTAGTAGCTTCTTGTATTGCATTGTTCTTGTATTGTATGGAAGAATTATTTCCCAGATCCCTTCTACCTTGATGTTCTATGATTCCAGCAATTTCAGAGCAGATTACCAGCTATGTTATGAATTCCAGACCGAGTCTTGAGGCAAATGTGCTGAATATAGAAGCTAATTTAAGAACACAGGTGTGGTTTTCTCCTTGGTAGTTCCTTGATTAGGGTATTGTTTCTGCCTGACATCTGCAGACAAACGATCAAGCAGAAAACAACATCCTAATGAACAATCGAGGAGAAAACCACACTTCCACCAACACTGCAGGGCAAGCTATATATATATAAACAGGTAACAAAAACCCTACGTGATGATGTTACCTAATCAGGTAATATCTTTGAGCAAACAACCAACCTTGGAGTACACCAAGGATTCCACAACATCCTCAGAGCTAGTGAGTGTGGGGTTTGTTCCCTGCTCATATCCAGAGGAACATGAAAGCCATTAACTCTCTCCATTGTTATTTTCTACCATGTGGGATGGATGCTCATACTATCCTCCTGATGGTACAGAAAATAAGAGCCAGTTTGGTATAGTGGTTAAAGGAGCTAGCCTAGAAACCAGGAGACTCTGAGTTTTCATCCCACCTTGGGCATGAAAGCCAGTTGGGTGGCCTTAGGCCGGTCACTCTATCTCAGTCCACCTCGCCTCCCAAGGTTGTTGTTGTGAGGCAAATAGGAAGAGAAAGTAATATTATGTATGTTTGCCACTTCTTATTTATAAAAGAATAATAAAGGAGGGATAAAAATTTAATAAAGAAAATAAAATATTGTCAAAAGAACGAAGGGAGAACAAAACTTAAATTTCTCAAACTCCCCCCTCCTCCAACTTTCCTCAATTGTATTTTTATTTACTTCTTCATAGGTTGTTTAGAATTTCTCTCACCTGTCTAGGCCATCACTCACTCCATTAGTCACTAAAGCTGTTTGCCTTCCAATATGCTTCTTGCTGGGACAAATCATTTCTCCACAGAAATTTACATCAGAGAAAATGAAAACATCAATAAAGTAAACACAAAGTCTGTAATGTAAAGCTGACAAAAGGCTTGTTTGAGCTTTAGATTTCTGTTATGTTTCTTCTTCTTTTGTTCCCCCTTTATGTGTATGTGCATGTGTAGATATGTATGTAGCTAAATTCAAAGGAGTAAGAAATCTATATAAATAAAATATTGATGGTCTGATAGGAATACATATATACAACAGAGATTTAAGACAACTATTCAACCTTGTAAGATCAATGGGACTGTAAAGTGGGGATTTTTCATGGCTTCCTTTTAAATGTATTTTAGAAATGTGAACTTAATAAATGCAAGTATTCAGATGAACTGGGTTTGGGGGTGGAGAGAAAGGTAAGGTTATATATTATCATTCTGTCATCATAACATTCTGAAAATAAAAAAGAATTAAAGACAGAATCCTCATAAATTGGATTAAATTCCCCATGTACCTGATGGAAATTCCCATTTTCTTAACATCCTGGAATCTAAACTAATCAAATTAAATTGGTATGGAGAATTTGAGATGAAGTATAAATTAGATTATATTACCTATTCTAAAAATGAATAAATGCAAGTCATGAAAGAGAATATAATTCTCTTTACATACTTTCTTTTTCATTCATGAAAACTGGAAAAAAAATAAAACTGGAATACTTGCTATGTACCTTTTTGAACATATATGCAATTCTCAAGTTAATGAAATCTTCCAAGCAATGATTGTGAGAGAAGTAGGGACAATTAACTGTACTGAGAAATTTAAGAATTCAGATGCAAACCCTTTTTGATTCTACTTTTTTGTTTCCACATTAGTTTTGAAAAAACTATGTTAAATTTCATTTTCATACTATTCCCATCTAAATTCATTCAATGCCAGCATAGGACAGCACTACAAAATACATCTTCCTTGATCAAAATTTATATTCCCATCAAGCAAAAAGGAAATTAAAATGGAATAATTATTCAACTAAACATTTCACATCTATACATGCTCTTCTGTAATCAAATTTTTATGAAGGCTTATATCAAATTGTTAGGAGCTGAGCTTTTCTGATTGAAGCTGGCACCTCTGTATGTCTGTGTATTTGTGTGTGTGTGTGTGTGTGTGTGTGTGTGTGTGTGAGAGAGAGAGAGAGAGAGAGAGAGAGAGAGAGAGAGAGAGAGAGAGAGAGAATATAAAAGGGGAGATGGTGTGTATCAAAACATTTATTTCCATCTGAATGCCTTTTCCTGCCAGAAATCTTTTGTTGTTTGTTGTGGGATGGAGGTGTGGTCTTCTTGGTAATACTTTGGTTGGGGTATTGTTTGTCTGCTTGATTGTTTGTCTGCTTGACTATTTACCTCCTTAGGAGTCTCTTGACTAGGATATTGTTTTCTCCTTGATTGAAATCAATACCCTAATCAAGGCACTACCAAGGAGAAGACCCTAACCCTAACCCCCAGGACAAGCTACTGCATATAAACAAGGATCACACTCTCTAGCACAGATGCTGTTACCCAATTGCAAGTGAACAATCAAGCTCAGAGAGTACAAAGACTCCACAGTTAATTCCTGAGCTACATATATTCTCTTCTATTGATGCACTGTATGTTGTCCAGAGCCTTTATGATATCAGGTGTTCTTATCAATTTGATAATAATGGAAGTGACCCATGTGCTATGTATTGTCAACAACTGATGTATTTTCTTTTCCATTTTTCTAGGGCATCCAATCTCTTAGGAAGCTTTATAAGTGAGGCACATAATTATCACTTTCTTCACTATGGTGGTAATACATAGCTGGCCTTTACTGGTCTCAGAAGCAAAGCAGGAATAGGTTCGGTTACCACTTGAATGACAGGATTGAATACTAGTTTAGGAAGTCAAAACGATTTCAGGACAGCCAGGGACAAAGCATATCTCTAGTGCTGCCAAGAAAACTACCATACAGAGTTGAGCTCAAGCTATTGAAAACAACTTGCTCAAGCTGTTGTTTTCATTTGCTCACTGTCAGTTGTACTGCAAATGGACATGGCTTGTTTGTTTTCTTTTATATGTTTTTTATCTCTTCTGAAGATTTTTTTTTCATTCAGACATAAAGAAGTGTTAGTAGTAGAATTAGAATAAGAAGCTGAGAATTATTTATTTCGAAAGTCTGCATATCTGAACTGGGAGGATATATGCTCCTTGAAAATCCACTTCAAATGACTGACAAGCAAGATTCTTGCAGACCACTTTGGAAGAAATAAGCTGAATAATTTAAATTTTTTTCATCTTTTTTAGGGTGAACAACTTCCTTGGAAATATGCACTATTTTCTTTGCTTGGAGAAGAGTGTCATAATTTTATAAAAAAACAGCCATATATTTTGCAAGAACATACAAATAAATAACATGTACCTCTGTATACAAATCTTGATGGCCTTAGCTATCAATTGCATTTAAAAAATGAGCAAAGAAAATCCATTCTGGATCCAATCTTTCATGACAGTTGTGTTTCTTTCTGTTTATGGGAATCATTATAAGCCAATACATATAAGAGCTCAGCTTTCCTGGGCCACCAATGCATTTTTCATCATATAAAAATTAAATTAGTTTTCCCTGTTATTTTATCATGGAAAGTTCTCAGGAGTTGTTTGCTTCTCTCCCATTGTTCTCAAGATAGACCATAGCTAATGGCTTTCTAGATTGGCATGGCATTTATCTTTTCTTCTAGCAAAAGACATGGGAGGGGGGAAAAAGTTCAAGAAAAGGAAGCTGATAAAATATAGAAGGAAAGTAGTCGGCTGCATTCAGATGAATGAGCAATAACCATTGCTTTAACTTATTGTTGAGAATCAGGAAACTACCATAAATGTTTCATGAACTGATCAACTAAATTGACCCTGATTAATCTAAACTTCATGCTGATATTTGGAAGCTGAAATGGTTTTTATTTTAAGCCTCTGTGCATCCAGCTCAGCTGTGAAGATCTGACCTGCAAAGTTAACACAACCCAGGTGGCTAGAAAGGCCCAACAGAGGCTTCACTTTCTTAGGGTCTTGCGGAAGAACAGGGTAGAACAACAGCTAATGACCCTCTTTTACCGGTCTACCATAGAGAGCGTCCTCTCGTATGGTATTGTGGTTTGGTATGCTGGTCTGACAGCCGCGGACAAGAAAGTATTACAGAGGGTGGTGAGCACAGCACAAGACATTGTGGGCTGTTCCCTGACACCACTGGATGACATCGCCAGGGCTCGTTGCCTTGGAAGAGTGAGGAAGATTCTCAGGGATGACTCACACCCTGGACGGTATCTCTTTACTCTCCTACCATCCGGTAGGAGATATAGGAATATAGCCAGCCGTACCAACAGGCTGAAAAATAGCTTTTATCCGTGGGCTGTTAGGCTTTTAAATGGGACATAATCTTATGCAGAATTGACTTGGGAGGCCGGTGTGTGGTGTAGTTGGTTCACATAGTGTGGTGGGATGGAGGGTTTGTTGTCACTGTGTGTTGGGGGGAGAGAGCACGGGGGGAGGCTCAGCTAATCTCAATGTACACATGTTGTACTTTGACAATAAAGGATTATTATTATTATTATTATTATTATTATTATTATTATTATTATTATTATTATTATTATTATTATTTATTGTAATTATGACATGGAGACATCCATGTTGTTTTCCTTGCAAAAATATGGAAGTAGTTTGGGATCAATCTCTTCCAGGATGTTTCTTGAAGTCCCAACTCCAGAATTTCCTAGCAGTTTCCCACCAAAGTACAGGTAGTCTTTGACTTATGATCACAACTGGGCCCAAAATTTCTGTTGCTAAGGGAAACATTTGTTAAGAAATTTTGCCCCATTTTTAAAATATACTTTATTAGATTATAGAATAAAATACAAAATACAAAGCAAATAGTAGGACAAACTGGTGAGGGGAAAAGGAAAGAAAAGTGAGGGGGAGAAGGGGGGAAAAAGACATTGACTTCCGACTTCATCTGTTGCACTAGAATGAAGCATTAACATCAAGGCTCAACTTTTTACTTTTCCATAGTAGTAACCATTTCTATAACAACAAATCAATCTAATCAGTAAAACCCAAAATCAAAGTTTCATTTTTTCCACCTCAAGCACAAAGTCCAGAAGTGGTCTCCATGTAGAAACAAAAATACTTATATTCTTTTCCTTAATCGAGACAGTCAATTTAGCCATCTCTGCCAACTCCATCAACTTCTGTAGCCATTCATCCATAGTGGGAATCGAAATATCCTTCCATTTTTGTGTATACAGCAGTCTTGCTACCGTCAATATATATAAGGTCAAAGTTCTAAATTTGTTAAGTGAATCACTGCAATTATTAAGTTAGTAACACAGTCGTTAAGTGAATCTGGCTTTCCCATTGACTTTGCTTGTAAGAAGGTCACAAAAGGTGATCACATGACCCCGGGGCATTGCAATAGTCATAAATATGAGTTAGTTGCCAAGCATCTGAATTTTGATCACATGCCCATGGGGATGCTGCAACAGTTCAAGTGTGAAAAATGATTATGTCACTTTTTTCCCCAAGCTGTTGTAATTTTGAGTGGTCACTAACTGAATTGCTGTAAGTTGAGGACTACCTGTATAAAGCTTTTTCAACACTGCTTAGTTTTTGAGATCTGCCAAATACATACTTTTAAAAATTATTTTATTTTCAAGGGTTCTACATAATTTTTTACTTCTTCTCTATGACTGGTCATCTCTTTACTTTTCTTCAAAAGAGAAGAAAAATTGCTTCTTGCCCAAGGCATTGTGACATCTGACAGTACTACTGGAGGCAGCCTTGGCTAGAGTGGACAATACTAACATTTCATTGTTTCCAGTGGTGGGATTCAGCCAGTTCACAACAGGTCGGCACAACCAGTAGCTGTTTTGTTGTTGTTGTCCAGGCTCAGAATGGACTTCTGGAAACGGCATCCACACAGAGAACCGGTTGTTCACATATTTGAATCCCGCCACTGATTGTTTCCCAAAGCTTGGATCTATTGCTCTTTATCTTTCATGTTTCAGTTGAACAGTTCAAGTCCCAATGTTTATTATATACTTATCTTTTATTCTATATAAATTATGTCTGGGTTCCCACAGCATGTTTCAGTTAATCACTGAATACAGTCGTTTTCCTGTTTGCACAGTCACAGTTAATCAGATCTTTAAGTAACTACAGGGCCTTGAGGAATACCCTGCAAAGCCTACACACAGGCTCAGGTCACCTGCCCTGAGTGTCCCACCCCCTGAGGCACCTCATGCTCCATTTCTTGATGGACTCCCCTTAGTTCTTCACTTTCTTCCTACCCAGTGAGCAAGGAAGATCAAGGATGGCCTGACTTCTCCTTGCTCACTGCAATTTGCAATCTCTGATCGGCGTGATCTCCCTTTGCTTGAGGAGTAGAAATGAAACTGGAGGTTTACAAGTGTTGTGAGTCTTCACCTGCCAACAGATCCAGCAGCTGAGTCAGATGAATTGGATGAGGGGAAAGGGTTGCCTGGGGTCACATCAGAGTCTGTGGAAGGCTCTGAGGAGCATGAAGACTCAGAGCTAGATGTGACACCAGGCCCATCTACTCATGCTCAGGCAGAGAGACAGCTGGGTTGGGGGCCTGAACTGAGCAAAGATGAGTAGCAGATGGGGCCTGTTCCAGATGCACAAATGCACAGGGAGGAAAGGTGTGCAGAACAGTGGAGGGTGATGGGTGACTCTCCACAAAAAGTAAAAGACCATAAGAAGCCACACCCTGGCTGGACTATAAAGAGGAGAGGCGTGGGAGGGGCTGGTTGCTGAAGGCAACCATTCATGCTATGGCTTCGTGCTTCTGTTGTTGGATTTCTTGCCTCAGGATTCTTGAACATTTAACCAAATTTGTTGGATTTCTGTGTGTTTGAGTCATTTCAACCTTGAGCATTCCAGAGACCAAATCTTGTTCGTTTCAACAGCTAAAGGACTGTTTGGAGTTTTGTTCCATAAAAGCTGTGTCAAAATAAAAGGGGTTTATCTTACAAAGTCCTGCCTTGCTCAGTACAAAGGGGTTTTTCCTCGTGAGTAAGCAGTTGAGCAGTATTCACATAGGCTGGAACAGAACAACAAACTGTAGCTAATTCATGCCTGCTACAGCCAGCCTGATCTCCCTTGAGTGGATGAGTGACTGGTGGATCCTAAGGGGTTGAATGGTGGGTGGTGAAAGCTGCAGCAGCCATAACTTTGAAGCCAAAGTGTAAGTAGCTTTTGGGGAATCTGTTGTAACTTTGGCTGCTAAGCAATTTGTCATAAGTCAAGGACTACCTGTAGAGAAACTGGATTTATGCAATGTGCTACATTGAGCCTAAGGTCTTTTGGATGACTCATCCTTAAAGATAGAGGAGGATATTTATGAAAGCACTAAATTCATAGTCCAAGGCCTAGTGTAAGGTTTGGGGGAAAATCCTATCCCACAAATCTAAGGCCAAGATTTTCATCAGATTTTCTGGAAAATACTCTAGGTGAATGGGAACAATAGGATATCAACAAGCTGAAAGGTATAGAAGAATATATTTGCAGGAAAAAGTACCAATAGTGTAAGGGTCTACTCAGAGCTAAGTAGCTTGTACTTTGAGCAAATCTAATGCATCCATTTGGGCTTAGGTAGATGGTTGAACATCCTATTATAAAAAGCTCTGCGTTGAAACATCCCATTCTGGACTGAATTTATTTGTGTGAACTTCTGAAAATTGGCTTAACTTTCACTTGTCATCTCTGCTTAATCCTTTGGACATAAAAATGGTGACTCTATTATTTGGAATTGTTTTGTTCTTCTTCTGATATCCCTGCTGAAATTGTCTCATGTTTACGAGGCCTTGATTTATCATATTTTTTTAATAAGGACTGAACATAACTAAAATTAGCACTAGGAAAATTCAACTGCCATGGGTTTAAATGATCTAGTTCACCATGTTCTAAGCCTAGACCTTGAGAATTTTATAGAATATTTCAGATGATTTTCCATAGATTAAATACATGTGAGGAGAATTATAATTCCATACATATTCAGAGAAAGAAAAAGAATTGGTTTTGCTATAGAATGCAGGTTTGGCAGAAGAGCTTTAAAAAGGAATAAATATATATTGCAAAATTCTATAATGAAATAGTCAACAAGTTCAGGTGGTGGGGGGAATAATTAAATCACAAGATTATTACTTTTGTGGAAAGGTATACCCAAAAGAGATACCCAGGCTCTTTTGGGCTGGTGCTCAATTATGGTGATACATAATTAAATTGTGTCACAGCTGCAAATCAACTCACGCTTAGTGTGCCCCCTTTAAAAACAAAATCTCTTTCATCTGTACAGAATGAAAACATCACTGGAGTTCCATATGGTCATATACAGTACTGATTTTCCCTGCATGAGATCTATATCTATTCCTTCTTATACACAAAAAAGAATATGTAGACTAAAGAATACTGTTGACAAGCAATGGATTTGGATTATTTTAGAGGCCCTGAATTGTAAATGTATCAATAGGTCACCTCCCATTTATTTGGTGTGTTCCTAATGAGAAGGATCAAATGCAAATTACTGTCTTTAGAATGTAATTCACAATCTTGTCTTTTACCTTCATAAACCATCCATCATATCTATCTCAGCTTCACAGCTTGCTTTGTGGTTTCCAATACTGTTATGTTATGTTGCGTTGAATTTCATAGGGTACCTTATGAATACTGTTGATTCTACACTTAGTCCAAAAGTTGTTTATTGACTTTGCCCTCCTGAATAAGCACTAGGGGAGGGAAGACTGAATGCTTAAAACAGTTAATGATTAATCCAACAGCATAAAGCAACATTAACTTGGTTTTTGCAACAGAGCTGTAGTGTATTGCTTAAAAAGACCTGTGGTTTTGAGTAAAGAATACAATGTTGTTTAATTAAGTCACTTGGCCATAAAGATAACCATGCAGAATATTTAAATGATTCATAAGTGCATTGTCAAAACTGTATACTTAACTTTGCAAAGAACACCAACCTCGGGATGTGGGGAGGTAGAAGAATCCAAGGCAGAAGTGAACAGCTTTGCTCATCTTTACTAGTAGCATGCTGTTTTGTTTGTATATCAAAGTTATTATTACAATTGTGGTTTGTGAACTGTTTCATTGCCATCTAGTGGTTTAACTTTTACATCAGCATGATCTAGTTTTTGAATGGCAAAATCTGTTCTGCAAGTAGGAATTTACATCAGTTTGATCTGTAAATTCACTGCAGATAATTTCCAAGGAAAATAACTTTTTAAAGGAATAAATAATATGTTAGGTTCTTGTAGTGGCTTTCCGGCTTCTGAAGGATTTCATTGGCTATTTGAGTAGGTAAGGTATTTGAGTGATAGGCTATTCACATATCATCCTTAAATAAAGTTCAATAAATGATATATAGTTTTGCATAGATAATGTGAATCGGAATCATATGACTTGGTTTTCTAAGTTGTGAAGAGACTCATCTTCTCTAGGAGATTTAATCAGGAATTACAAATGGAATTGGTTTTCTTCAAATATTATAAAATAAATACCTTTCTTCACTATCTGATTTGTGCTAGATGCCTTTATATCATTTGCACATTATGATATTTATTTTGTAAACATAATGTTATTACTATTACAATATTATAGTATTAGTAGCAATACATATTAATATTACTATTGTCATGGAAAAAACAATGAAAGAAACAGAGACAGCAACACAAAGCAATACTTCCTACTTTACGATTCAGAGGTTTATTTCAGCAATAATTTGGAACACACACGCAAACATCACTTACATTAAAAACTCATTGCAATGAGTGACATAGCAGTCTCAGCAAGTACAGCTATACCCTTTCACGTACTAAAACCGCAGAGAGATGGTCAGCAATCTTACACTTTCTGTTGACCCTCTGCTGATCATAACTTTCCACATACCACATTTCTTCCACATAGAGGAACAAATACCTCTAATACCATTTTCTTGAGCACAGGTTCTCCTCAGGGCTATGTCCTAAGTCCGCTGCTGTTCACCCTGTTGACTCATGTCTGTTGTGCTAGGTTTGCCACCAACCATATTGTGAAGTTCGCAGATGATACAACAGTAGTGGGCCTTATTCATGATGACAGTGTGGAAACTTACCGCAAGGAGTTTGAGGGGTTGGTGAACTGGTGTAAGGAAAACAGCCTAGTTTTAAATACTGGAAAAACCAAAGAGATCGTTGTTGATTTCAGAAAAGGCAGGCACAGCCACACTTCTCTGTGCATTAATAATTCACCTGTGGAGATGGTTACCAGCATCAAATTCCTGGGTGTGCAGCTAACGAGTAGGCTGACTTGGTTGCTCAACAGTGAGAAACTGGTGAAGGGGGCACAGCAGCGCCTTGACTTTCTGCATTGCATGAGAAAAGCTCATCTTCCTTCCCTTGTTCTGACCACTTTCCACAGGGGATGATTGAGAGCATCCTGTCATACAGCATCACAGTCTGGTTTGGAAGCATCACTGCTTCAGATAGGAAGCCGGTGCAGAGAGTGGTGAGGATGGCCGAAAAGATCATTGACAGTTCCCTCCCTCCCATCCAGGACATAGCACAGAAGCATTGTTTGAACAGGGTCCGTAAGATGACCTGGGACACTACTCATCCTCTTCACAACCTGTTTTCCTTGTTACCTTCTGGGAGGAGGCTTTGTGGTATCCATAGCAGAACATCCAGATTCAACCATAGTTTCATTCCATACAGCATTAACCTTGTGAACTCTCAGGCTTCCTCCTTCTCCTTCAAGATGGACAGTATTTAATATTTTATTGCTATGTATGTTTAGGGGTGTGGGTCTGTACATATGTTGTATATAGTATGTTTTAGATGTGTGTCATGTATGTGTTTCACTTTGAGAGCGGGCAACTAAATTTCATTTTTGATGTGTGCCTTTGTGCCCACAGTAAAAAATGACAATAAAGGGACTTCCGCTGGCGGCGCGGCGCTGAAGACAGCCTCCCCTGGCTGCCCGCGGCTCAGCTGTTTGTTTTTTCGCCCGAAACAGCGCCGATCAGCTGTTCGGGCGAAATTGAAGCCCCCTCCTCGGGAGAAGAGGAGGGGGTGAGGCCCCAGGTAGGGGTAGAGTTCTCCGAGGCCGCCTGAGCTTTGAGCTTGGGCGGCTGAAGGATCGAACTCCCCCGAAGCCTGGGTTGCTCCCAGCTGGCCGTCGTCTCTGCTCCGAACTTCCTGGAGCAGAGCCAGGCGTCTGCGAACCATCCCTGCCTGAAGAAAGGACTATGATTTAAAGGAGCAGGCAGAGCGGTACAAGAGGAAAAGGTGAAGAGGACTATTTTACTGTACTCTCTAACTTGTTGGACTTTTTAAACTTTAATTGAAAGTGCGTCATAATTGAGGATTAAAAGATGGCGGCTAAACCTCCCTCTAAAACTCTTCGGAGTGGAGGATCCTCGCCGGTGCAACAATCATCACTACAGGCATTGCACCCTCCTGAAGTGCTGACATCGAAGGATTTGCGAGATGCCTTGGATAAACATGCCCAGGTACTTTTGGAATCAATTAATCAATCAATTGCTGATAAATTTGCACAGATGGAGGAGAAATTGGAGAAATTTGAGGAAAGAATGGAAGAGAGGATGGAACAGAAGTACAGCGTGATGAAGGTAGACATTTTGACTTCAGTGCATAAAGTGGCGGAATGTGTGGAAGATTTAGATGAAAAAGTGGATGATTTGGCTCAAAGGAATGCTATACTAGAAGTAAAAGCACGGGAGAATGAAATTGAAAGAGGCAAGTTGGAAAGGGAGTTAAGCCATGCCCAATATTACCAGATGCAGTTTGCTGTCAGAATTAGAGGCTTAAAAGAGAATGTTAAAGAAGATTTAAAGCAGCTGATCTCTGAGGCTCTCGAAGGGGTATTGAACCAGCCAGCATCTGAAATAAGAGCAGCTATGGATAAAGTGTTTCGGGTGAATTCATGGATTGCCAGACAGAGAAAGTTGCCTAGAGATGTGGTGGTTTATTTTGCAAAAAGAGAAACTAGAGATCAAGTTATACAAGCTGCCTATGATGCTAAGGTTGTGATTGCTGAACAAGAAGTCTTGGTTTTAAAAGAAATTCCTCCAAGGATTTTAAGGGGAAGAAAGGACTATACATTTCTTGTGCAAGAGCTCAAGCAAAGAGATATAAGGTTCAGATGGGAGATTCCAGAGGGGCTGATGGTGATGTATGAAGGTAAAAGGTATAGGCTGATTACTGTGAAACAAGCACGTGATTTCTACAATAATGTCTTAAAAGCAACCCCATTAACGCTCCTGGAAGCTGGAAAGAGATCTGGAGAAGAAGAACAACAAGAGGAGGAAACAGAGGAAAATGGTGCTGGAGGAGATCAAGCTACAATCTCTTTGGATGATCCTAGAGAGCAAAGAGTGACGCGTGCTGCTTTAAAACGAGCAAAGAAAATAAAAGAACAAGATCAGCAAAAGTCTTCAGATTCTTCACATCGCATTCATAGCCAAGCTGTGGGAGGAGCACGGCCTAAAGTAACCAGTCCTATCAAAGCTGTGGTCCAAGAGCTTCTCGAGGATATACATGGCAACTAAATTTTTAACCTGGAATGTTAATGGACTAAACTCACCGCAGAAGAGGAAGAAAGTTTTTCAATATTTAAAACAATTTAAGATAGATGTTATATGCCTGCAAGAAACGCATATTAGAGTTTTGGATCAAAAGTATTTATTGAACTCGAGGCTGGGTACGCAATTTGTTGCTTCTGCAGAGAATAAGAAAAATGGAGTGGTTGTTTATGTTAAAAGTGCCTTAACAGCGGACCTAATTGAAGCAGATAAGCATGGAAGATATGTTATGATCGAGCTGTTGTCTGAAGGTAAAAAGACGCTTTTAGTTGGATTATATGCTCCAAATCAACAACAAGCTGACTTTTTTAGTTTACTTCATACAAAGCTTACCCAGTTGGATTATAAATCCTTTATTTTTATGGGGGACTGGAATGGAGTTATGGATGTACAGTTGGATAAGGCTGGAGCCTTTAAACGCATTCCAAGTCACGCTAGACTGCCTAAATCTTTTTTTGAAATGAAGGATGACCTGGAATTGCGAGATATTTGGCGTGAGAGACACTTGCGGGAGAAGGATTATACATTTTATTCTGATAGACACCAATCTTTTTCGAGGATTGATTTTATTTTGTTGACTAATGATCTTCTTTTGAGAACTAAAAAGGTGAAAATCTGCGCAAGAATTATCTCTGATCACAGTCCAGTGTGGTTGGAGATTGATAAGGAAAGAGGAGATAGACGCTCATGGCGCGTAAATGAGAATTTGTTTAGAAATCAGAGAAATGTGGAAGAATGCAAACAGCGGATGAAGGATTTTTTTGAGATGAATATGAATAAGGGTACCTCTATGGATATGGTTTGGGATGCTAGCAAGGCCTATATGAGAGGGGTGTTGATATATATGAATAATAGACATAGACGTGCAGTGGAAACTAGAAGGAAAGAACTGGAGAATGAAATAAAGGAAAAAGAAAAGGCTTTGATTTTGGACCCAGAGGAGCTGAAGATCAAGGAGGCTATTAGACTGTTACGAGGACAATTTGATAAATTAATGGCTGATCAAGTGGCGACCAATCTGCGGTTTGCTAGGCATAATACTTTTTGCAATGCTAATAAGCCAGGCAGATGGTTGGCTTATAGACTGAGGAAAAAACAAAGGGCATCTAATATAGATAAGATTGAGCATAAAGGAAGGGTTGTGTATCAACAGAATCTTATTAAGGATGCCTTTGTGGATTTTTATTCGAAATTATATACTAAAGAGGACATTAATGCAAAAGATATTGATACGTATTTGGAGAAGGCTAGCATCCCGGTTCTTACGCAAGTACAAAAAGAGGGGATTAACCAACTGATTACAGAAGAAGAAATTTTTACAGCTATTAAGGAACTGAAGGTGGATAAAGCACCAGGCACTGATGGCTTGACTGCGGCCTATTATAAAAACTTACAATTAGAGATGATAAAACCGTTAAAGGAACTGTTCCAGACAATCCAGAGGGGGGGAAAGGTGCCCCCGTCTTGGAAAACAGCTTTTATCTCTTTGATTCCGAAGGAAGACCAGGATGCTACTTTAGTTAAAAATTATAGACCGATATCGCTTTTAAATACAGATTATAAGATATTTGCTAAGGTTTTGGCTAATAGACTGATGAGGGTTCTGCAACAGGTGATTCATGGGGACCAAACGGGGTTTATTAGTGGAAGACAAATGAAAACTAATGTGAGACATATAGTTGATGTGTTAGAGTTTTTGGAAAGGCACAACCAGATCTCTGCTGCGCTAATCTTTTTAGATGCTGAAAAGGCTTTTGATCAATTGAATTGGCAATTTTTGTTGAAAGTTTTAGACAAAATGGATTTTGGGGAAAAATTTTTACAACCGATTAGGGCATTATACCAAAAACAAACTGCCCGAATTATAGTTAACAATAGTTTGACAACAGTATGTAATATTGAGAAGGGCACAAGGCAAGGGTGTCCGCTATCGCCCTTGTTATTTATATTAACATTAGAGATATTATTGGTTAAGATTCGGAATTCGGAAAAAATTAAGGGGATACAAGTTGGAGATCAGGATTACAGATTGAGAGCATTTGCAGATGATCTGGTTGTTACAGTGACCCAGCCAGAGAACTCTGTTGTGGACCTGATGGAGATAATAACACAATATGGGAAGGTTTCTGGATTTAAAGTAAATATACAGAAAACTAAAATTTTGGCTAGAAATATGACAGTTTCGCAGAAGGCTCTCCTAGAAGGATTAACTGGATTTGAGATTGTTAAAAGGGTTAAATATTTGGGGGTGATTTTGTCGCCCTCTAATACAAAGCTATATAAAAATAATTATGAAAAGTTATGGGGGGAAATTCAAAAAGAACTGGAGAGTTGGGAAAAATTGCAATTGTCTTTGTTGGGACGGATTGCAGCAGTGAAAATGAATGTCCTGCCCAAATTTTTATTCTTATTTCAAATGATACCGATTCTTAAGAAAGACTCTAACTTGGAGGAATGGCAGCGTGGTATCAATAAATTTGTGTGGGCAGGGAAAAAGCCACGAGTTAAACTTAAGATTATGCAGGATACTCGTGAGAGAGGTGGCCTTAAAATGCCTAATTTTAAATTATATTATGAAGCTGCTGCACTAGTAGGAATAAGTGATTGGATTAATTTGACACAATCGAGGTTATTAAATCTTGAGGGCCATGATCTGTTGTTTGGCTGGCATGCATATTTGTTGTATGATAAGAAGGTAGATACTGTGTTTAGGATGCATATTTTAAGACAGGCATTGCTGAGAGTTTGGAAGAAGTATAGACATAAGTTAAGCAGCAAGATACCATTGTGGGCAATCCCAAAACACGCAATAGAAAATATACATGCTGGTTTCAAACATGATGAGACTACTTACAAGGAAATTTTAAGTTTGGAAAGGAATATTTGGTGCTTGAAATCATATAGTTTCTTGCGAGAAGAGAAGGTTGTTCAGACTTGGTTCCAATATATTCAGTTACAGGCCAGGTGGAAAGAAGACCAAAAAAATGGATTTGCAACGACTGATGAAAATTTGATAAAGCAAATTAGAAATCAAGGACCAGCACATATTAAACGGATATATCTTGCATTGATAGAGATCGATTCAGAAACAGAGCTTGTTAAGGATTGTATGATAAAATGGGCCCAAAACATTCAGGAAGTTATTACAATGGACACGTGGGAAAAGATCTGGGTGAGGAATGTAAAATTCACTCAAGCTCAAAGTTTAAGAGAGAACTTTTACAAAATGTTTTATAGATGGCATCTAGATCCTAAAAAGCTTGCAAGTATGTATCCGAATTATCAGCCTAAATGTTGGAGGTGTGGTGATGAAGAGGCAACATATTTTCACATATGGTGGACATGTAAAAAGGTCAAGGCTTTTTGGATAAAAGTCTGGTGGAATATGCAGAAGATTTTTAAACGGAGGATAAAGTTTTGTCCGCAATTTTTTTTGTTGGGAATAATTGTTGACGCTACAGTTGTGGACTCTAAGTTGATGTTGAATTTAGTTACGGCAGCAAGACTTTTGATAGGTCAATATTGGAAGAAAGAGGAACTGCCGACTATACAAGAGTGGATTTTAAAGGTTTCCGACTTGGCAGAGATGGCGAAGATTTCGGCCTATTTGAAAGATTACTCGCAAGAACATTATATTATGGAATGGAGAAAATGGATTGAGTTTATCCAGAATAAGTATAGGGTCAAGAAGTTTTATCTAGCATTTGAATAAGTCTTCTTTCGTTTTCTTTTTTTTTTTTTTATTTTGTCTTCTATATATATTTAATAATGCTAAGTTTTGTTTGATTCTATATAAGTTAGAGAGTGATGGATTTTAGAATTTATAGTTGTTAGTATATGGTTGTTTATGATTGCTTTTTTATATATATATACCTTGTATTTAGCTCTGGGAAGTCCGGGGGGGGAGGGGGGTTGGGGGGAGGTGGGGGGAGGAGGGAGGGGGGGAGGGGGGGAAGGGGGGAGGTAGGGAGGGGAGGAGGGAGGGGAAGGGGGTTTCTTAAAGGAAAACTGTATTTTTAAAACTTTTCAATAAAAAAAAAATGACAATAAAGATTATCTTTTCTTATGTTATACCCGTGTACATTGGAACCCGCACCCATCAACTACTTTCAGTTCCCCATTTCTCACCGTTCCAGTCCTTATGTTCTAAATATATTTGAAACAAGCAAGCTTAGCAAAAGCACATTGAGTAAAGTACAGTTGCAATTGGGATTACAAATAGCTCCTTCGGATTGTAAAACTGAGCATAGCACAGACTTTGGTTCAACACTTTTTCCATGAGGCCTGATTTAGTTCAAATGGGCCTAACCTTTGCATAAAAGAACAATAGCCAATATTTTCATTTTCCACACTACTATCATTTCTATATTCTACTCTGGCCATGTAAGCAGCATTCAAAATAAAATCCTATTCTGCATTATTTGGAAGTAAATTCTGTTGCATTGAATGGTACCTCTTAAATATATTTTCAATAAAATGTGTATTTTCTTAATATCCTTAGCTTAGAAAGACAGTGAAGGAAGAGAGAGTGCTTTAAAAAGGTAAAGGTTTCCAACTCTAGGGGCCGGTGCTCATCTCCGTTTCAAAGCCGAAGAGCCAGCGCTTGTCCGAAGACGTCTCCATGGTCATGTGGCCGGCATGACTAGACGCCAAAGGCGCACGGAACGCTGTTACCTTCCCACCGTAGTGGTCCCTATTTTTCTACTTGCATTTTTACGTGCTTTCGAACTGCTAGGTTGGCAGAAGCTGGGACGAGTAACAGGCGCTCACTCTGTTACGCGGCACTCGGGATTCGACCCGCCAAACTGCCGACCTTCCGATCGACAAGCTCAGCGTCCTAACCCACTGAGCCACCGCGTCCCTTTTGAGAGTGCTTTAGATTTACTGAAATATAGTGAATTAAACTTCTTTTTTATTTTTTTTCTTAAATTTAGCCTCTTCCAAAATGGACTATGATTGATAATTGATTTTTTTGTTTAAAAAAAAAACTTTATTATTATCATGATTCACTGCACAGTCAACAGATGTTTAGACTGGATTTGGTGTTTTTCCTCCACCCTCAAATCCTTCCCAAGGACTTGGGATAGGCGGATGTTGTTGTTGTTTTTAATAATATTAAAGGAATGGTCACAGGATGTAAGGTGTTCCAAGTAAAGCTGCCTTTTACAATTGACTAGTGGGGATTTTTGTCAATGCCAATGGTGTTGACATGATGATCCAAATAATTTGATATTGCATTCAGGGCATATATTACTATTGGTACTTTCTTTGATTTCTTTTGCCAGTAATATTTCACTTCTATTTGCTGCATGTCTTTGTGATTTTCTCCAGTTCTTTCTCTTCTGTTCTGCTATCCCCAGGTGCTGCAATATCCACTATCCAGACTTATTTGTGTTTCTTATTGACAATTCTTAATTCTGTGGTGTTGTGTGGCAGATACATGTCTGTTTGAATCCTAAAATCCCATAGCACTTTAGCTTCTTCGCTTTCTATTACTTTGATTATTTTGTGATCCTACCAGTTCTTGCTTGCAGGCAAGTGGTATTTAATTCCAGAAAAAACGATGCACCATTGTTGCTGCTTTGCCATGCTGTTGTTTGTAACCAGTCTGTACAAATTTCTTACAACAGCTGATTTGGTGGTCCATTGTTTCTTCAGCTTCTTTGCATTTGCTATCTTCTCAGTTCTGGCTTTATATGAATTTATTTTTAAGGTTTGTTTGTTTTTTGCAGCTAGTCCCTCTGCCTTTTAGTTCAATTTTCTTGCTCTTAGCCATTGCTAGTTCTTGTTATCTTCTTTGCCTGGTAGGTTTAAAATATATAGCTTCAGTGCATCTTTTTCACTATTCTTCAAATATTCTTCCAATGTCCTTGTTTTTTCTTCAGCTCTCTGGTATACTTGAAACATTCCACATCCACCCATGCTACTTATTAATAGAATTATCAAAACTGCACAGTGAATGAGGGGTATGATTCATTGTCATTATTTTTCTGGTTTTCCTATTTGCTTTTAGTTCTGCTTGAGTCCAGTCCACTATCCTGGCTGTGTATCTAATGATTGGAAATGCCCAGTTATTAGCCTTGATGTCATTTCTTCCACTGAGTTTGGGCTTTAAGATATTATTTACTCTGTATTCACAATGTATTCACCACTAGCCTTCTTCTTGACTTCATTGTGCTTGATGTTGCCAGTTTGAAGGATGCCTGGTATGTGCAAAGATCGTCTTCATCCAGATTCCACCAGTTCGTATTTAAGTGAAAATTGGATTTTAAAAATGTATACTGCACTCTTTTTAGTGTTAAGAACCTGTTTAGGCCTGCTGCATTGTAAGGTGATAAAACATTGAGCTCTACCATCTCAAAATTTAAATGCATATGTATCATCTTTTAAATCCTTTTTAAGATCATTTAGATCCCTCAATTTTATTTATTTATTCATTCATTCATTTAGAAACCAAATACAAAGAGTTATCCCCAGCCAACAGTGAACATTAAAAATGAGATATCATCTCCATTTGCTATACATAGGAAGAACAGTTACAGGAAATTATGTCTAATCTAATGAAAAGAATGACTAGGGGAGACATGATAGTAGTGTTCCAGTATTTGATGGGTTCCCCCAAAGACAACGAAGTCAAACTATTTTCTAAAGCACCAAAAGGCAAGACAAGAAACAATGGATGGAATCTGCCAAAAAGAGAAGCAAGAGAGACTGGACAGCCATTTGTCTGGAATAGTATAGGGCAGGGGTAGGCAACCTCGGCTCTTTTATGACTCATGGACTTCAACTCCCAGAATTCCTGAGTCAGCTGACTCAGGAATTCTGGAAGTTGAAGTCCATGAGTCATAAAAGAGCCGAGGTTGCCTACCCGTGGTATAGGGTCTCCTGCCATAGGCAGGAGATTGGACTAGCAGACCTCCAAAGTCCCTTCCAACTCTATTATTCTATGCTCTACTGTATGTTCTCAGAATGTACGAAGATCAGATCCTGGAAGCATCCCAAAGTCCTCCAGTTGAGAAAGTCACAAGTCCAGCCAAGAATAGTAATGCCGTGATGATAATGATCACGCCAGGATATTTTTTTTGACAACCTCATTCCACTTCAATATCTTAGATTATGTTTCACAAGTTTTCAAGAATACTCTTATATGTTGTATTCACTGAAAAGGCTCTTCTGTATGTGATATTCATTGAAAACATTGAAATCAGGCTTTTCTGGCCAAGAATTATCTTGGCTTTGCAGATTATATTGTTTTGTTTTCTGTTTTTCTTGTGATCTGTATCCTGCAGGAGTCTTTTCTTGTGGCTGCTTATTTGTAAAAAGCAATGTTTCCCCCTCCTTTCCTTTCTTAACCGTAATAGCATCATGAGGTCTGAATATATAATGGATGAAGGTCATTCTTTATAAGAATCCTCTGTTTCTCAGAAGTTTAGCCTATCAATCTACATGGAGTTCTGAAAATGTCACCTTGCAAAACCATATGGTGTGCTTTGGCAGGAAATTAGAAAGAGCAAAAACAATGTACCAGGTCAAAAGATGGTTATTAATTTTCCATTTCTGACTTTGTTGACAGACAGAACAATTGTATCTTTTTATTTTATTTATTTATTTATTTATTTATTTATTTATTTATTTATTTATTTATTTATTTATTTATTTATTTATTTATTTATTTATTTTAATCCTTCTCCGAAGACTCAGGGCGGCTTACAATCTAGGAAGCACAAATCAATGTGCTTAGCAATAGCCTTCATTCTATGTATATGCCTGGTTATTAGGGCTTTCGCCCCCTCCCCCCGGTGGCATTTTTACAAAGTCAGCTTATTGCCCCCAACAATCTGGGTCCTCATTTTACCTACCTCGGAAGGATGGAAGGCTGAGTCAACCTTGAGCCTAGAAACTTTTTTAAAAAATGGATTACAATACACCAACCTTAGTTGGCTTTTGTATTTAGTAACACAATCTCTTGTGGGAGATTAATCATGATTTGAGGAGTAGAGAAAGTATCTAAAATGGAGTTTAATGCAAGATGAAAAAAATGAAAAGCTTAAAGGGATAAATACATTGTAGACAATAAGTACAGAAAGAAGTTATTTGGGATTAGTCCAGGAAAAGAAATTTTCTATTCTTTCTTTTTTCTTTCTTTCTTTTTTTTCCCTGCCGTTTCTTTTCAATTAGCTGAAAGAATTTAATTTAGAAGTGATTTCAAAGGAGAGAAAAATTTAAGTGAAATTATCATGAGTTGTTCCAAAACATGGGGCAAAGTAAGTCATCCCATCTCCATTGCATTTCGCTCTCTACTTCCTCTCTGTCATTCCAAAACTCCATTAAATAATTATCCTTCCCCAGAAAAATTCAAAATTTAATATCTGCCAAGCAGCCACAAATATATTGAAATATACTTACGACTGCAATTGAGCACCAAATTTCTGTTGTTAAGTGAGACAATTGTTAAGTGAAATTTGCTTCATTTTATGACCTTTCTTGCCACCGCTGTTAAGCAAATCATTGCAGTTGTTAAATTAGTAAAGCGGTTGTTAAGTGAATCTGACTTCCCCACTGACTTTGCTTGTCAGAAGGTCACAAAAGGGGATCACATGATCCCAGGACATGGCGACCATCATAAATATGAGTCACTTACCAAGAATCTCAGTTTTGATTATGTGACCGTGGAGATGCTGCAACAATGAAAAATGATCATAATGATCACCTTTTTCAGTGCCATTGTAACTTTGAATGGTCACTAAATGAACTGTTGTAAGTCAAGGACTACCTGTATTTCAAATGGACATTAATGCCTAGATCTACGTGGGACCAGCATCACTTCTTATTATGCTAACAGTGCAGACTTGGATAATCAGCTGCTTAACAGAATAATATACGGACCTACAACAGGTTCTTTACAGCACACCTAAATAGCAATGTCTGGCATATGCTATGATTTTCTATCCCTATCCCACTTTATACCAGTGATAGCCTCTGATATAAGCAAGGATGCTCATTATATAAAGTTCGCTATATAATGGTCTTGATCTCCATGGGCTGATATCCATCACTCCTAAAAATTTAATGACTAATAAAGGAGAATATTTGTAGGGTTGATATGAAGGGTCCTTGGTGGTCTCTGAGCTGGCTTGTTTTCTTGATGTTACCTGGTTTGGGTAATGAAACATCTGCAAGAAAACAAGCCAGCTCAGAGGCCACCAAGGACCTGTCACAATTTAATGACTGATCAAGCAAACAAGCAAATATAATAATGTGTAGGAATGACTTGAGAGACATGAGCGAGAGCCAAAGGCTGGGCAATTGGCATGCAAAAGACAAAGGGACCCTCCTAGTTTTCCAGAGAGTAAAAGGAAAGAAGATGAAAAATAGTTTCAGTCTTGCAATTTCCTGTCTGTGAGAACAATTTAATCAGTGGAATGGCTTGCCCCCAGAAGTTGTGGGTGCTCTATGACTGGACATTTTTAAGAAGAGTTTGGGCAGTCCAGAATTGGGGTTGAGCAAGGGTTGGACTAGAAGAGTTCAGGGTTCCTTCCAATTCCGTTATTCCGTATTATGTTGATGTAACCTTAAAATAAAGGTAGAGCTAATACTAATACTTAGCCCAGCTAATACACAAGGCTAACAGCAAGTAACTAAATATTACTCAAGAACATACTGTATGCAAATGTGCAACTGCAAGCAGAAAAAAATCCTATACCCAAAATTAACACCTTGATTTCTTAAATGTATTTTTTAAGAAGATGCAATTTTGTTGAATACCTATATCCTGCCTAATTCCAGCTTTGTCTCCATGATATTTCTGGAATATTGATGAGTAAAAGCAAAACAGAGCTAGATATTTCCCATGAAGTTTTATAAGGAGTAACCTTGTGACACATCATTGGCCAGAAACCAACTTATCATTGTCCCAAATCTGCAACATTTTTACTTCTGCCTAAGAAGCTTCTAGGAAATTGGGTCAACAAGGCTGAATTCTGAAAGGTATCCTGGCTAATAATGTAAATTGCTAATTATAAGTTCATCTGAGTTGTGCATTTTATTCTGGTAAAGGACTCAAATATATTCTGTCTTCACACAAAAGTAGAATAGATATATCAGCTTATACCCTTAGTTTAATTAGACATGTGTATTTGCATGTTCTAATATAGTAGTAGCCATAGCAACAAAAGAGAAAGTGTATCTCTTATGATACTTTTAAAATTTTTGTGTCAAACTGTTATGAGGGGAACAAAATGTGGACAGCTCTAAACATAAGGAAACAAATGTTTTAAGTTCCAGTTTCAACCTTCAAAAGAAGCCCGCAGATCTGGTTAAATGGGTGTCCATTTAGGTCAGTGCTGCCAATTTTATAATTAAGCTGTACAATAAATAAACTGAACTATATCACAGTTCTAATCTTATGAAATAGATCAGGAGTATAAATACAATACTTTTTTTCCCTTTTTTCTGATAGTCTGTAACATATAAATCAAGTATTAAAGATTAAAAGGCAAAGTAAATGCTTTCAATACATTTTGCATTTTCAATCAGTTAATGTGCATCATGGCTGGAATTTATTAACTTACTGTGACCCACCATATCCCATTGACATACACATAATTGATTGATTGATTGATTGATTGACATTTTCTCCAACACTGAACTGTTTAACTATTTACATTACAGTAATACTTTATAGATCAACTGATGTATTTATTCAGTTTGCATAGTTATTTACAGGCCTTTTCAGTAATCTCATAAAGTTGCTGCAATACTTGATAATCAAATGTGTTTGCTTAAGGTGAATGCATTCATGGAATCCTAGAATTGAAAGAGGCCGTTTAGACTATTAAGGGTAACTATTAAGGGTAACCTGGTCAGTTCAGTAATCCAACATAAAGCATCAGGGGCTACCACAAAGAAGAGGGAGCCAAGCTATTCTCCAAAGCACCTGAAAGCAGGACAAGAAGCAACGGATGGAAACTAGTCAAGGAGAGAAGCAACCTAGAACTAAGGAGAAACTTCCTGACAGTTAGAACAATTAACCAGTGGAACAACCTGCCTCCAGAGGTGGTGAATGCTCCAACACTGGAGGTTTTTAAGAAGAGACTGGACAGCCATTTGCCTGAAATGGTATAGGGTTTCCTGCCTGACCAGGGGGTTGGACTAGATGACCTCCAAGGTCCCTTCCAACTACTTCTTCTTCTTCTTCTTCTTCTTCTTCTTCTTCTTCTTCTTCTTCTTCTTCTTCTTCTTCTTCTTCTTCTTCTTCTTCTTCTTCTTCTTCTTGTTATTGTTATTATTATCACTGAAAGTGTGATCTTTGCATAAATATATCCAGTGACTCTTTCATTTCTGTGAATAATTGGTTCTCTATTAGACTTTTCACTCTGTTAGGAACCTTGTTTTCTAATGTTCAATCAGAACCTGTCTTTCTGTAAGTTAAATCTTTTATTCCATGCCACGTACTTTGGAATGATAGAGAAAAAATCTTGTTGTCTTCTGAGCAACACCTTTCAACTAGCTGAAAAGACTTTCCCTGTCTCCCCCTGTTCCAGATTACGTCTTCCCTTCTGAAGACTAAATATTCTGACTTTTTCAGTCTTGCTTCACTTCTAGTTTGCCATTGTTTTGCTCTCTGAAGCTGTTCCAGTTTTTCTGAATCCTTTAGAATTCAGTGCCCCAAACTGGATATTATACACATATATGCAGTGGTGGAATTCAATTCTGTGAAAAACTGGTTCTCTGTGTGGATGCTGCTTCCGAAAGTCCATTCTGGGCCTGGGCAACAAAAAATTAGCTACCGGTTCTGCCAAAGTGGTGCGAACTGGCTGAATCTCACCACTGCAAATTAAAATAGATCTTTTTACTGTTGAAGCAGCCAAACGGTTCTTTAAACAGTTGACGGTCAGTCCCACGGCTAACTCATATCCAGTTTGCAATCCAATCATGTCCAGTTCTTGCTATGCCAAGATGTTTTTTCACAAGCACAATTATCAAGCCGTATGCCCCCATCATATAAGAACATTTTATTTTATTTTATTTTGTTTCCCTGGAGAAGAACATTGCATTTGCTTCTTTTAAATTTCATTACATTATTTTAAGCCTGTTTCTCTAACCTATATAAAAAAATTATTTCAGTTTTTGTCTTATACTGCATTAGCTAGCTCCCCAAAATTGTACATCTGTGAATTTAAGTACCCCCTAGATTTTTTCATCCAAAACATTAAGAAAAATGTTGAAAAGTAAAACACCTAACACTGAACTTGATGACATCTTCCTGAACACTTTAGTTTGATAAGGAAAATTAGACTACAATTTTCAGTCCATCTACTGTTCCTGTATGCTTATACTGTTGCCTTGATTTCAATTTCTTTGCTTTTATTCCTTTGTTCTTACATTTCAGCATATGCTTTTTACTTTCTGTAACTGTCTTGACAGTTGTATAAAAATAGGATATCTATGGAAATTCTCAGTCACTGAGTCATGGTTGTCCAAAGGAGCTTTTTCCAAAAGGTAACTGGAATACCGTAAATTGTTTTTTTTTCCTTTGAAAACATTTTGCTTCTCATCCAAGAAGCTTCTTCCGTTCTAATAGTTAGGACTGAAGAATCTTCTTGGGTGAAAAATGAAACATTTTCAAAGGAAAAAAATCAAAAAGTCCAGTAGCCTTTTGGAAAAAAAGTACCTTTGAGAGAAAAATGGGATATAATGCAATAATAATTACTTATAAATTCACCAGCGGCATTGCTCTCTTTTAAGACACGGATGATAGGATGTTGGGAGACAAAATGGGCAAATGAATATAGACAGTGTAGTGTCCTTCTGTTATATATGATCCTAAATGTATATTACCCAAATAGATACATAGAAATTCAGATTTCAGAGAAAAAATTCACATACAGCTGCTCAAATTTCAGTTTCTTTCACCAATAGAGAGATGAGAGTCAAAGGATTCTAAGAAGTAGTAATAATATCCATTGCAGAGTATAATTATTCCTTTTTTCAGTTTATTCTTGTATTTAATTGAAGAGCTAACTAAAATAAAATATATTCACCTTATAATATGAGGTTGGAATGGACACTTTGATCTCTTTCTTTTAAATTTTAGATTATATAGAGACAGGAAGCTGACAGATCTGATCTGATATATTGAACAAATCAAACGTATTGCTGCCAAAAAAGATTTTTTTATGCTTCTTTCTGTATAAATCTAAATTACCTTTTTTATTTCTTCCAAAAATTCAGTCTACGTTTTGGATTATTCTTCTCTGTGTCATCTTTGTAAGAGATTGGATTGAAGAGTGACCTGTTGACCCTTGAATTTTATGAATTAGAATCAAATGTTAGTCTTCTGTTTTGCGGAGTCAAGCCTCACTCATGAATGGTTGTCATTATGGATGTACTAAAATATTTTATATTCTTTATTTGTTTTTCATAATCCATTCTATTTTTTGTATTTATTATTCATTACTATTGGAATAACAGTGATTTTGTTAAATTCAGAAGTACATTTCCACTATGAGAAATTGAATCACTTTTTCTATTTTCTTACTCAATTAATCCTTATTTCTATTCAATTATTCTTTCTGATCTTTGCTTCTATTGAAACAGCTTGTCTTTTATCTTCCTTCAGTTCAGATATGATACATTTTGTGGTTGTTTTCCTGAAATATTATTTCCTGCTTCAATAAAAAAAAATTGTACAAAGCAGGAAACCTGTTCAGTACTATTAGTAAATATTAAAAATAATCAATTTAAAATGTCAGTCATAACCTTTTCTAAGACAGAGATAAGTATTATGCTTCAACTTATTTTCCAAAGCACCTGAAGGCAAGACAAGAAGCAATGGTTGGAAGCTAACTAAGGAGAGAAGCAATCTAGAACTAAGAAGAAATTTCCTGACAGTGAGAACAATAAACCATTGGAACAGCTTGCCTTCAAAAGATTTGGATGCTCCATCACTGGAGGCTTTTAGAAAGAAACTGGATGGCCATCTGTCTGAAATGGTATAGGGCAGGGGTAGGCAACCTCGGCTCTTTTATGACTCATGGACTTCAACTCCCAGAATTCCTGAGCCAGCCACACTGAGGGGAAAGGGAGAGGTTTCCAAGCTGAGCCATACTGGCTCAGGAATTCTGGGAGTTGAAGTCCATGAGTCATAAAAGAGCCGAGGTTGCCTACCCCTGGTATAGGTTCTCCTGCTCAAGCAAGAGATTGGACTAAAAGACCTCCAAGGTTCCTCCCAACTTTAATGTTCTATGTTCTTTAACACCCAAAAGTACCAGCCACCATGCTGCAAATTAAAGACCAAAAACATGTGGAAGATCAAAAATAGTCCACACTTCTGCCTCTGCCACTGAAAATAGATAAGTTTGTCTGCTTGGATAAAACATCTTAAATAAACATCAAAAACTCTTAGGTAAACCAAATATCTGAAAATGAAGCCTTAAAACTGAATATGAAGATGATGAAGTCATGAATAACATCTACATTTAAGAATGATTATCAACAATATATAAGCCAAACTAGGGTAGCAATGTACAGCTTGGGGGGGAAAAATGGGTGCAGTGATGTCTCTGTACCTAAAAAAAAAATCAGAAATATGCAATTAGTAGTTTTCCTATGATACTTTATGAATGTGAAAGTTTGACTTTGAAGACGTAGTTTAGAAAGAGTTTTGATGCTTTTGAACTCTGGTGTTGAAAAAAACAACCTTGAGCGTACCAGGGATAGCTAAATAAACGGAACATCAAACAAACCAACTGAAACTTGTTACCCAAGGCACAAATAAGCAAGCTCAGACATAAACATTTTGGATAAAAAATGCAGAGACCCAGCTTTGAAAAATCCATAATTTTGGAAATGTGCAAAGGAAGAGAAGAGGAGAATTACTAGAACTCGGGTGACCTTGATTACAATTGTGATGGGTGCAGCATTGGCTGATCACAAGGTCAAGTTGGGAAGAAATCTTGTTAAACAAGGTCGATCTATGTGGTTGCTAAGAACCATTGCCAATCTGGCCCATATTCAATCACTTGACAAATACAAGAACAGACGCTGGAATGATAGCAAAGTACAAAGTTGAGGGCCCAAAGATGAGACAAAAAAGAACTGTCTATCTAAACAAGTGAAAGCTGGGTCAGAAATGGGCTAAGAATAAATATCTGGAAAGACAGCAAGATTAGGCAGTTGTTAGAGTCATTTGCTTCAGCTTCTTCTGTTCTCTATATTGACTGTGACAGTTTTGGAACATTCTGCTTTTATTCAGTCTCATTCCTGTTTCTGTCAGCTAAGGATATTACTATTGTAGTTTCTGATGTTTGAGGAACACAGTGTAATCTTCTCCTCGCCACCGTGTTCCTTATTGCTGCTTGATATAATTATTGCTTTGTCCTTTGTTTCAGGAGAGTTGCCCAGAAAAAAAAATGCCCATTTTCCCTGACTTTTTCTTTTTTCTCACTTACATGCTCATGTACCAACAATGCTGCCCTGTTTTCTTACTATTGAGTTCTCTACCCGCATTTAGAATGCACTAGTTTTCTGCTTTGATTATAAGTCACTGCTCAGGAATTGATTTATTGTGTCACTCACATAGTCTTTATGAAAACCACAGATGGTGATGCATTACGTAGCTTCATTGGGATGTTCATTTTTTTAAAGAAAGAGTTGTGAATATTGTTTATTTATGTTTAGGATTTATAAGGCTGTCCAACTCAAACAATGTGACTCTGTGTGGTGTAGAGCATAAAATACAAATAATAGAGAGAAAGAAAGACAGAGAGGTGGGGGAGAGAGACTATGTAGCAGTAAACAAATGGAATATAAGAAAAGTATTGACTAGCAGATATTCAGTTGGTCCCTAATGCGTTGGGTAAGACTCTTAACCCATTTCCTATTGGTGAGAAGATTTAGTCATTATATATCAGGCAGGACTACAGGGGCAATCTCAGAAAAGACATGGTTCTTAAGTCCCGTAAGATGACAAGATTTAAAGGATCTGGTCCATATTCTCAAGGACAAATGTTTTTGGGAGGAGGCAAAACTGCAATTAACATGGTGTAATACAGGTAGTCCTCGACTTACAACCACAACTGACCCCTAATTTTTTGTTGGCTAAGTGAGACATTTGTTAAATGAGTTTTGCCCATTTTATGACCTTTCTTGCCACAATTGTCAAGTGAATCACTACAGTTGTTAAGTTACTGTCATGGTTGTTAACTGAATGTGGCTTCCCCATTGACTTTGTCAGAAGGTCACAAACAGGGATTCATATGACCCCACAACACTGCAACCTACTTAAATTTGAGTCACTTGCTAGGCATCCCAATTCTGATCATATGACCATGGGGATATCTGCCACGGATGTAAGTATGAAAAATGATCAAAAGTCAATTATTTTCAGTGACATTGTAACTTTGAACAGTCACTAAAGAAACTGTTGTAAGTTGAGGACTACTTGTAGCTCAGCCGAGAAGTGACGAATTTGTGAAATACCACGAATAGCCCTCCCAGTCCAGAAATGGTTGCAACTGATGCAGGAGATGCCATTGTGAAAAGGCCCCCTGGCTCTGCTCTTTGAGCAGGATCAGTAAAACCAGAAAAATCCCAGATTACACACCAAGTCTAAATGGAATAGTGCCACAACATCCATAACCAACTATGGAAACTCTGCAGCCCCCAGATTTGGGGGACTTAAAACCTACAGCCACTCTGTGTCGAGTTTGAGTCACAACCTATTCTTCCTCATTCAGTACTAAGGAACAATTCATACATTTTAATACATGTTCATTAAAAGCAATATTCCTCCTGTATATTTTTTAAAACAGAAAAGTAGTCAGTAATATAAAATGAGACAAATGCAGATTGTCTGCCTCTTCCTTGTCACATTCTGCATCTGTGTTCAACTACGTGATTTGTTCCCCCTGCCCCACAGCAGGTGCAAGAGTACCAAACATCACTTGCCTTTCAATGAAATTATTTTCATGCATTCTTCCAAATACTTAATTACTCTGTTTGATTCTTTCTTGTTTTCTGAATATCATTGTTTCAAATAAAGGAGGAATGATTTAAATAGCCCAATTAGAAAATAATTCCATCCCTAGGTTGAATTTTGCAATAAAATTATTGGGAGAAGAATTATGTTCTGCCTTTTACTGAAGTTGTTTGATGGCCTTTAATTGTATATAAGGGCCATCTTTAGTTGTCTATATTGATTCATCTTAGGGATTCACATTAGAGATGCAGGTTCTCAGCATGAACTCATGAACACTTTACCACCCAGCAATCAAATCTATTCTTTTCCAGCCAGAACATTTCAATTTCTACACAACTTAACACCTGAAAGAGCTATACATTTTTAATAAGTGCTTGCACTCTCTGACTGAAGAATCTTGATAAATAGATTGCTTTTTTTCATTTAATAGCAAATTAGAAATGAAAATGAGCAGCAATGCACACTTTCTCTGGAAAAAAAACAAACATTTACCCCTGCAAGTAGACTAGAGGGGTTGAATATTGACAATGATAAACAGTCTGCATAGAGAGATATGTCTTGTTTATTCTATAGGATTTTATTTTAAAAATCAGACTTATTGGCCACTTTGAAAAATGACTATTTGAAGATTGCAAAACTCCTGTTACACTTTAAAACTTTGCAAGAGCTTTTGTAATAGTTGGTTTCTAACAATTCAGAGGACCATGTATTAAAAACTAGCTGCAAGTTTCTCAGTTATCGGGGAAAGAGCTACTTCCTTGCTAGATTATAGGAAGGCTGTTAGAATGAAAATCAGAAAGTTCTAAATGAAAAATATTTCAGTTGCTAGAATTCTTGCAACCCCATTCTGTTCATCTCAATAAAATCTTGCTTTAAAAAAAACCTCTGTAGAAAACATGCTTAATGAAGAATCACTTTTTAAGGGAACTTTAAAAAAAATCTGACAGTTTACAGAAAAAGACTTTTTAAGAATTTTGAGCCACTGTGCAGATTATTACTGCAATACTATATGAATTTAGTCAGCAATCACTTATTAATTGAACTGAAAGCTTACCAGATTTGATTCATGGCTTGCTTACTGGTTCGCAGAGATAACGTTCCCTCAAAGATGTTGTTGTTTTAGTTGCGAAGTCATGTCTGACCCATTGCAACCCCATGGACAACATTCCTCTAGGCCTTCCTGTCCTCTACCATCTTCTGGAGTCCATTTAAGCTCATGCCTACTGCTTTAGTGACTCCATCCAGCCACCTCGTTCTCTGTCGTCCCCTTCTTCTCTTGCCCTCAATCTTTCCCAGCATTAGGCTCTTCTCCAGTGAGTCCTTCCTTCTCATTAGGTGGCCAAAGTATTTGAGTTTTAACTTCAGGATCTGGCCTTCTAAAGAGCAGTCAGGGTTGATCTCCTCTAGGACTGACCGGTTTGATCGCCTTGCAGTCCAAGGAACTTGCAGGAGTCTTCTCTAGCACCATAGTTCAAAGGCCTCAATTCTTTGGTGCTCAGCCTTTCTTATGGTCCATCCCTCAAAGATATTGTGATAATTTTTTTCTAAAAGACCTAGCTTGTGGAAGATCTGCAATTTCCTGTCTATAGACAATGATAGATTAATAGCCTGGCAATACATTATTTGGCTGAGAGCCGGTTTAGTTTAGTGGTTAAGGCACCAGTTTAGAAACTAGGAGACTGTGAGTTCTAGTCTTGCCTTAAGGATAAAAGCTGGCTTCATGTCTTTGGACCTCTCTCTCTCTCTCTCTCTCTCTCTCTCTCTCTCTCTCTCTCTCTCTCTCTCTCTCTCTGTGTGTGTGTGTGTGTGTGAGGCTCAGACAACAAGCATTCAGTCAGTTCCTATCACAACCAATGGATCAACATTTGATTGGTCTGAAAAAAAACCCAATACAAATTCTGCATTTGCAGGAAAAAGATAGAAAGAAAAAAAAATCTTTGGCAACCAGTTGTGCAAACAGAGAAAAAGACTCCTCTTCTTCCTTTTTTTTTGTAAGATAGGAACATTTATTTGCTTTTCTCCAATCTTTGGGAACTGTATCCATCTTCTGTTGGTTTTTTTCAAGGTTCTACAATTACTTTGCAATTCCTGGTGGTCTCTATCAAACTAATTTCCTGATAGCTCCATCCAAGAACCAACCAGGTCTGAACCTCTTCATTTTACTTTGAGATCCTCCAGATTTGGTTTGATACTGTGCTATATCAATGTGATCCAATTTACAATAATGGAGTAACTTGTTCAGATTCACTTTAAGCTAATAATTCTCAACTGCCTTGAATCTGCTAGGTTTGACTTTCCCTTCTTTCTAGTTTCCAAGTTTTGAAAAGTTCCAAGTTTCAAAAAAGCAGATATGTCAAGGGTAGGAAATCAGGAAGTCCAGGCAGTTCAACTGAATATAAAGATTTATTGCAAGCTTAAGCTCTCTACAAGAATCTGAATTATTAACGGTCAAAGCAAATTGGTGGCAGATAAAAGACAATGGAATTCAGGGTGAGCTGGACTTAGATCTCTTTTGGGCAGAAAGGGATTTGAGACTGATTATACATTTGATACCTCCCTCAAGCTCAGCCTGGGTGTCTCCTACAAGATAGCTCCTTTTAAAACTGGGAAGCTGGTCAGTTTATTACCAAACCAAACTGCATTTCCTTTCTATCTCAAAATTGTTTTCATCTCCATGACCTAATATTGTTACAACCTTCCCAATCCCATTACTTCCACCATACCTACCAGTATTGGAAGGCAATTTCTTATGCTTGGTTCATTTCATGTTATTTGTTATTAGTTCCAGGCCAATGGCAAATACTTGTTAAATAATAGTTAATTGATCGTTCATTTTTCTTTCTTTTTCCATTTCTAGCATAACAAAACTAAAGAAAATTGAGTAGTTACATTAGGACTCCATTGCTCTTCCTATTTTTTCCCATACAGTATTCCTATATTTTCAGTTCATTTTTATTGATTGTACATGAATAAAAACTTAAAAGAATTTTGCTTTTGTTTAAAACATTCATGGAGGCTGCTTGCCTATTACTAGAATTACTGTGATATATAATAATAACATGATGAAAATGATGATGATGATGATGATGATGATGATGGAAGGGACCTTGGAGGTCATCTAGTCCAACCCTTATACCATTTCAGACAAATGGCTGTCCAGTCTCTTTTTAAAAACTTCCAGTGTTGGAGCATTCACAACTTCTGGAGACAGGTTGGTCCACTGATTAATTGTTCTAGCTGTCAGAAAATTTCTCCTTAGTTCTAGGTTGCTTCTCTCTTTGGTTAGTTTCCATCCATTGCTTCTTGTCCTGCCTTCAGGTGCTTTGGAGAAGAGCTTGACTCTTTCTTCCTTGTGGCAACCCCTAAGATATTGGAACACTGCTGTCATGCCACCCCTCGTCCCTCTCTTCATTAGACTAGACATACCCAATTCTAGCAGCCCTTCCTTATATATTATTATATTTATTCTTTGCAATTAATTTAGAGCATGCAGGATAAACTAGTCATGAACTGAATGAAATTCAGCATTATTATCAGGAAGTTTTCCAAAAAGACACAAGTAATGGAATATTTAAAGCAGATGTGGAAGCATTGTGTAGGAAGAAACCATTGATATCTATGCCAAATTAGTTAATAGCTGGAATTCTATTCTAGAATTCTGTGCAAGACTTTGGATCTAAAGATTCTATGTGAGATTATTTAAATAATTTCCAAAACAAATCTCTCAGACATCTCTAATTTCATTTGGATTCAGAAGGGCTTCTTCTGTACATGCATGGATGCTGCTTCTTTGAATCAAATTAATCCAACACAATTTGAAGCCTCAAATTAACTGTTTGATTGAAACCATATCAGTGATTCAGATTGGAGCTGATTTGCTGGAAACAAGATCACAGATGTGTTCATCACTAGTATAATTAGCGGGCCATTTCCAAAAGTTCTTATTTGCTTCAATATCTTTTTTTTAACCAACTCTAAAGCATTTTATAGCAATTTTCCTTAAGTTGCAGCTTAGAGTAACTTTGTCAATAAATACCGAAATAGATGAGATATATAAGAATAAGTGTTGGAAATGCTATAACATTTTGTCATCAGTGATGGTCATATAAAAAAATTCAAACCTGCTGGGAAGAAATGCCTTCAAATATTCAGAAAATTCTAAAAGTAAAATGTGAGCTGAAATCACTTTTTTAAAGGTATAATTGCAAAAACTATAAATTTAAATTTACCAAGATATATAATAGTTGGGAAAACAAACTTGGCACGCTACTGGAAAAGAGTAACTTTGCCAATGATATTAAATTGGAGCAGTGGCAAAATTGACAGCATATATATCCATAATGAAAATATGGCCAAATCTAAGTAGGAATGGATACCTTATATATACACAGTATACAACAAGGGAAATTTAGTTATTGGTGATATGGTTTCTAGGAGAAGAAACATGAGATCAATCAAAATAACAAATGAAATAAGTAGATATTAGCAGTCATCCTCAATGTTCTATATAAAAAAGAAAATATTTGGATTAGGGTTCAATAGAACAAAAGGAAGGGAACATTGAGAAAACAGGACTAAAAAGGCATTCCACAATGCCTTTTTAAATTCTATAGCTGTTTTTCTTACTTTGCATTTTGTAAATTTTTACAGAGAGTAGAAATGGGCCATGTGAGCAGCAGGCTGGTGTGCAGGCATGCACACAGCTCAATTCATGTGACCGGAAGGCCAGTGCGCACATGCATGCATGCACAGCTCGACTTATGCAAGTGGAGCTGTGAACACATGCGCGCCAGCCCACTGCTTGCATGTGTTGAGCTCACTTGGCCCTGTTGCAAATAGGCCATGATCCAGTAGTTGGGTTGCAGCTCAGAGGTTGGGGACCCCTGTTCTAAAGAGACCACCAAAAACTCTTAAAAGCTTAGATTAGAAAAAGATATTTTTAAAATTTTTTACATTGTCCGTGTTGTCAAGAAAAACACATTTTGTGACCACACTTTGTCCATATATGCATGCATATTTTACTGTTGGCATGGATATTCAGTATATGCAACAAATGAAAGACGAGAGCTATTTCCTTCTTCAGCAAATAATGGAATATCCTTATTGGTCTGAGGCATACATAAAAAATCTCCTGCCTCCAATTCCCTCCCATTACCCCCTTATAATTTGAAACCCAATCTGTTCACGCGACAAGTTGCCAAATATTATATTCGTGTTAAAAAAAATACATCTGCTCATTTCCTTTTCCTTCTTGTTGATTAACTGTTCTTTAGTTGGAGAACAAGAAAATAGCCATTCACTGACGTGCTACTTTCCAATTAGAGCAGTTAGCATTGCACTGACATTTTACTACAAATACTAATGGTTTGTGGCATTAATGTTTTATTTTTTATTAATGGCACAGTTTACAATTTTCAGTGTTTAGCATTTACTGCTAATTTGAAAATACAGAGTTGGATTGAATCAATAAATTTAGAAGACAAGCTCCAACATTATCATAAGATTTAATATGTCTATGGAACTGGAACACATCAGAAAAATGGATACTACACTTATTAAGAATATTCAGCTGAAAGGCACAGTATATATTTGATACTCCAGCAACAAGGAAGAATAGCATTATACCTTATCTCGTCTGCTATCTTCTGGGCTTCTTTGACACTGGTTTGATCCCTTGTGACATACTAGTTTATGCAATTTGGTTTCCTATTTTGAATAGATCTTGATTCGTCCCACAGGTAATTTAGATACCACCCTCCTTTTGTTGTTGTTGTTGTAATGACATGTACTTTTATGTGCTTATCAGAAGATCACAAAAGTGGATCATATGACCCCAGGACACTGCAACCATCATAAATATGAGTCAATTACCAAGCGTATGAATTTTGGTAACTTGACCATGCGGATGCTACTGTGGTCATAAATGTGAAAATTGGTCATAGGTCACTTTTTTCAGTGCTGTTGTAACTTTGAACAGTCACTAAATGAACTGTTGTAAGTCGAGGATTACCTGTAATAGATTTCCCCCCACATGTCAGCTAACTTCAATATATTTTGTTTTAGTTTTGTTGTTGTTGCATTGGCCTTCATTTGTATAGGGATTTCAGTTGCTTTAGAACAGGGGTGTCAAACTGGCGGCCTGTGAGCTGAATGCGTCACACGACCACCCCAGCTCTGCAAAGACAAAAAATGTCATGATACCTCATAATACATCACGTGATGCATTCGAGTTTCACACTCGCACATTAGACAAATAGACGAGTTAAAGAGTAATGAACAAGGCAGTCTTTCTTGGAATAAGCACTTGCAGCTCTCCATGGTGCTGAAGCTACCTACCTGCCTTTCTGCAGATACACCAACCTACCACACTCTTGTTGATTGTTAGGTTTGGAAACTGCCACAAAAGTTATGTATCTGTCTGGAGGGGGAGCCAAGATGGTGATTTACTAGCACAAGGATAGGCAACTATGGAAACATTACAACCTGTAGGCTTCAATTCCAGCAGAGCTAGCTCAGGGATTCTGGGAGTTGAAGTCCACAATTCATAAAGTTGACATAGTTGCCCATTCCTGCACTAGCAGTTTGTGCACTAGCAGCAGTATGTGCTTGTTCTTGTGCACTAGCAGCAGTATGTGTCTGTCTAAAAAGGGATGAAGAGGAGCTGATGATGTTGTTTTATGTCTCTGCATCACAGCATTGGCCCTACACTGTTCCTAATGTCAAAAGGTGGGGAAAAAGTAGATATAACTGGTTGTACTTTGGAGAAGAATAAAACAGCATATTATAACTAGGAAAGATGTGGCAATAAAGACTGAAAGAATTAACTAGAAAATGCACATATGTGACATGATATATTAAACATTATTTCTTTAGGATTCTATCTATGAACTTGCATATACATCTCCAGAAATGAAGGTGGGTTTTTTTTTAATGAAAAATAGATACTCATCCCTAAGAAGAACATGCCTTTGGACTAGAAACCAATCTAGAAGATGAAGCCTTCTCTTGTCCCTGTTGAAAAGAAGATCTCAAAAGCAAATTACAGTTGCAATCCATGCCAAAATTAAGAATTTAGATTATTTGCTTTTTGTGCATTTAGGCTTTGTAATCTGTAAGTACATTCAAGCTAAACATGATAAGATTCTGATTGCAAAATCAGATTGTGATTTGTGACTCACATCAACAAAGATAAATTAGAAGTGGAGGGAGTAACCCAAAGTATTTGTGCCTTCCCTACATACATTATTTTTTCCCTAAAATCTAGTTTATGGATAATACTGATGAAGAAACAGTTCATCTTTATTATAGATTTGGCATTTGGAGAAGTCTCTTTAGCTATATTTTCATTCAAATTAGTGATGGCTACTGATTTAGATGTTTGTAAAGTAGGATTAGTGAAAAATATGTCTATGAAAAGCTATTAATATTTATATTAAATTTCCATAATGAACAGAAGCTATTCAAATCAAGGAACAAGATGTCTGCTTGGCCATTTTGTGGGATGATGGATTAGAGAGACCTTTTGTTCATTTGTAAATTTTTAAGTATGTTCTGTTTCAGGGTTTAGCTCTGGAATAGGATGAATTATTCAATAAAGAACACACTGTTATCACACAGAGGTTTTCATCCCTATGTATCAATGATTGCATAGTAGACATTGAACGAAAGTTTTTTTTTCTAAAAGAGACTGAAATATTGAGAAAGACTCAAGTGCTGGCATTTTTACATTGATAATTGTCTGAAAATAAAACTAGATTGGGAAGAGCAGAATATTCCAGCAAAGAAGGAGGAGGGTATGTCATTTTGCTAATAGGTTTAGATGTCTTTTTACTTTTATTTTTCTGCTTCTTCCCCTGAATCAGCTTGTAGAGTGACTAAAGGATCACTCCTTCATAGTCATATATTTGAATATCAGAACTGAATGAACAAGTTCTGCTATACAGGTAGTCCTCAACTTACAGCAGTTCATTTATAGTTACAACAGCACTGTAAAAATGACTTATGACCGTTTTTCACTCTTACAACCATTGCAACATCCTCAGGGTCATGTAATCAGAATTCAGGTGCTTGGAAACTGGCTCATATATATGATGATTGCATTGTCCCTGGGTCATGTGATCAGTTTTGGGACCTTCTGACAAGCAAAGTCAAGGGGGAAGTCAGATTCACTTAACAAGGGTGTTATTAGCTTAAGAACTGCATTATTCACTTAACAACAGTAGCCAGAAATGGGGAAATGGGGTTAAATTCACTTAAGAGATGTCTTACTTAGCAACAGAAATATTGTGCTCAGTTGTGGTTGTAACTCAAGGACTACTTGTATTTATGCAATGTCGCTCATCCAAATCATCCAAAGCTAGTTGCTTGCAGTAACTTTTTTTGCTTTGGATAATTTGGTATCAAAGAGCAGTCCTACAGATGTTTAGTTCCCTCAAAGCAATATCTCATGTGGAACATTGTTGTATGTAGAACAGAAATGAGGTAGGGAAGCTGAACTTGGCATAAAGTCTTATTTAGTGTGCCAAATTGTATTTCACAGTGACTGATAGCAGGGAGGAGAAGGAGGAGGAGGAGGAGGAGGAGGAGGAGGAGGAGGAGGAGGAGGAGGATGATAAGATTTTGTTATTTTAAAAAACAGAAAGAAAATGATGTCTGGCTGGTGATTAAAGGAAGAAAGAGTGAGCTTATTTACATACTTTTATATATATACTTTGTTTTTCCCTTAAAGAAATAAAGGAAACATCAAAGCTAGGAAATGATACTGCTTATTTTTGCAGCATGCAGGAACATAGATTTGTTTTGTTTCCAGAGAAAAGAAAATAGATTTTCTCACCAAATGAATTGTGACATTGCAATATAGAGAAATAAAGTGTTGGTCTAAAACAGGGCTTTGCCACCTGGCAGGTGGTACGCGGCCATGCCCAGCCTCGCCAAGTGTAGTAGGGGAGGGAACGAGCCAAAGCTGCGCAGTTCAGGATTTCCCATGAGGGAGCTGCAGGGCGGCTGGGGTAAGGCAAAGGCCCCAGCATCAGCACTTCCGGCTCACCTGGAAGGAGAAGGAAGGGGGCAGAGACAGGAGAGACTATAAAAGGAGGGAGTTTGGGCGGGAAAGGGAGGAAGAGAAAAAGACACAGCCTTGGGAGGAGGTGGAATCAGCTTAAGCTGCACCGAAGGAAAAAGGAGGAGGGGGAAGAGAGAGGAGAGGAGATCAAACAGGTCGGCCAGGACCTGATCTACAATTTCTCTGGCATCCATTTGTGCCAGGCATGCACACAGGTGGCAGCGACAGACAAACAGGCAAGTGGGGAGTGGTCACCCTCCATGTGGAATAAAGAAAGGCAGCATTAGCTGGAGGTGAGGGAGGAAAGGAGATGGCAATGAGAAAGAGGGAGTAGAGAGCAGGAGGAAAACGGGAAGGAAGGAAGTGTTGGAAGAAAAAGCCGGGAGTTTGCTTTTCAGCCAGGAGGCTATACCTTTAAGAGAAAAGAGGAAGCTGGCTGCTCCAGCTGCTCCAGAGGAGATGTTTATGGGCAGAAGCGAAGTGTGGTTTCAAGCAGTTCGGTTCTGGGTCAGCTGAACAACAAACCAGGAGAGTGGAAGGACTCATGTGATTTTGTGACTTTGAAGTTCTGGGATTTGTGCAATGTGGGCTTTATGTTCTTAAGGAGTGTTTGGCAATTTCTATTGTGGCTGATGGCCCGTGTTGGATTTTGGGTTGTAATTCTATTGCTCTGCTATTGTTAGCTGTAGGTTTTGCTGCAAGGGATTTTGAAGTATTTTTTTATATATATTTTATTTTTTTTATTTTTTACACGCATATGTTAATTTTCCAAACTACGTGTGAACTGAGTTCATGATTCATTAATGCATAGACAAATTTCACTCTTGGGTTCTTTTTTCCAACCATTTATAAAATAAATTCCAGCTTTCATGATATTCCGTTTCTTCTTTGCCTTTTAGTCTCATAGTTAGACTGTCCATCTCTGCGCATTCCAATATCTTCTTTATTAGCTCTTCTTCTGATGGTACTTGTTCATTTTTCCAGCATTGTGCATAGCTTATTCTTGCTGCAGTTATGTCCTGAATGGATTTTGCCTGGACCATTCCTTTACTTATGAATGGAGCCATTTGGGGAGGGTGCCTTATCCGGCAGCCATTACTTGCTATATTTGTTTGTTTGTTTGTTTTTCTTAAGTGCTGCTGGCTCCTTAACTTTCCTTTGTAGCCAGCAACTAATTCTTAAAGGGGAATGCGCCTTTTTAAGCTAGTTCCCTCAGCAGCTTGTCTTTTCTGCCTCTGGAGGCTTTTCCTTGTTTGATAAATATACGGAAAATGGAAAATATGGGGGTGAGGGGTGGGTTTTCAAATTCTTCCTTCAGAAGGAAAGAGATATGAATGAGAAAGAGGGAGATAGGGAAGGAAGGAGGGAAACAGGATGGAAGAGAGGAGGGAGGGAGATTGGAATGAAAGGGAGGGAGGGTCTGAAGGAAGTCCCGCCTTAGCACTTGGCCACCAGCAGCCCTGCCATTGACTTTGCTTGTCAAAAAAGTTGCAAAAGGGGATCACATGATCCTGGGACACTGTGACCATCATAAATATGAATCAGTTGCCAAGCATCCAAATATAAACCACATGACCCTGGGAATGCTACAATGGTCATAAATGTGAAAAATGGCCATAAGTCATTTCAGTGCCATTGTAACCTTGAACAATCACTAAGTGAATTGTTGTAAGTCAAGGACTATCTGTACTTTATCACTTTTTTCCTTTTTTTTTGGTCAAGTTTTTGACACCTTGCTAGTTGGTACTCAAATATTGCCAAGTGCTACAGTCAGTGAAAAGGTTGAAAAACCCTGGTCTAAAACATTGAATTTCAGGAGTCTACCTTGGCTGAGATTTTTATGAGAATCATTATGTTGTCCACAATTCAACAAAGAGGGTCACTTAACCCTGAATCTCATTGTAAACATCGGTTGCATCTTGTCTGTTAGGGAACTGGAAGTATTGTTGAAACATCTTCCAAATAGCATCATATTATAGTAAAGGAAGAAAGTAATATGGTGTACCAGCAGTGGTAGCATACCACCATCTGCTTCATATAATAATTTCTGAGAGCCAAGTAAACAAATCTGAGCAAGTGCTGCAAACTATCACTTTCTACATAAAAGCACTCATTTCAGTATTATTTGTTTCAATTAGTTGATTTATATGACTGCTCATTCAAAACAAGTCAATTAAAACAAAAATAAACTAACATAATATAAAATATTAATCATTATCATTAAATTCTGCCAATGTGATTTTTAAAAAAGGAAGATCATCATGATCTTAATTAAAAAACTAGGTCTTTAAGACCTTATGAAAACCAGGTAGGATTGGGAACATCCAGATTTTAAGATAATGCTATTTCATAAGCAGGCACAGTGACAGAGAAGACATGTGTTTCATAAGACAACTGGACCTATGAAGGGCTTTAAAGGAGATAAGCTGCACCATAAACTGCCCCACTGACAATCTTTGTGATTTGAAAGGTGGAAATGTTGCATGCTTACTAAGGTGAGCCTATGCCAGGGGTGTCAAACTCGCCGCGTATCATGACTTTTTCCCCCTTGCTGGAGCTGGGGTAGGTGCGGCTTCAGTGTGATGCATCCAGCCTGTGGGCTGGCAGTTTGATATCCCTGACCTATACCATTGCTTTTACATTTTAGACAGCTGCAGTTCCTGAGTGGTCTTGAAGGGTTGCCTTATGTAGAGCATAGACAGGAGGTGACCAAAACAAGAGAGAATGGTATAGGGACTCCTAATTCTGGAAAGAAAGCAAGGGCACACAAAATGTAACTGCCCCTACTCTGTGAGCAGGACTTGTGAGACTAGGGGGACCTGTAGATTGTGCATCAAATCTGTTTGTGGAAATAAACCTCTATTTGGACCTAGAGACGGAAAATCTATTATTCAAGAGATATCAACAATCACAGCCATTTGCTCTCTTACTAGGGCTGAAGCCAGGTCTGTTCTTCCCCATTCATAGTCAAAATAAAATAGTTGTATTCAAATAATAACATATGTTTGTTTCTTGACTGAAATGCACAAACATCATTTCTGATGCTTAGGAAATTCATTAGGATGAATTATTTAAAAATATATATTTTATAATTATTTCTTGAAAGATAGACCAGGGATATGACATACAAAGTTATATCATAATCCTTCACAGGGGAACATTTTGGAGTGTTGAAAAGTTAGAACTATCTATAAAAGAATTAAAATATTCCTTCTGGCTCCTAATTACATGTAGGACATTTTAGTATGGACAGCTCTCCCTAAACTTGTATCCAGTGGTGGGATTCAAATACCTGAAGTCTTATTGGACGCAGGCCTGGGCCTCCGAGGCCTAGAACAGACTTCCAGAAGTGGCACCCATGCACTTCTGGCAGGCCTCCAAGGCCTAGACTGAACGTCCGGAAGCAGTGTGCGTTCAGATGGTTCTGTTGTGATTCCGTGTCAGCCTGTACTCCCAGCAGCTGAGTCCGAGGGATTTGAGGAGGAGAAGGAGGAGGAGGAGGGGTTTGGAGAGCCTTTGGTGACTGAGGGAGGCTCTGATGCATTACAGGACTCTCAGTCAGAGGAAGAGCTGGGCCCCTCCAATCGTGTTACATATGAGGCTCAGCTGTGTGAGGAGAATTCAACTCTGAGGCTTCACAGATGAATCTATTTAGAGACGCTCAAAGTAGAAGGCAGTTTAACAGAGCAGACCAGAGAAAGTTTATGAGGCAACTCAGTGAAAGGAGGAGAAGGCATTGAGAAGCCACGCCTTGCGGCTGTTAATAAAAGGGGAAGGTGTGGGTGGTGCTGGTTGCTGAAGGCAACCATTCATAGAACTCCAAAGGAAATCCTGGTCTGTTTATGTACTTGCTGATCTTCTTGTTTAACTCTTGTTTGCTGTTTGAACCATTTATTTTGCTAAGGAAAATATTCTGCTGCTTTTTGTTTTGTGGACTTAATTATTTTGAACTGTATATAAATAAAAGGGTTGGGTTTTTTCCAACCTATTGATTTAAAAAGAAAAGGGGTTGCCCTTGACACGCAAACTGGGATGGTCGTAGGCTGGAACAGAACAGGTTCTCCGAACTCAGCAAAATTTAGCTACCAGTTCTACAAAAGTGGTGTGAACCAGCTGAATCCCACTGCTGCATCCCCCCCAGATGTATAGAAATTACAATGCCTGGAATTTCTATCTAGCATGACCAATAGCTGACAACTTTATTCCCAATGTATCCAAAGTGGCCCAAGGTGAAGAAGGCTGAACAAGGGCAGCTACAAAAGATTTAAATCACAATTTGAAATGCAAAACAACAGATTGACATTTGGGGAGGCTTGCCCCGTTCACTGCTTAATGTACTTTGAAGTGTGTTTGCATTTAACTGAGCAGATATTTTTCCCAAAGCAGTTTATCTTATTCAACAAAGCATCATTTAAAAATCAAGACTTGGTGCAAAAATGATTGAGGTGCCCTATTATACCTTCTGTGCTTAAAAACAGTGCAACCATTGCTCTAATAAATTTAAACTTTATTTCCTTGGTTACTTTATCAAACGCATGTAGTATTTTTACTGAACTAAAATTAGTTTGTGAGATAAAATTGTGCATGTAACTACAGTAAACCCTAGATTTTGCAGAACTTGTTTTAGTAGACTTTGCCTGTAATTACATAATCTGTATTCAGGCTTCAATCCAAATTGAATTTTGTCACTACAAGCAAAGTACACTTTATATACATTATGTAAACTTAATGCTTATGTAAAATACCATTAATGATTTAATGGACATTTAGCTCTGACAGACACCTACTAGTCCATTCAGTCAAGGATTTAGCATATTTAATAGCATACAGGTATGGCAGTATCTGAAAAGCAGTAAAAATTTATCTTCACTGTGTTTATAGTATCAGATTTTTAATATAGTACAAATGAAATTAAATGCATAGCTCTCATTTATAAGAGTGGGAATGGAAATTCAAGTTCCCTGTGTACAAACTATTGGGAGAAAATCTGTTCTTACATTAACTCCACAAGTCAATTAACAACCACTGTTAATAGGAGTCCATCTGCCCTGTCTACCCGTTTTGTGTATCTCTTCATATAATTATCCAACTGTCTTTCTTTATATTTTGAAAAGAATGAACAAGTGCAAATGTTCTATTAATTCTTCTCAGTGGAAAATGGAAGCATAAAATCCTCAGCAAATGCAAGCATTAAGTGTTTCCTGCCTCCACAGCTGTAGTTATCACAACAGCTTGGAATGCCCAACCTTCTCATGAAAATGCTCATATCTGGAAACAGGATTGCTGCTGAAATCCTGTAGGGATAATTTCCTAGATTATAGTTCCAGTGGACAAAGTTTAACTTCAAAGATATTATCCTTCTGGTGGTGCAGAATATAAGAGCCACTTTGGTTTAGAGCTTAAGGCACCAGGCTAGAAATCAGGAGTTTGTGAGTTCTAGTCCTGATTTAGGCACGAAAGCCGGCTGGGTGACCTTGAGCCACTAATTCTTTCTCAGCCCAATCTACCTCACAGATGTTGTGGGGAAAATAGGAAGAGGAAGGAGTATTAGGTATGTTTGCAGCCTTGAGGCATTTATAAAAATAATGACAGGATTTTTAAAAAAAAAATCTAAAAGAATTGAGGGCTACAAATGCAGAAAAGAGATAAGTAATCCAGGTTTTAATGTCATAAAATATCTGCCAATCCCAAAATGAATATTAGCTCTTGTTATAAACTTATTGCAAGTTTCTAAGAGGCCATGTACAGCTCTCAACACAATAAAATTCTGAACATTTTTGTAGAATGAATCATTTCGCAATTTACTTGAGCTCTTACTATTTGTACCAGATTTCTATGGAAATTTCTGGAAAGAGTTTGGTTCATGCTTCAGAGAATAGGCAATAAAAAGGAGGCTAATTTATCAACACAGTTGTAATTCCTCCTAGGAAATTGCCTATTTCAAGAGTCTAAGAAATTAAAAGTTCATTCTTGTCACTTGGTTATTAGTTTGTGGCTTTCAACTGCTTCTCTTTTAAGAAATAAAATGGATAGATTCAAAAGAAGATGGTGCAAACATAAAATTAAGTTTTGGTGTGATGTCAGTTAAAGGGGGGGTGTCTTAAAACTCAGCGCTTTTATGACTCATGGACTTCAACCCCCAGAATTACTCAACCAGGCACGCTGGCTGAGGAATTCTGGGAGCTGAGGTCCATGAGTCATAAAAGGGCCGAGTTTGAAGACCCCTGAGTTAAACCATAGCCTATAGGAGTTTAAAGAGTTCATAAGAAGACGAACAAGAACCATTTCCATTTTCTCAAGAAAATTGGGACAGGAAAATCATTTAACAGTACAGAATATTATTGTTGTTGTTCTCTTTCATACAGTTTGTTTGATGATAGCATGCAAAGAACTGGTACCAGGTCAGGTTAGAAAGCAAACATTGTCCTGTTAAAATCAGTGCATTCATCTGAAAGAATGACAATAAAGTCATCTATATTCTTTATCATAATGATTTAAGATGATAACTTTTTAGTTGTAATTGTTCATCCAGTGTTGCAATGTTTACTTGGGACATTGTGAATTATGCATTCAAAGAATGACCCCATCTAGAAAATGATAGACTGGGAAATGGTCTTCTAATCCTCTGACCAATTTTCTATCCAAAGCACAGCTGGGGATCATTAATTCCCAAGGAACATGTTCTGCTCTTGAGAAATTTTTGACTGGAGTTAAACTGTTAGCCTCAAAGGGCCCAGTTCTGAAGACTTATACTTCTCTTCTGTACTTACTTTGCCACCCTAAAATAATTTTGTTCTCATGGGCTTGAGCACTTAGGAATGTTCTCAGGGTCAAGCGAACAAAGGTGTAGGCTCAGAATTGGGAGAATTGCTACCATTCCTCTCAGGTCAGACATGAACAGACTTCAATTGCCATCAGTTCCTTTCTCATTCTCTTGATTGACACTAGTAAGCCATGATGTTTCTATTATTATTTTTCCAAACCTGTTTTGTGTGTGTGCATGTGTGTGCGTGTGTAGTATATAACACTGAAGGTGGCAAACAACCCTAATATTCCTGCCTTCTATTTTCCTCACAATGAACATTCTGTAAGGTGGGTTGGGCTGAGAGGGAATGACTGTCCCAAAGTCATCCAGCTGACTTTCATGCCTAAAGCAGGATTAGAACTCACAATCTCCTGGTTTTTAGTCCAACACCTTAACCACTACACCAAACTGACTCTATTTTCCATTCTCAGTATTGTCTCAGGAAGTGATCAAATGGCCACATCAACTATTGCTTGGCCACACAACATCATACAGTCAACATTATTACCACACTTCAGTGTGTGTGGTCAAGTGATCACTTGTTCGTTTCTCAAGAACAGGAGAGTGTAAAATATAAAGTCTCACAGATTTCAAATGCACACAAAGTTTTTAAAAGATAAGCAAGCAAAATAAGTAAGTTAAAATCTCTTTTAAAGGCTCCTGTTTTAAATTTGGACTGCATGTCAATGAAAGTAGCTGTCCTTCAATTTGAGAAAATGAAGGCACACTCGAAAAGTGGAAAACACAAAATGTGTTCTTTCTCTAGTGCAGGATCACTCTAATTGGAGGTCAAATATGTTGTTTGACCCTACTCATTGTAATTTACAAACTACTATGTTTATGGAGTATAAATTCAGTCACATCATAATTCAGACACTTGTGGGTAATAAACCATTGATTACTCCAATCTTTTAACTTGAATTCTATATATTTGCCTGCAATACTATGCATTTCAAATCACACAGAGATTAAAAATACCAGATCAGTTGTAGCCTTAAAAAATGAAAATGTTCCTGATGGTAATTTTAAGGTGAAGAAAAAGGGGATCATTTTTTTACACTATGCTGGAAAAGTGTTTTTGAATCAATGGCATTATTCACAGATTCAGAGTTCCAAAAAAATGTGTATTTTTCCAATATGCACATTTTTGCAACCAAATTGCTTTCATTCACATTTTTCCTTAATGTATGCAAATGTCTATGCTTTTTATGTTAAGAGAACTGCATTGTAATGTTCAGGAAAGTGTGACTATCAAAGGGCAATTGCACTCCACTTACCAGATAGTTTTGTGAAGTGAAAAATTGATAACACATTCCTTTCCATTCCTGCAGCCTGGTAATTTTTGTCTTTGTAATTGCTCTAAAACCCATGTGACATGAAAGGATAGTGACATGTATTTTGCTTTTGAACCAGTAATATTACAGAAGGGTAAAGTACATCCTCGGCCCATATACTAAATACAAGGATAGATTTCAAATGATCATTCTATGAGTTACATAGATTACTAAACAATGTGGTTCTTACATTCACTGAAGCACTGAAGTACTCAGATCTGCTCAGATACAACAGGGTTGTCACAAACATGTGTCCTAAGGACTTGCATGTGGCTTTCAAAAACTCCATGCCAAGCACAAGTTATTCTGTCGGGACTTATTTCGGTTACTCTTTCATGCTCTTACATTTTGTTGTTAAAAATCAAAGAACTGAACATTCTCCTGTTGCTATGGTAACCTCAATTCTTGAAAAGTCCAAGTGAACAAAATATAGTTAACCTGTCAGTAAAAGAGAATCATGCATCCAACCTATTCTGTGAAATTGGCTGTATTTTCATAAGCTGCAATCAATACATATTAGCACACAAACCAAGAGAGAAAATTATTGTTTGTCTATCCAGAATTTGGATTACTATTCACATAAAAGTGAAAAGTGTGAATTTCTTATATTTTCTTTATACCTTTTGTTGTAGAAGACCAAACAGATGGATGAACAGAAAATTGAAAACAATTTTTCCAATGAGAAATGTATTAGGGATATCCAGAATGCCAATTTAAACTGTATGGAATACATAAAGAGCCATGGTGATGCAGTGATTAGAATGGTTAGGTCTGTAATGCCAACAAGCTGGTTTTTGTAGAATCATTTTGATTTAAATATCATAGTTACAGTTAGCTGCCAATCATACAGTTAATCATCAGTCTTTTAATAACACCCAAAAGGGCAGGCATTAAATATCATTTTCAGTATGGCTGAAAGTTCCAGGAACACTTATAGTGTGAAATCTTGTCTAGAGAACAAAATAATGTTTTATCTCTGAGGCTGCCTGTCATACGAATGGTAAAAAGAATTAAAAGCTGAAGTCCAACTGTTGTGTTCAACAGCCTTACCAATTCTCTCCCTCTACAAAGCAACTTTATAATTTATACAGACTTCAGCAGTATAATCCGGTTTATGGTTATGAGATCAGTTTAAGGGAAAATAGGGAAATGAGTTCTTCAGAACTACTTTAATAAAAAATGCTTAGGGAGTTATAAATGCTTTTTTGGAATTTAACCTTTGTAGGAAAGAAAAAGGGAAAAAAGGCCAAACTCTCCCTACTAGTATTTTTTTTTAAAAAAAACACCTATTTTCTTAATGTTTGAGGTCATTCGTTTTGCCCACTGCTGACTTTTTGTAAGAGTGCTATATGGCAGAGAAGACAAAACTCATGGCTTTCCCTTTCCTCCTCTGCTTATCACTTTCCTGAAGTGGCTGTTCAGAAAAACAGAATCTGACAAGGCTGAATCTTTGCTTTGGGGATGCTTGTGGATTTGGAGCAAATTTCAGCCTTGAAACAAAATAAATTACAGTTTAGCTGCACAGGGTTGGACTTCTGGGTGATGTCATCTCTTCAAAGTAGATCAGGTCAAGTATTCCTGCTCTTCCTTCATTCTGATTAAATTGTAAGCACTCCTTAACTCTAATTTGATTTTTTTTTTAAAAAACTTTGGAAGGCGCTGTCTTAGCCCCACACTAAGTCCGGTCCCTGGAGTATCTATACCTAAAATTGAAGATACCAAGGTGGAGATCCCTAACGAAAACTTTATTCTGCAGAAAGTGACACAGTCTCCCTCAGAGCTTGCCTACCCATCAATGTCCCGTGGTGTGTTTTATGCAACAGTTACCATCAGTTACACATCACAAAGTCCCAAGACGTTCCCTTGACGATCATTCTTGCCCCTTTATAGTTCCTTTTAACCATTTTAAGCAGAAATGCAATAATCGTGCTTCTAAGCTAACCATAAAACTTTCAGAATTAACACATCAGCAGTACTGTGGCGTGGCTTTCCAAAACATCCTTCCATTCTCCTTTGAACTGTACACATGTGCATATCTTTCCTGTTTGTGCCGTTTGCCTTGTCCCCTGTTACAGCTGGGGTTACAGTTTAGCAAGCTGAAGCAGTTAGGCTTTTATTGAACACTTTGGCCTTTTAATTAAATTCCTTTTCATCCCTTCATTCAGGTTTTGACCTTCCAATTTTCTGAAGCTATACTGAAGCATATGGCTTTGTTCCCTGGAGTGATTGAGCACTAACATTTCCTGGCCTTCCCCTGGGAATCTCAGACTGCTTTCAGCAAAGGCAGCCTCTGAGATCCAAAATAAGGAGTAGAGAATAGCAGTTTGTAATAATTAACTTTTTCAAATTTTTGTAGTATGCACAATCCACATGAAAAACACCCCCCCACACACACACACACACACACTCCAGTTTTCTTCTGAGTCCACTCACCCCTTTCCCCATGTTGGATTTGTAAAGGTAAATGAATCCTTTTTTTAAAAAAAATGTTGATATCCAAATGTTAAGTCGTGAGCTCTTTGGTGCAGGAAGGAAGACACGAGGCTGAGTACAAGATAACTCATTCTTTATTCTTGCTAGAACTGTACTGAAGCTTGGGCTGCAACCAGCCACAATATATAGTCTAGCCCCTAGGTGGCAGCCAATAGGTTTGAACCCACTCTTGCCGTCTGGGACTAGCCAATTACAGGACCGGAGATGGCTAGTCTAGGTTACTGGGGAGCCGTTAGCCGCTCCAGCAACGCACATGGTGTAACACCACAAGCCCAGTACATAACACCAAATATTCTTTCAGAATGATTAAATCATGAATAGACATGGAATAATATTGTGGAATATTACAGAGCTGTGGTGGCACAGTGGTTAGAATGCAGTATTGCAGGCTAATTCTGCTGACTGCAGATTGCCAGCTGTTTGGCAGTTCAAATCTCACCGGCTCAAGGTTGACTCAGGCTTCTATCCCTCCAAAGTCAGTAAAATGAGGACCCAGGTAATATGATGATAGATATGCTGAGAGGGCTTCAAAGCACTATGAAGTGGTATATAAGTGCTATTGCTATTATCTCTGCTGGAAGCTGGGCTCCTGAATACTAATTGATGGTGCAATCACACATTCTTGATAGGAAGAGTTCCCCAAATACACCTGGAAAGTCTAAGTATTTGTCTGGCAGTCTAGTTGTTCCACTGTGCTGTATCAGACTGGGACGGGCAACATATAGTGCATGCAAGTCATGTCTCCAACATTTAAGTGATGGAAACATGAATGTCCCTTGTGTTCAACCTACATCTGGATCATGTAACTGCTGCCATTTGCTTCCCAAGGCAATGGGCATTTGTAAATTACAGTATATAGCACGGTATTAATTCTCATGGATTGTCATCTGCAGTGGTTCCATGCTGTCCAAAACTGGTACCATTCTCAGTGACTGTCCCATCTATTGATTCTATCATCATTGAGCTTTCAAAACTTTGACCTGGCAACCTTAGTCTTTGAACTGTGGCTACATTTATGAAATTAGTACCCACTCAGTCCACAAAAGAAGTGAACTCTACTCTGACCTGAATCTAAACAAAGAATAATAAAGTATGCTTGCCTGCTGTCAGCTCTCTGAGCATTCATTATGTTTCTGAAGGCTTCCATTCAGAGCTTCTGGAAATTTCCTGATGCCATTGTTTGGCACATGTTAGGCACTTACTTGCTATATGTTCCATGGATCTACAGGTTCTACATCCTGTTGCTTTGCTAGAGATTTGACATTTTATTATCAATGATCTGGTTGTATGTCTGATTACTCCACAGTAAAAGCCCTGGTCCAGATCCCTTCTTCTTTGTTTCTTTCCTGAAAGAAATATATGAATGAAGCTAGTCCTCATTAATATGTGTACTGAAGAAGAGTTATTCTTCAAATGATGTATTTCTTTGAATTTTCTGAAGGAGGCTCTTCTACAGTTTTTTATTTGTTTGTTTATTATTATTATTTTGATGTTCAGATCAGTGTTAGCAATTCTTAGTGACTGGCTGGGCAGTCCCTGCAGTTTTCTTCGCAAATTTTCAAAAATGGCATTCCCTTCTTCTTAGGGCTGAGAGAAAATGATTGGGCCCAAGATCACCCAACTGGCTTTGTGTCTAAGAAAGGACTAGAAGTTATGGTGTCCTGGTTTCTAGTCTGATACCTACAGCACAGAGAAGAGCAACAAAGATGATTGGGGGACTGGAGGCTAAAACATATAGGGAACGGTTGCTGGAATTGGCTATGTGTAGTTTAACGAAGAGAAGGGTGAGGGGTGACATGATAGCAGTGTTCCAATATCTCAGGGGCCGCCCCAAAGAAGACGGAGCCAAGCTATTCTCCAAAGCACCTGAAAGCAGGACAAGAAGCAACGGATGGAAACTAGTCAAGGAGAGAAGCAACCTAGAACTAAAGAGAAACTTCCTGACAGTTAGAACAATTAACCAGTGGAACAACCTACCTCCAAAAGTGGTGAATGCTCCAACACTGGAAGTTTTTAAGAGGAGACTGGAAAGCCATTTGCCTGAAATGGTATAGGGTTTCCTGCCTTAGCAGGGGGTTGGACTAGATGACCTCCAAGGTCCCTTCCAAGTTATTATTATTATTATTATTATTATTATTATTATTATTATTATTATTATTATTATTATTAAATTACTAATTGTTGACTATTATATAATAAAATGTATTATCATATTTACAACATGAATCATTATGCATTTTAAGAAAATATATATTTAAAAGATTTTATGTTAGGGTACATTTGTGTCTAGGTTTGGATATATAATTTGTGGAGTATCCAATATTTAATTTTTTTTTTCAGTATTTGGGTTTTTTTAATCAAACATTAAGTTAGTGGGGATTTGACTTTGGCAGGAAAATAGGAAAATACAATAATTTTCAGAGGAATAGAATGATTCATCCATGCTAAATAATAATATGCTAAATACAGAGACATGCAAAAATATCCTGTTGGTGACTATTAATTGTTTTATGAAACATCAGCCCTGTATTATCTTTATTTTTTGTGGTAAATGATTAATGGCAATGGGATCAGAAAAGATAAATGCATTGCTGTAGGATCCAACTATGTTGGGCTGATCTTTCGTAGCAGTAGAATAAGCAAGCTATTTATTTTTTCCACATCGAAGACATAACACTGCATATTAAAACTCCAATTAAATGCAGGTAAAATGAATAATAGATAGTTTATGTCAACTCGGTTAATGAAAGTGTCTTGAGAAAAAGTATTTAAATCAGGACTAATCCCAGTATGCAAATTGCTTTTGTTTATGCTTTATATAATGGGTGTGCACTACTACCATATAATGAAATTCCAGTGCATTGTTCTTCCTTCACTGTGAGATATTTGTCGTATAGCAATTGGAGAAATATATAAAACATTACTCTTTTCAGTAATGTTCATTTCTTGAAAGAGAAGTTGGGATACAAGAAGTAATTGCTGAAATCATTACCAAATTAAGGACTCACTTAAATATCTACTACTCCATAGTATTTGGTTCGCAAGCAACTGCGAACCCCTTCTCGCCAATATAAACTTTCCAAGATTTTTACACTGAAACTCAGTGAGAAAATACCAAATAACAATGGCACAGTTTTTAGATAGAAGACTTAAAATGTGTGCAGGAACCTTTTGATAAGTTTTATATCACATTGTAATCACCACTCCTCCAAAAAGAATACAGGTAGTCCTTGCCTGGCAACCGTTCAAAGTTAAAATGGACCTTTCCAGATCTACTTTCAAAGTTCTGACAGTTGAACCCCCTCCACAAATATGTGATTGTATTTTGGGCACTTGGCAACTGGCTCACATTTATGGCCAGTTGTAGCATCTGACAGTCACTTGATTGAGATTTGTGGCGTTTTTGTCAGTTTCCAGCATTTACTTCCAATTTCTGGCAAAAAAAAATAGCCATTGAGGAAATCAAACTCATTTCATGGTTGCCTCATTTTGCTTAATGACAACTGAAAAAAAGGCACATGGTGACTTGTTCAATGATCATTATAATCTACACTTGTAATACCTGGCTCATTTATGATCTTATGTCAAGGACTACTTGTATCAATTTCAGCATCAATCCCTCTAGGTTATCACTATATCTCTGAGACATCACTAGCCCTAAAGGACATATCTATGCGGTCACCCTCTTAGGCATATGTTAAAATTCTAACACTTGATTGACACCAACCCTGCATCCTGCCTTGGATTTTTTTAGAAATATGTCTGAGGGACAATGCCCAATTGTTTAATTCCTCACTATTTCCTGGGATAGTTGTTTGTTTAATTCCTCACTATTTCCTGGGATAGTTGTGTTTGTTTAATTCCTCACTATTTCCTGGGATAGTTGTGTTTGTTTAATTCCTCACTATTTCCTGGGATAGTTGTGTTTGGGAAATTAAAAATGTGGCTCACATCTAGGTGATATAGATAAAAAACAGTTGCTTCTACTGTCTCAGAAACTACAGACGTTCCACCCAAAAGCAGTTGGTTAAGGAATGTTCATATCTGGAGAACACCTTGGTTATCTATCTTAAGATATGCTTGATGGTATTTCCTTTCCTTTCCCTTGATAATATCTCCTTCCCTTATAACTATACAGTTATCCATCTATGGTGATAACTGAATTCTGGAATGCTCTTTCTCCTAAGAGTTCACAAGCATCAAATGGTAGATCTTTTAGGCCACTGTTGAAGATCTATTCAGAAGGTTAAACAATAAAAGAAAGCACAAAACATGCTCTTCCTGTCAAGATCCATTGAGTTTTGAATCAGCTTGAGATGAATCCTGAATTTGAACTAATTCTAATTTTTGCCAGTTAAAAACTGAAGCTAAGAATATGTTTTAATGATCTGAAAAAATTAATTGTGATGTATTTTGTGGGGGGACTGGTTATATCAACTTTGAATATTGCAACCTATTTTATTTCTGTGCATATAGAAGTCCAGAAATGAATTCACATTTTCTGGACTCCCATCTATGGGCAGCAGGTAGAGTAGAAACAACTTCTCAGTATTGCATTGACCATCCAGGTATTACTCTCTCTATGTATTTGAAATGAGATTTTAAATGTTGGTGACTATAACTCTAAACTACTTGGATATACATGGTATCAAACAACCCTTTGCTTGTGAACTGGTCTGTCTAGTCTGTAAGGGTTATTACAAAGGTAATATGTTGGGTAAGAGGAAGAATGAGAGAATTCTCATTAATCACACCAGATTGTGGAATACTTTATTCCTTTTCAACAACATCATCCTTCACTTGCCAATTTATCTGCTCCATGTCCCATATGATTTCATATATTGCATTGGCCCTCATTCCCCCGAGGCTCTGCATGCAAGGGAAATTGCTATACCATGAGTTAGGGGAAGATGTAGTCATTGCCAAAAGAATTATTCCTGCAAGAAGCATAGCAAGAAGGTATGGCACTACTACTTTGGTTACTTGCTGTTTTGTAACTGGTTATGTTCCCTGTGAAAGCTATTTGTGAAAGGGAAGGATCTCCCTCCAAACTTTTTAATGGAATTGTTTTCATTTAAAATTTGCAAGATTTGATCAAGTGATGTAAATGCCCTGGGGGAAAAATGATATTGATTTTTAAAAATTATTTAATTAATTTCACCTTAATAAATATTCAGTGACATAGAAACACTAATCTTGATCTGATTAAAGAATATTATGTCCCAAAGAATGAATTTTATTTCCCTTTAGAAGAAAACTTTATATTGCAACTATAATCTAATTTCTGCAATAAATTGTTGGCTCATATTTGTGAGAAACCTTGGTATCATTACTGCAGTGATTTTTCTTCATAATAAAAATAGATTGCACTCTTTCAGCTATTCTAGAAGCTGACAAGAATGTTACTGTTCCATCTCATCCTTTAAATAAATGACTTATCATTTTTCCCTAGACCAGAATTCTCTATTATTGGTTTCAATAAAACTTTTGTGATTCTTATCATAAGTTACCAGCTATTTAAATTATTATAGAAGGTAGGATGTTCTGACAAGTGTATAAATGGTAATGGGAGCCAGCATCATTCCTGCATTCAGAATGAAACTTGTAATGGCTTCAAAATGATTGCCTTAAGATGCTTGTCTCTGTAAGCCAAACAAAGCTTATTCTTCTTGTCCTTTCCTTCATTCTTTCCATAATTTATTATGTTGGACTTAATAACTGACACAATCATAAACCTAGTTTTTCCAAGTTCTGAACCTTATATTCTTGGTTTACTTTGCTGAAGGCTCACTTAGTGACTTTTGTAGAATAGAATGAAACCATAGACAACAGGAGATTTGCCTAATGCAGTTCACAACAGTCAAACATTTGTGTATGTGAGTGTGAGCATGTATGACCTTCTGCATTTCCTCCCCCTTTGTGAGTCAAGGGACCTGTTGCTGCTTTCTTCAAGAGCATAGGACATTGGTGCAGCTAAAATATGTTTAACATAGTAGTTCTCTTGAGCCTGAAACTAACTTCATTCCTTGCACATTGAAAAAGTTAATGAATTAGTGCAAAAGTGTGAAGTGAAAGTGTTCCTAAAAACAATTCCTCAGAGTGGAAAAAGGCCTTCTCCAATCAAAATAGAACTTGGAGCTATCCCCATTTCTGCCCCTGAGCTTTTAGTATTTGGTAAGCTAGTCTTAAAGAAATTTTATGAAGTGTTCCTCAAAATTGTTAGAATGTGTAGGCTAGATAACTTGACTATTACTAGAAACTCTGACTTTTATCTGTAGACCTAAATGCTATGATGAAGCATGACTAGATGATGGATTCAAGGACAAGACTAGAATATCATCCTGTGAGTTGCTCTGCACTTCTAAGAATAGAGATCACTTAGGAATGTTCGGGAATGCATTCTCAAGTTAGGCTCAGCAATAGATCCAACATGTACTGACAGAATGTCCCATAGGAACAGAATTATTAAAACATTATTTCATCCTGAGAAGTCTATGCCAAGGCTAAAGAACTCTTCAGAAATGTTCCTCATCCACTTTATTTAGCGAGGCTGGGGATCATTTGCTAGCCTCTTTTATTGTGACCATGACAGTTGGCTCCACCCCCTGGCTTCACTGGACCTAATAAATTCTCTTGGACATGAGTTGAAGGACTTCAAGAATGTGACAGGAGCCAGCTGTCATAAAAAAGTAATGTTTGAAGAGGGCTTTGGCTGACAAATAAATATAGAAAGTAATTCTTCAAAGTAAAAAGCTTGCAAGTCACATATCTACATGATTATGATTAAAAACATGTATTAGTGAGGCTGATTGTATTCAGTTGTATATAGACAACAGCAGCAAAGATGATTAGGGAGCTGGAAACTAAAACATATGAAGAATTGTTGCAGGAATTGGGTTAGGACGCTGAGCTTGTCAATCAGAAGGTCGGCAGTTTGGCGGGTCGAATCCCGAGTGCCGCGTAACAGAGTGAGCACCTGTTACTTGTCCCAGCTTCTGCCCACCTAGCAGTTCGAAAGCACGTAAAAAATACAAGTAGAAAAATAGGGACCACTCCAGTGGGAAGGTAACAGCGTTCCGTGCGCCTTTGGCGTCTACGTAGTCATGCCGGCCACATGACCACAGAGACGTCCTCGGACAAGCGCTGGCTCTTCGGCATTGAAACGGAGATGAGCACCGGCCCCTAGAGTCGGAAACGACTAGCACGCATGTGCGGGGGAACCTTTACCTTTTAGTCTAGTGAAAAGAAAGACAAGGGGTGACATGATAGCAGGGTTCCAATATTTGAGGGGCTTGATCTATTTTCCAGAGCACCAGAAGGCAAGACAAGAAACAATGGATGGAATCTAATCAAAGAGAGAAGCAACCTGGAATTAAGGAGAAACTTCTGGACAGTGAGAACAATAAATCAGTGGAATAGCTTGCCTCCAGAAGTTGTGGGTGCTCCATCACTGGGGGCTTTTAAAAAGAGACTGAATAGCCATTTGCCTGAAATGGTATAGGGGGTCCTTCTTAAGCAGGGGCTTGGACTAGAAGATCTCCAAGGTCCTTCCAATTCTGCTATTCTGTAATTCTAATTACATAGTAAAGTGCAAAGACTGAAAATGGGTAAGACAGATCTCATAGCAGGAGCTAGGGAAATCGAATGTCTGACCAGCATGGCCAATGTTAACAATGTCACAGCTCTTGTTCAAAATATCTGAAGGACATCAGGTTGCCTGAAGATTTCTGATGGGAAATTCTAAGCAAACAGTTCACCAAGAAGATAAATTCTAATTTATATGGCTATTTAGAAGGATTTAAAAAGCATAAAATTGTATAGGCAAAAAGGGGGGGGGGATCACCAAACGTTTTGAGACAAACACTGAGTCTATGTTTTGTTTTGAAGCCATGGCTCCATTAACTGTGTCATATACTGATATCCTTTGAGAATTTTAATGTGTTGAAAACTCAGAGACAAGAGAAAAATGCCACTCGTTTCTTTCAGGACCTTCCTCCTTTTTCATATCATGATTCTTGCCCCTCCTCTCTGCCACTGAAGGAGCTACCTCATTTATCATGGTCCAGCCAGGAGGCATCAAGATTAAAAGGGAGGGGGAGAATAGCCCTATCCATAAATCTACATTTTCTTGAAGAAATAGGTCTCATGGTATTAGCAAGCTGGCTGGCAATAGCCAATGATTTGCAGTGTTCAGACTAAACATAGGTTAGCCAGCTGCCCTATATTATCAGGGCCATTAGTCATTTTAAGATGGTTATTTCATCTCACAGAACATCATATTGCTATAGAATAAATGAGTTCCTTAATGTCTTAGGATCAGATGCAATGATAACAGGATGGAGGCTTGGAAATAATAATGTGTGGCTTTTTCTATGGAGAGATGTAAAATAATTGTACATTTTGGTATGGCTCATTTTCACTGGAGTTCACACTCTTCCGAATGTATACCACTATTATTACTATACCACCCTATTAATTTGGATAGATATTCCATTAATCAATAAGAAACATTCTTGGGAGTGTAGCCCAAAGTTCTGAAAGTTTTCTGGAAGGTAACTTTAGAGCTAATAAACCAAAGATGTGAAGCCATGCAGCAGTATGCAGAATAGATCACGATTCATTCAGTTGTGAAGAATCATAGTGATGTAAGGCACTGCCATATGTAAACTCAGGCTAGAGGTACATAAATCCATTATTAGCAATCAGACAGCAGGTCTTCACCAGATATCTTTTCCTGATCTTTTGAAACACATGCAAATCAGTTACATTTTAATTCTGGAGCATTGCTCCAATTACTTATCATTCCGGTCTTACTGATGAATTTGCTTAAGGACAAATGAAACTACTGAGAATTATAACATTTTTATCAAAGTAAAGTTTGCTCACTTCCAGTTCACTTTCTATGGACAACATGTATGTTGTGCATGTATACACAAACACAAACAGTATGTATGTGCATATTTATTTATTTATTTATTATTTATTAATTTGATTTATATACCGCCCTTCTCCCGAAGGACTCAAGGCGGTGTACAGGGCAATAAGATACAATAAAAATACAATATATAAAAGTTAAAATGAGAATTAAATAAAATAGCCCAATTACAATAAAAAGTTAATTAAAATTAAAATTACAATTAAAATACCCCAAACCCATCAGGCCAGGCCGGCTTGTTCAAATAGGTGAGTTTTCAGATCACAGCGGAAAGAGCGAAGGTCAGGAGCCATCTGGAGCTCAACCGGTAAATGATTCCAAAGGTCTGGCGCACCCACAGAGAACGCCCTCCTCCTGGGGGCCGCCAGCCGACACTCTCTGACCGACAGCACCCTGAGGAGGCCCTCTCTGTGGGAGCGCACTGGACGAAGGGAAGTTGATGCCGGCAGCAGTGCTCCTGTAAGTAATCTGGACCCATGCCATTTAGGGCTTTATAGGTCATCACCAGCACCTTGAATCTCACTCGGAGGGCAACTGGAAGCCAATGCAGCTCGCGGAGTAGAGGTGTTACATGGGAGTATCGGGAGACCCCCAACACAACTCACGCGGCCGCATTCTGCACCAGTTGAAGCCTCCAAATGGTCCTCAAGGGCAGCCCCATGTACAGAGCATTGCAGTAGTCTAAACAAGAGGTCACAAGCGCATGAGTGACTGTATGCAAAGCATCCCGGTCCAGATAGGGTCGCAACTGGCGCACCAGGCAAACCTGTACAAACAAACCTGTACATATAATCCATAAATTCATTATTTTTGAACAACTCCCAATTGGCTAGATTCATAACCTGTTACATGGTACAACAAAGCCTAGTCAAAGACAAAAAGCATCCCTTGAAAAAAGATTTCCCTGCTCATAGACATAAAAAAAAACCCAATGAGAGTGACAATATAGACAATCATTAGAACTTCTGTCTGTCTAGATTTGTAGTTATGGTGTAAGGTAAAGGTAAAGGTAAAGTTTTCCCCGCACATGCATGCTAGTCATTTCTGACTCTAGGGGCTGGTGCTCATCTCCGTTTCAAAGCCGAAGAGCCAGCGCTTGTCTGAGGATGTCTCCATGGTCATGTGGCCGGCATGACTAGACGCCAAAGGCACACAGAACGCTGTTACCTTCCCACCGTACTGGTCCCTATGTTTCTACTTGCTTTTTTACGTGCTTTCAAACTGCTAGGTTAACAGAAGCTGGGATGAGTAACAGGCGCGCTCACTCTGTTACGTGGCACTCAGGATTCTACCCGCCAAACTGCCAACCTTCTGATTGACAAGCTCAGCGTCCTAACCCACTGAGCCATCGTGTCCCTTGTAAAGGAAATGTTTAATTGATGAACTTCATCTCTATGCTGATATAAGGTTTATAGAAGAAATTCTTTGATGATAAGAAACAAAACCACTACAACATTTTCTAAGTAAGGGTGAGCAAATGTGAAAACAATTTCATATGCACTTCTGATCTTATTTATACAAATGGTAGACAAAGACTGGTTCAACAACTCAGAAGTGGGGAAGGGATTAACACTTTGTATCCTGGGATAAGGTCTTCGTAAAAATACCCTCCCACAAGTTGCTTTTTACATTTTAAACCAAGCTTATATTAGAAAGTCAAACGAAATGAAAAGATTATTGTACAGTAGATGAAACAGAAAGTCAATTTTAGATGTAAAGAAAGGGTGATTATATATAGGAAAGATCCAAAAGATTTTAGATGCAGAAGAAAATATGTTTAATATCCTTCATTTCAATTTAGTATTAAGATTTAGTATTAATAATCAAATTAAGAATAAAATAGGATTACGATTCTTTGACTTTAGAACTTATTTTTGATTGTAATCATCTAAGATAACTGTGTAGTCACTTATAATAATAATGTCCTGAAAGCTCACCCTTCACCTTTCAATTAATTTTAATAGTGTTTAATCATTAATCATAGCCAGAAGATCGATCCTGATCAGCTCAGCCTTCTATCCTACCAAGACTGGTAAAATGAGGACCCAGATTGTTGAGGGCAATATGCTGATATTGTAAAACTCTCAGAGAATACATAAAGCACTATATAAAATTGTATATATTGTAAGTCTAAGTGCCATTGCTATTGCTATTTTTGCCTCTTTCTAAAGGTTCAACTTTTATACACTGTTTTTTTTAACATTTTATTGTACACTACCTAAAGTCCTTCTCCGAGACAGATGGCCTGTAAGAAATAATTTAAAAATAAATACATATAAAAATAATTATTAACAGTCGGAAAGTATATGTATACTTTACCCACACAGGCATTAATAGAGAGTGAAGGACTGGGATTCTAGCCCTTGTTGGTGCAATTTAACAACATAGTGCTTTTCCTGTTGTGAATCTTGCTCTCCAATCTTCACCTGAAGAATTCCTGTAGTGCATGAAGGGGACTATTGATATATATAAATATATTGAGAAAAAGAGCATGGGATTTTTCTGCTTAGCAGATGATCAGAAAAGGGTTTTACAATGAAAAATGTCTACTCCATATGTTCTAATATTCAGTACAATGATTAAAAGTGCTTTCTAAGTCCATAAAATCTAATCTAGAAATCAGCTTTCTTTAAAACTGCCTATTCCTTGCTGTAGAACTCCAGATGGTGTAGTATGGTTTTGTTTTTTTTTTAAAGTGATAGAAAGCAAGATTATGAAAGGAAAATTTTATGACCTTTGAAGGGGAGGGGGGGAGACAGAGAGAAAGATAAGGCTGAGGACAATGCTATATTCATCTTATCAGCCACATGGTATTCACTCTTAGTGTACATGTACTTATATTTTCAGAATAATCTTTAGGTAGTCCTCTAGTATTGGAATGAACCACTCAAACCTAATTTAGAAAAGATGATCAATACTAATGAATCTCAAGTAAACTACTTCAGTCCTGAAAAATCAATGTTATGTTTGCTTTGCCGGCAAGCACGCATTTGTCATGAGTTTGACTACCATTAAATGCCAACAGAGAGTTGAAAATGAAATGTGGACATTGGAAAGCAAACAATACCACTTAAGCAAGGAAAGGAGATTGAGATAAAATGTTTGTTATCTGAGGGCTGTGCTATTATTTCATCTCCCTCCCCCCACAACCCCCTCAAACATATCTTAGAATAGAGCTAGGCTAAAAAGTTAATTATATAAAAAAGAGATTAATGAACATAAGTAAAATAGGCTTTTTTGAGCTCCGAAAAGAACTTTTTTTTTATTCTTCACATAGTTTTATATTTGGGAAAAGCAATACAGTATCTCTGATAATCAGACTATCCAAATGTTTGACTCGGTTTATTGGATCTAAATTCTAATTAGTTCCTTTATGTAACTAAAAATAATAGTTCTGAATAGAAGTAATGTGCTTATAGAGCTCAACCTAGCAGTTTTAATGTGGGTTTTTTTGTTTTTTTGGTAAGGCAGAAGGCTAGCTTTTCTTTCATCTGGGAGATGGCAGTGATTAAATTGTGGGGGTGGGGGGAGAGCAAAACCTGTCTATGAACACTTTGAATAAAAACTCATTACTTTGCTTTTAAAGATATTTTTCTACAAGCAGGAGCAACAGCTGCCTTTCAGTAGTGTGAGTAGTGTGAGAATAATATATGTTTTTAATCTCCCCATCCAGTCCATTTCGCTATCTCCTGTCCTAGACAGAGGGAGAAAGTTCCTGACAGTGAGAACAATTAATCAGTGGAAGGGCTTGCCTCCAGAAGTTGTGGGTGCTCCATCACAGGAGGCTTTTAAGAACAAATTGGACAGCCATTTGTCTGAAATAGCATAGGGTCTCCTGTTTGAGCAAGGCGTTGGACTAGAACAGGGCTTTTCAACCTGTGGTACTTTGGCACCTGGCAGGTGGTATGCAACCATCCTAGAGGAATGGTAACAGGGGAGAGAGGAATGAGCTGAAGAGGCGGCAGCACCACACAGCCTGAGGGAAAGACAGCTGGAGCTGCAGGGCTATCGGGGCTCAGCAGAAGCCCCAGGATCAGCCCCGGGCTCCAGCTGATCGGCGCTTTCAGAAGCTGGAGATACCCTGAAGAGAAAAGGAGGAGGAAGAGGGAGAGAGGAGAGGATATAAAAGGGGTTTTGGGTGGGAAAGGGACAGTGAGGGACTGCTCCTGCCCTGCGCCCTGGGCACATGAAGAGGAGGCGGTGAGTGCCTGGTGTCCCTACTGACTGTCCCTGCTGACTATTGAGAAAGAAAAAAAAGCAAGAGAAGCACTTCCCTTTCTCTCAGGATGCCAGTGCTCACACACTCGCCACCTTTTCTATGCACCCCCTGGGGGTAGAGCAGAGATGGTGGAGGCCCCCTCACTGGATCCAGGGATGCCCTGTGGATCTAAGGCTGAGCACGTTCTGGATTTGAGGGCCCCCATCAGTAGATCAGCGCCACACCCGCTTGCTGAGCTAGCCTTGCAGGCACCAGGCTTCCCTTCCCACCAGGCATGGGACAGCAACGGCCAGGGGTAGCATGGCCACCACCTCTCCCATCATCCCTTGGGAGGAAGGAGGGAAGGAAGGAAGGAAGGAAGGAAGGAAGGAAGGAAGGAAGGAAGGAGGGAGGGAGGGAGGGAGGGAGGGAGGGAGGGAGGGAGGGAGGGAGCTGGGAAAAGGACTGCTGTCATGCCTCCATCAGAGCCTGAATCTGCTGAGGAAAATGAGCTGGAACTGGACCGTATGAAGGTTGAGGGAGAGGTGTCTGTGGCTTCAGAGGAATGTGGGGAAGAGCAGGCCGAGGCAGGCCAGGGCCCTTCAGGATTGGGACAGGATGAACATGAGAGACAGAGCTCAGGTGATGAGCAAGGGCCACCCCCCTCCTGATCCTAGAGCATGGAGAGTGGAGAGAAGGAGGGAACAATGCAGGCTGGCTCAACTACTCGGGAAGAGAGCGCCCTGCCCCTCTCCACAAGGCACATCTGGAGATTGAGACTTAAGGAGATGCTGTGGGGAGGGGCATTTGTCGGGATCAAATGCTGATTTCTTGGAGTTTTGTGTGCTGTTGCTGATCTTAGAAACAACTCTCTGATCTCTTCTTCTGCGTTGTGATTTCTGCTTGGAAACCCTGAAATTCTTGACCATTGGACTGGCTGACAAACTTGATTTTGGTGTTCAAATACCTCGGGTTGAATTTTGGCTTCTCTCCTGAAACTGCTCAGGCAAGCTTCTATTTCCACAGACTTGGTAGATTTTAGATGTATGTTTCATTCCTTGTTATCTACATGGCCTTGAGTAAATTACTCTTCTAATCTAACTGTATGTGAAACTGCTTGCAGCCAGAGGTTGTTGAAGGTGTGTGTGTCTTACTTTGTTCTGGGGCTTGCCAGAAACGTGGGAGCATTTGGGGAAAATTGAAGCAAATAAAGGGCGGTTTGAACTGCCAGTTGACTGTTTTGCCTCTGTGTTGTGCCCTGGGTCATCACAACTGCGTTCTGAGCACTTTGCAGGTTCATTTTTTTAAGCTGCTTCAGGCTCCAGGCAGAGGTTTTCCATTTTGACCCCTGCCCTGCCATCCCCTGTCACTGCCTCGGTACCTGAAGGGCCTCTGTGTGCTTCTCAGTTCGCCTCTCCCAGACCCATGCACGTGTTTGGGTCTGTGTCGGGGTGTGTGTGTGGACGTGTGGGGGTGTCTCACTCCTTGCAGCCCCATGCTGTGACATTGGGGAGGAAAAGGACAGGAGAGAGAAGGGAAGCTGCGATTGGAGCGTCTTACAGCCTTCCACGGGGCTGGGGGGTGGGAGCTGGGGGGGCAGGGCATGATGCGATCGGCAGCATGTTCAGAAAAAGAAACAAGTACTCCAAAAAAACAGCTTTCATTAGTTTGCAGCCTGCCATCACAGAAGGTCTCTGTTGGGGGCACGGGGCTGCTAGGGGTGAGACCCCCACCCACCCATGCACACACACACACACACACACACACACAAACAAACATGTGGGCAAGTCTGAGAGACGTGATCTGAGAGTCACACAGAGGAAATGACAGGGGGTAGGGGGTCAAAATGTGAAGTCTCTGCCCACCGCTGCCTGCCTGTTGCCACCTGTGCCTGGACCCTCAGGCACTTTTTAAAAAAAAGCAGGGGAGGAAGGAAGGAAGGAAGGAAGGAAGGAAGGAAGGAAGGAAGGAAGGAAGGAAGGAAGGAAGGAAGGAAGGAAGGAAGGAAGGAAGGAAGGAAGGAGATGCAATTTTTTTGGAAATGCCCCAGTTCAAAGGACAAAGCAATTTTGTATTCTGTTTTGTCACAGACAGAACTTTGTTGGCAATCCAAGTTAACATTGGTATTCTTGAACTGTGAGCTTTTAGGAAAATATCCTCTCCTGGTATGTTGCTAACAAACATTTCCATGGGGAAAACAGGACAAAGCAGAATGGGGAAAATGTTTTCCTTTGCTATATTTCCAGTCTGAATTAGACCAAGGCAGGTTCTCTACAAGAGAGCCCTTTTAAGGATTATGTATTAATAGAAAAGCAACTAAGCTACTTCTGTTCCTAAACACTAAAGCTGTTGCACATAAAGCTGTTGCACATAAAAAATGGAGGAGCTCTGATCAACTGTCACAGGCACCATTTTGACAGTTTTGCTAAATATAAGCATGGGATAAACTGAGCCTGGTTTGTTCTCAATCTCTTAAGTGTCCACAAACTACTAGCAAAAGTGGCATTTGATCACCAGGAAAGGAGGCATTGAGAAATGTTTCCCCTTTGGGATATGAGCATCCAAGAAGGGACAGGAAAGGAGAAAAGGAAAGAGGAAAGACAAAGAAAAAGAAGGAAAGAGGGGAAGAGAGCAAGGAAGGAAAAAGAAGGGAAGAGGGAAAGGAAGAAAATGGAAAGGAGAATGAAGAGGGAAGAAAACAGAAGAGAAGGAAGGAAGGAAGGAAGGAAGGAAGGAAGGAAGGAAGGAAGGAAGGAAGGAAGGAAGGAAGGAAGGAAGGAAGGAAGGAAGGAAGGAAGGAAGAAAGGAAGATTATAATGAGAGGGAGGGAGGATCTGAGGGAAGTCCTGCCGTACACTTGGCCACGACCAGCCCTGCTGCCCTTATGCCATCCCCTTGTCCCCTCCTCCTGACTCTCCTGGTGGTCTCCCATCCTATCACTGAGGATCCTTTGGTTACAAAGCCAGGTCTCCTCGCATGGAGAGGGAGTGGGCCTCCCTCTGACCTCCCACACATTTTGCCCTCCCACACACACCATGAGCAACCTGGCTAAGGAGAGCAAGCCAAGCAGCAGCAGCTTCAAGAAGGTAAGCACCGCCAACTGTCTCCTTGGGGAAGTCTGGGGTGAGCTGCGTGCTTGCCCTCCACTTCCCAGGGCTCTGGGCAGCCTGCACTGCCCAGGGTCTTCCACGTGGCCTGAGAGCAAAGGAACCGCCACTAAAGAAATTAAAAAACTAGTACTTTTTCCCCTTTTTTTAACGGTTTGTAACATTTTATTAGATTACGGAATCAAATACAAAAATACAAAAGCAAAGAGTGGGACACAGTGGAGGAGGAGAAGAAGTGGGGGGAGAGAGAGGGAGAAGGGGGAAAGAAAAGACATTGACTTCCAACTTCCTCTGTTGCAGTACAGTGAACCCTTAACATCGAACCTCAACTCTTTACTTTTCCATAATAGCGTAAACTAGACATTTCTATCACAACAAGTGAATCTAATCGGTAAAACCCAAAAACCCCGCCCCTTTTTTTTCAGCCATCAAGTTTTTGACACCTTGCTAAGCACAGGTGGTACTCGAATATTGTCATGTCCTAAAAGTGGTACAATCTGTGAAAAGGTTGAAAAGCCCTGGTCTAGAAGACTCCCAGGGTCACTTCCAACTCTCTTATTCTGTTAGGTCCCTCTGACCTTTACCAAAACATGGAGCTGCAAAATTGAGCATAGAGGCAGATGTATTTGTGCTGGAGAAGAAGATGGTAGTTAGTACTTAATCTCATAAAATGTCAAAGGAGAAAAAGTTATGTTAGGATGCTCAACAGGATCCATAACAACTGTTTTAGATACATGCTAGTCAGGGTTTCATGCAGTCAGGGAGACATTATAGAGATTTTCAATCAGAGGCTCTGCAGGAGGCTGCTATCAAAGAAATTATTTATTTATTGGTTCTGTATATTTCATCTTTCTTTCCATAAGGCTCTCAATTCAAAGCAATTTTAAACAGCAAAAGGTTACACAAAGTCCAGAAAAAGTCTGGCTGAAGAAGAAAGTCTAACTCATTTCCTGAAGGCAAAAAGAGTGAGAAATAAACCCAAGTCCAAAGGGAATACATTTCTCAGTTTCAAGGAAATGTAGGAAAGAGATTCTTCAACCCAAGGTTGATTTCAATTTATTGATGAAATATTGATGTGTGTGTGTGTGTGTGTGTAGGTGTGCGTGTAGGTGTGCGTGTGTGCACTTCTATCTAAATAGAAGCAATTGACCAGGTTTTATGATTCTTGACGTGACACATCCTTTTTTTTTCTTTTTTCTATTTTTCAGTTGGGTTGCTGGAATCCTGCCACTGGTCTAAATGGGTCACTAACAGACAGAAGACTGGAAAATAACATGCGAGGAGTAGTTCTTCGTGTAGTGACTGTGTTGGTAAGCAGTGTTAAGATTTCTTTTTTAAAAGTCATTTATTGGGGCTGTAGAAGTCATCATTTCAGAAATCACGTGGTAGTTTCCTTAACTCTCCAAAGTGAATCAATTCTCTGAAACAAAATGAAGAAGTGCCCCATTAAATCCCACTGGATGTTTCTGAATCAATTTGCTTATTTGGAATGATTCAAAAAGAATCCAGACATTAGCACAGTCGTCTCTCCTCTTCCTAATTTTGCTGGGTCCCCTGGTTTCCCACAAATAGTTGTTGATTAAGAGAATCTGAAGAAGAAAGGTAATACAAAACAGAACTGTAATCAAATATGCATAAACTTCCTGCAGAGTGTTAAACCTTCGGTCTGAACATTTATCAATATTGGGGACCACTACCAAATATTTGTTTCACCATGGATACAAATGTATTGGAATATTGGAAAAGGTAATCAAGAATGGAATAATGGATGTTGACAATACTGTTGACCTGAACCCATTTCAATTAAATTTGGGGCTAGGATACATTCTGAAATTGTTTTATTTGCACTGATATAAGATCTAAGTTGTTAAATGAACAAAGTGAGTACATCCCTTATGGTTCTCTTGGATTACTGGTGGGCTTCTCTACCATTGATTACAATATAATTCTGGATGATATGGCCAGTTTAGGCCTTTGTGCTGAATGGGGATGATTGAACTTAAATTTTATTCATACTATTGGATATAGAAATGGAGGTTTGTTCTATTTTGTATGGGTTTCTTCAACTGTCATTGGTTTTGAAGATGGGAAAAGGCTTTGGCAAGGGACATAATTTAATATCTGTTAGTCTGTCTGTCTAGCTAGCTAGCTAGCTATATAGATAACTAGCTATATAGCTATCAAGGAGCATGGTGGCTCACATGGTTAGGACACTGGATTGTCAAGCAGCAAGCCTGTGTTCAAGACCCAAGTGTTCCTCTGAGACAGGGTGAGCTCCTGTTATTTGCTCCAGCTTCTGTCAGAGACATGAAAGGAGTGTGTGATGTGATCTATCATCTATCTATCTATCTATCTATCTATCTATCTATCTATCTATCTATCTATCTATCTATCTATCTATCTATCTATCTATCTATCTATCATCTGTGTGTCTGTCTATCCATCCAGCTAACTAGATCAAAATAGAATCAGTGACACAAGGACATATGAAAGGGGCAGAATGTTGTCTAACCAATATTGTAACTAGGTTCATATGTCCCAATTATCAATTCAACAGAACAAGTGCATTAAATTTAACACTTGAGAAAAGCTAGGGAGCAACACTAAATGTTGGAACTTAATATAATTAATGTTAAGTATTTGGACTGCAGGCCAAAAGACACAAAAACAAATTGTGAGCTAATGTGAAATCTTTCAGTTAACATCACTGTAACTTAATATTGGATATTAGAAAAATGCTGGCAGTTGTGCTCCAACAATACCATAAGTTACCCCTGCCTGTTCAACACTACAGAGTTGTATAGGATAAACCATTTTCTATTCTAGTAAACTAAATTGGAATAACACAAAAATGCCAGAGTGATATGTAATTTGATGTTCCTCACACTAATGTCACAAAAGGAGAAACTAGGTCTTTGTACTTTGAGGTTAGTATCATATTCCTGCAGTGAGTGTGCTCAGTTAATGTTTTCTATTTTAAAAAATCCAAATTCCCCCATCAGTTTTATAATTTCATCACCATTTATCTTTTTAGAACTTGCCGTGGTGTATTCTGGCATCCAATTATACTAGTATTTTTTAGGGACTTGGATATATTGTACTGCATTACTATTTATGCAGGCTGATAAGTTTCAAGAAAAAAAGAAGAAAGGGGTAAATTAAAAGTTCAGAATCTCACATACATAAAATTAGATCCCCCAGTGCAATCCTCTTATACTTCTCAGGCAGAGTCTTTCAGAGGCCATGGGTGAAGTATGATTTATATACCGCCCTTCTCCCGTAGGACTCAGGGCGGTTCACAAGGTTTTTAAAAACAATAAAACAAATTACAAAACTTAAAATCAATTAAAAAGATTATATTGACCTTGAAATAAAACCCCAATTAAAATACAATTAATATATATATATAATTTTAATGCTAACATTTTAATATTTTGTATAGTGTTTTATAGTTCAATATTTGGGGGGGGGGGTTAGTGTCATCACAGGGGATCCACGAAGGCTTGAAGAAAGATTATGATTTAAATCTTGAGTTAAATCTTGGGGGTTTGAGACCATGGTCCATGGCTAGAAAGGTATTTAAAGTTACTTAAAACATGAATTCAGTGAAGAAGTAGCAATATCCTCTTCAGAAGTGCATTGTTTCCAAAAACTGAATTTTGTTTAATTTCCATGGGTCATGATTGGTAAAACTACAAAAAGGTTACAGAAAGGGAACACAGTGGATGGATAGGATCAAATCTATCTCTTTGGAATGACTTGGACTCTTTGGAATGACCTGTTCCAGATGTTGTGGGTGTTCAACACTGGAGGTTTGTAAGAAGGGATTGGACAACCATTTGTCTGAAATGGTATAGGCTTTTCTGCTTGAGCAGGGAGCTGGAACTTTGGAACTTCCAACTTTGCTATTCGGTTATTCGGTTATTCTGTTATTTTGTTATTCTAGAACAGGGGTAGGCAACCTCAGCTTTTATGACTCATGGACTTCAACTCCCAGAATTCCTGAGTCAGCTATTCTGACTCAGGAATTCTGGGAGTTGAAGTCCATGAGTCATAAAAGAGCTGCGGTTGCCGACCCCAGTTCTAGAATGTCCTTCAAAGAGCTATGGGTTATTACCAAAGTCAAGTACAAATATTATACTTTTGACTATATAGTCACCAGCAGTTGAATTAGCATTTCCATTAAACATGATGTGCGTCAGATTAAAATAACAAGCTAGCTGTTCCTTTGTGCAATTCTGACCAGGATTCAAAATGTTCTTCCTGTCATTATGGGTTTTTCTTTTTTTAGTGAACCTTTCCCTATTCTCATTCTAAGCCATTTAATAAATGTCTTATCTTGACAATCCTGCCGCTACCAAGAAGAAAGGCCCAGTAGTTTACATTTCTAAAATATGTACAGGTAAGCAGAAAAAGGTTGAACATTCACATCAATGTGATAGATGAGCTTTCAGCATACCTCCCTTACTAGGGATGGGCAGTTTCTTTTCGGCTGAGGAACACATTTCCTCAAGAGTCAAAGCTATGTTAGCAAAGTCCTAAAATCATATTATGGACAGTCTCATAAAAGAACTAATGCGTATTTGTGGAGAGGGGGAGGGGATCGCCTGTTTTAATAAATGATTGTCATGACAGGTATATCCTATTATTAAACACTTGAATACAAGAAGTCAAGTATTGTGACAACTAACTCCATTCCGAAAACATAAGACAGTACCGATCAATAGAAAGAAGCATCTCATGCAAAGCAAATTCATCCCCACCCTATGTTACCGGTGCCAAACATGGACACTTATAATAAAACATAAACAAAAGTTAGTCTCCACAGAAATGAGATGTTTGAGGAAATCTTCTGGAGTGACCAGAAGAGATAAAATCTGAAATGAGATCATAAGAGAAAGAATTGGCATAGAACCAATCTTAAATTACATACAAAAGCAGCAAATAAAGAGGTTTGCTCACCTGGAGAGGATGCCTTGGGATTACATATCGTACAAGGCATATACAAAAAAAGGAGAAAGTCAAAGAACACAAGGCAGACTCAGAAGAAGATGGAGGGACAACATCAAAGACACACTAAAACAGCATCAAATAACAATTGTTGAGGCTGTGGGAAGAGCAAGAACCAGAACTTTGCATCTCCCTCGACACCCAAAGTGGTAAAACACTGAGGTTGCTTCTTGATAGCTTTTCCAAAATGCTTTGTACCAGTCCAGTTATTTTTTTGAACAAGTGAGCTTACTTCCAAAACAGCTTGTCCATGCAAGGCCTTGAAGTGATCTTACAAACAGAGAAGGTGATGCTTTGCAGAATGCCAGATTCCAATCTATATTCATTTTTAATTAAATAAATATTTTAAAATTTAGTCATACTCTGTAGAAAGCATGGCGCTTCCAAGGAAGGTACACAGAACATTATCTTGCTTTCTACCTTAGAATAATAGTGAATCAAAGCTCAAACATGTATCATTGCATGGAATCACATGCAATGTGTCTCCTTTTCCTCTCTCTTTCAAAATGTAAGCTTGTTAGATCATAAATTGTTGCATTAGCAATAACACTTAGGCAGCATTCTTGGAGCAGTTTACAATGTCAGCATATTGCCCCTAACAATCTGGGTCTCCGTTTTATCAGCCTCAGAAGGATGGAAGGCTGTGTCAAGCTTGAACCCATCAGTATCAAACTCCAGACTGTGGGTAGAGTTTGCCTGCAATACTGGACTTTAACCCCTGCACCTCCAGGACTCTCGTGCTTTGCTTTTCACTTAAGAGTCATATCGCCATTTATGAACAAGTAACAGCATTAATTATTATTATAGTGACATTTTTGTAAATTGCTGAGTATCAATATAAAATCTGGTGGGGAGGGGAAGGGAATGATGCTATTTACCAATCAACCCATGATATGAGAAAAACCTATTTTTGAAAAGTATTTGAGCATAAGATTTATTGAAAATCTTTAGCTGACTAAAGAAATGGCAAAGCAGCAGTATTTTATTCATCACTTTTCACTGCTTGTTCCTATTTATATTCTTCTGAGAAGAAAAAGCATGAGGGTGGACAACGTCAAAAAAAAGCCATCTAAGATTTCCCCCCCCAAAAAAAAAAATGTTACTAGTTTACAGCAGCCGTGATAAATGGCCTCATTTTATTGTTGGGTGAATAAAATCATCATGAGGATTAATGCATGACACAAGTGCTTGACTATTTGCTATTCTTTCTAGTCATTTCAGACCTATGATTGGAAGCTGCCACTAAATATGAAATATATCTCCTGAGATTTATGGGAGGCTGTCATTTTTAATTTAAAACAGATAACACAGAGTAAGTAATAGAGGTTTTGAAATGGTCGACACTGCTAAAAATAATATCTCAGGTCATTCAGTATCTAAACAGAAAGAATTGTTTCAAGTGCAACTATTAGCCAGAGCTAAACTTTTCTGAGGTCACTGGGCACCTTGACTGTGCATTCATTTAAATTTAGAATAGAGACATTCTCCCTGTTTTTTACTTAAATTTGTAACCTTAGCTCCAGCTTAAGAGAGACCAACTGCTGCATGGTCTCTTCTATTTTTTTTTCTTTTCTTTTAACAACCCTGTAACCCCTTGCATCAGAATGGAATTGGGACAACTGAAGGGAGCTGAGTGTTTACAGGCCGGATGCCCTTCCTGATGCCTACACAGAGCTCACAGCAGAGAGAAATATCTGCCACTACCTAGGATCAAAGTCACAGCCTCCTGATTGTGAGGCAAGACCTCCACCTTTTAGGTCACCATGCCACTCACATGGTCTCTTCTATACTGGAGAGAAAATGATTTCACTGTGTGATGTGATTTGCATGGGAATAGGACTTCTTTATTTTTAAACTTAAGGAGCGATAAGATGACAGAAACTATGACCCAGTCAATGACATATTTAATTCACATTGCAGAGGACTTTAGTTTTGCTTTAACAGGTGGCTGTTCCTAGGCAACCTTGTCTGTTCTTGGAAGCTAAGCAGGATCCATCTCATTTGAAAGAGAGACCTCTGAGAAATTCCAGGGCTGCTGTCTAATCTAGAAAGTTAACAAATTATCCCTCATACCTACTAGAAAGCTCACATTAACAACAAGGTCAAGAAGTCAGGTCTATGATATAAAAAGGTAAAGGTAAAGGTTCCCCCGCACATGCGTGCTAGTCGTTTCCGACTCTAGGGGCCAGTGCTCATCTCCGTTTCAAAGCCGAAGAGCCAGCGCTTGTCAGAGGACGTCTCCGTGGTCATGTGGCTGGCATGACTAGACGCCAAAGGCGCATGGAACACTGTTACCTTCCCACCGTAGTGGTCCCTATTTTTCTACTTGCATTTTTTACGTGCTTTCGAACTGCTAGGTTGACAGAAGCTGGGATGAGTAACAGGCGCTCACTCTGTTACGTGGCACTCGGGATTCGACCCGCCAAACTGCCGACCTTCTGATCGACAAGCTCAGCGTATAAAAATATAAAAGGAAGTTTTTATTTCTTTTTTGTTGTTGTTAGTTGCGAAGTCGTGTCCGACCCATCGCGACCCTATGGACAATGTTCCTCCAGGCCTTCCTGTCCTCTACCATCTTCTGGAGTCCAGTTAAGCTCACGCCTACTGCTTCAGTGACTCCATCCAGCCACCTCATTCTCTGTCGTCCCCTTCTTCTATTGCCCTCAATCTTTCCCAGCATTAGGCTCTTCTCCAGTGAGTCCTTCCTCCTCATTAGGTGGCCAAAGTATTTGAGTTTTAGCTTCAGGATCTGGCCTTCTAAAGAGCAGTCAGGGTTGATCTCCTCTAGGACTGACCGGTTTGATCGCCTTGCAGTCCAAGGGACTCGCAGGAGTCTTCTCCAGCACCAGAGTTCAAAGGCCTCAATTCTTTTGCGCTCAGCCTTTCTTATGGTCCAACTTTCACTGCCATACATTGCAACTGGGAAGACCATAGCCTTGACTATACGCACTTTTGTTGACAGGGTGATGTCTCTGCTTTTTAGTGTGCTGTCTAGATTTGCCATGGCTTTCCTCCCTAGGAGCAAGCGTCTTTTAATTTCTTGACTACAGTCCCCATCTGCAGTGATCTTGGAGCCCAGGAAAATAAAATCTGTCACTACCTCCATTTCTTCCCCATCTATTTGCCAGGAATTAAGAGGGCCGGATGCCATGATCTTAGTTTTCTTAATGTTTAGTTTCAACCCAACTTTTGCACTCTCCTTCTTCACTCGCAACAAGAGACTCTTCAGTTCCTCTTCACTTTCTGCCATTAGAGTGGTATCATCTGCATATCTTAGGTTGTTGATATTTCTTCCAGCAATCTTAATTCCAACTTTTGATTCATCTAGCCCTGCCTTTCTCATGATGTGCTCTGCATATAAGTTAAATAGGCAAGGCGACAGTATACAGCCTTGCCGGACTCCTTTCCCAATTTTGAACCAATCAGTGGTTCCGTGTCCAGTTCTCACTGTTGCTTCTTGGCCCGCATATAGATTTCTCAAGAGACAAATAAGATGGTCTGGTATGCCCATCTCTTTAAGGACTTGCCAGAGTTTGTTATGATCCACACAATCAAAGGCTTTAGCATAGTCAATGAAGCAGAAGTAGATGTTTTTCTGGAACTCTCTAGCTTTTTCCATGATCCAGCGTATGTTGGCAATTTGATCTCTAGTTCCTCTGCCTCTTCGAAATCCTGCCTGTACTTCTGGTAGTTCTCGATCCACATACTGCTGGAGTCTAGCTTGTAGGATTTTAAGCATAACTTTACTAGCATGAGAAATGAGTGCAATGGTGCGATAGTTTGAACATTCTTTGGCACTGCCTTTCTTTGGAATTGGAATGTAAACTGATCTTTTCCAATCCTGTGGCCACTGTTGAGTTTTCCAAATTTGCTGGCAAATTGAGTGTAGCACTTTTACTGCATCGTCTTTTAAGATTTTGAATAGCTCAGCTGGAATACTGTCACCTCCACTAGCTTTGTTGTTGCTCAGCTTTTCTAAGGCCCACTTCACTTCACATTCTAGGATGTCTGGCTCGAGGTCAGTGACCACCTCATTGTGATTATCAGGGACGTTAAGCTCATTCTTGTATAGTTCTTCTGTGTAATTTTGCCATCTCTTCTTAATCTCTTCTGCCTCTGTTAGGTCCCTGCCATTTTGGTCCTTTATCATGCCCATTTTTGCATTGAACGTTCCCTTCATCTCTCCAATTTTCTTGAATTTTATTTCTTAGGATCTTAAAAAAATATTCTAAGGATTTTAATGTTAGTAAGCGATAGCTGGAGAAAGAAGACCAAAAGTATTTGAGAGAAATAGTTTTCCTTTGCTAGAATTTAATAGAATCAACTTGTTGATAAGTATGAACAATAATTCTCCATCATCAGGGCCTCAGCGTACTTCACTAGGTTATTGAAGCTACCTCCAAAACAGGAAGATGTGAACTTCAAAAGAGCATTATGTCTTATGGGTTAGGAGAATAGTAATCTCAATCAGAGTGGCAGGCAAACACTATTAGGAATTGAATTCTGCAAGCTTTGGGAAATTTCAGGTTTCTCATCTTTACCAAGATCATAAGAATTATTATTGATAAGGTGCATTTACTCAGCAGATCATAAGAAATTTCTGCCAACTTCAAGTATCTGCAAGGATGATTTTTTTTTAAAAAAGTGTTTTTCCTGTATCATTAAAGAAAAAGTACTCCTACATCTCCTATGTTCTTTGGTCACAATCTGAACCTGAAGTACAAGACAGTTTGAGAAAGTGCATTGACAGGCCAAATGTTTATTGATTCAGACAATAAACAATTACTGCGATAATTAAGTTTGCAGATGATACCACCGTAGTGGGTCTTATTACAGGTGGAGATGAAACAGCGTACAGGGGGGAGTTACAAAAACTATCCACATGGTGTTTAGAGAACAACTTGCACCTGAACATCAGCAAGATGAAGGAGATGGTGCTAGACTTCCGGAGGAAAAGAGAGGAACCTGCCCCACTTTACATCGGGGGGGATGTGTGGAGAGAGTTTCTTCCTTTAAATTCCTGGGAGTCTACCTCTGTGAAGATCTTACCTGGAAAGTCAATACAACCCAGGTGGCCACAAAGGCCCAACAGAGACTCCACTTCCTCAGGGTCTTGTGGAAGAACAGGGTAGAACAATGGCTAATGATCTTCTTTTTCCAGACTACTATAGAGAGCGTCCTCTCGCACTGTATTGTGGTTTGGTATGCTGGCCTGACAGCCGCGGATAGGAAGGTATTACAGAGGGTGGTGAGCACAGCACAAAACATCGTGGGCTATCCCCTGACACCACTGGATGACATCGCCAGGGCTCGCTGCCTTGGAAGAGTGAGGAAAATTCTCAGGGATGACTCACACCCTGGACGGTACCTCTTTACTCTCCTACCATCGGGTAGGAGATACAGGAGTATAGCCAGCCGTACCAACAGGCTGAAGAACAGCTTCTATTCATGGGCTGTCAAGCTTCTGAACAGGAAATAACTCTATGTATGATTGACTTGTGAGGCTGGTGTGTTGTGCAGTTAGCTCACATGGTGTAACAAGATGGGTTTGTTGTCACTGTGAGTTGTGGGGGAGGGCATGAAGGGAGGCTCAGCCAATCTCAATGTATACATGGTTGTACTTTGGCAATAAAGGTTCGTTCATTCATTCATTCATTCATTATGGATGTATCTCTTTAGGGCATGGAAATAGAATTGATGATAAGAATAAATTATCTTTTAATGCTAGTTGTTCTCACTGATTTCATTCACCAAGTGCTTTAACCTGTAGCATAATACTCTCTATAACTTTATGATGCATTGCTTCTGACTGGTTTTCATTGACCAGTTATTGAAGTGCAGTTCAAAATATTAATGTTATTTTATTTTTCTGTAGCCTATTATATAGTCAGTCTTTTCCTTTTTAATATTGTTTTCTTAACCATAGCTAGCAATCCAGAGCTTCCAGAAGGAGAATATTAAAAGTTTCGATTCAATTTTGACCATTGATTGTCAACATCAAGATAATACATTTTGCTTTCAATTAAAAATAACAAGCTATAATGCCATTCTTTGTCCAAGTATAAATGAAAGGAAAAGACGGTCAATAAAGCAATCAAGGAAATAAAGTATTAGTATCTCTTTATTCTTTCTGAAACCTTGTGAGTATGATTAACACCAAGACTAAAACTTTTGAGGAATCAGAAGAGGGAGACTATGTCATACAGCCAGTGCTTTTTTTGTAAAAGAAAAAGGTGCCGGAACTCACACATGTCATACAACCCGCCTTGCCTACCCTACAAGGTTCCATCCAAAAAAGGTGCCGGAACTCCGTTCTGAGCGTTCTATGAGAAAAAAAGCCCTGCATACAGCTATGAAATCTTCCATATTTGTATCATGATTTGCAGAGATGTTGTGATTTTTTGCTGCTGTGTTAAAATGCAGGTGAATTAATAGAATATATTGCTAAGTGGGTACCCAAAAGCTTGTATTATTTATGTGTATGTCTTCACTATCTCTGGGCTGGTCAAGTCATGAAGCAGAATGAAGTCTGACAATGAAGTGTCATTTTAAACAGGACCAGATGTGATTACTAGCTCTCACATAAACAAAAAATAAGAAACACCTGATAACAGATCTGTCTTTTACTCTGGCAAGGAACTGGGCTGCCAAAAGGACAGACATGACATCCCCATTGTACTACTGGGGGGGGGAGAGAGAGAGCATAAGTAATTTGACCCTTGATTTGTCTATAACTAAAACCTGTATTTAATACATGGCAGTTGCTAGAATCCTTTCATAATGTTTTGACAATATTATCTCAGCTCCTCTCTCCTTGAAAATCTTTCTAAGTTAGTTTGGCTTGGATTGAGGTTTTGTTATGTTCTAATTTTGCATTGCTAGCTGAACAAAGTCTGACATCACTCCTTCCATTAGCCAAAATGATAGAGGCTGTGCAGGCAGGAGATATATGTATATTATGTGCCACATTGTCTGCCCTATAGCTTCTAAGTTAGTCTGTGTCTTCAGAAGCAGTAGATATTACTCCATCATTAGCAATGAAGTAGGAACCATTAGCTTATCCAGTTTTGTTACTGGTTATTATGTTCTTTATATACAGTAAGAAATTCCCTTGGGCCATTTTAAGCCTGTATATCTAAGATCAGAACTAGCAGCTGCCATTTGTAAGTTGTCTCCTATATTAACAACATTGGGTGGTTTTATACTAGCAGGCAAGTTTGGCAGAGTGGAAAATTATATTCTTTGAAGAGTTCAATTTAATGGATTAAAATATCAGTATTAAGATCTATTCTGATTTGATCAGAAAAACCTAAGAGGTTGAACCTAGGTCATTTTATATGCTCCATGAATGCTAACAGTCTGGCTAATTATTTGACCTTGCTGCTTCTTTCAACAGGACATTAAAAGGTCATGAGTTTGTAATCAAACCTTCAAAAGCGCTATTTTATATTTCTCACCAATTACCATCTCTCTCTCTTTTTCTGCTTTCATTTTGATTTTGCAAAACCACTAGAACATGGGTGTCAAACTCACCACGTCACGTGACATGTTGCAACGTATCGTGACTCTTTTTGCATTGCCGGCAATGGGGTTGGCACGGCTTTGGTATGATGAAACCGGCCCATGGGCTGGCAGTTTGACATCCCTGCACTAGAAGCTTAAAAGAAGATTCATTTTAAAATGAATAAAATAGGGAGTTCTAAAAAAAAGCAGGCAAAAAGGCTGCAGATTGTATAGAGAGATGCTTATATACTGTAGAACTAAATATCAACACAATATGTACAGCCAAATTTGAGAAAGCTATCTGCTGTATGAAAGCTATTTGCTTAAGAACAACTTCAAACAACAGGAGCTCTCTCTTCTTTGTGGTTTTACTAAAGTAGAGGTAATCCTTCAAATAAAGGATGCCTTTTAATCACAATAGATTATCCTCAGTAAAGTAAGACAGACTGTCATGTTAGCAATGAAACAGAGGACTTTAAAAAACTATTTTCATTAAAATAATAGGGTTCTTAGTGATAGGGTAAGCTAAAATTGGGATCTTGGGGCTTAGAAGACACTTAGCAATGCATACTGGGTGTTTCACAGTAGACTGATATGATGTCCAAGATTAAGGAGAAGTTGATTTCATTTTCACTGGATATATATTTATTAAATTTATATATTTATTAAATTTTTATACCGCCCTTCTCCCGAAGGACTCAGGGCGGTGTACAGGGCAATAAATATTAAAAAACAAAGTACAAAAGTTAAAAAAACAATTAAATATTATGCCCGATATATACAATAATTAAAACCATGTTAAAAACCCCAACCCCAACCCCAGCAAACCAGGCCGGATTGCTCAAATAAGTAAGTTTTTAGATCCCGCCGGAAGGAGCGAAGGTCGGGGGCCATCCGGAGCTCAACCAGCAAGCGGTTCTACAGGTCTGGCGTGCCCACAGAGAACGCCCTCTCCCTGGGGCCCACCAGTCGACATTCTTTGATCGGAGGCGCCCTGAGGAGGCCCTCTCTGTGGGAGCGCACTGGACGGAGGGAAGTTGACGCCGGCCGCAGGTGCTGCCGTAGGTAATCCGGACCCATGCCATGTAGGGCTTTGGATGGTTTTAGTAGTTAAGAACAGCAGACAACTTCTTTGCTCTGATGGGATATATTATATTTAAAAAAAGGTTAAAAGGTAAAGGTTCCCCCGCAAATGTGTGCTAGTTATTTCTGACTCTAGGGGCCACTGCTCATCTCCGTTTCAAAGCCAAAGAGCCAGCGCTTATCTGAGGACATCTCCGTGGTCTTGTGGCCGGCATAACTAGACACCAAAGGCGCACGGAACACTGTTACCTTCCCACCATAGTGGTCCCTATTTTTCTACTTGCATTTTTACATGCTTTCGAACTGCTAGGTTGGCAGAAGCTGGGACAAGTAACAGGCGCTCACTCTGTTACGCAGCACTCGGGATTCGACCCGCCAAACTGCCGAACTTCTGATCGACAAGCTCAGCGTCCTAACCCACTAAGCCACTGCGTCCCTTTTTTATATTATATTACAATACCTATATTAAGAATAGGCACTGGATATTCTAAGGAACAGATTCCATCAGCCCAGCCAGAATAGTCAGTGACACAGAACTCTAAAAGTTTAAGTCTGGAACATCTGGGGGGGCTTATTTTGTTTGCCCTGACACATACAAATAAGAGAGTATACCATGTTTTTCATTTACAACATCAGGATAATTGTACGTTGGGAAAGTCCATTTCTCTAGACACTGTACAGATACCCACAAACAAGCCAAATGTTAGAAAACCCAGGACTCTTATAACTTTCTAATTAGGTCACCTGAATAAAATGGAAAGGAGCTTAAAGATCTATTTTTCTTGTAGAAAATGTATTTGGAAATGGCTAATAAATAATGAAGTAAAATTGAATCACCAAAATGCACTCATGAGTAAAGAAAAGTAGTGCCACAATAAAAACACATTGAGCTTCAGCAATTTCAATAAAAATGGCCAATTAAAAACATCGGGGGAAAATTAATGCACAGGCAATTTTATGTGATGCCAGAAGGGCATTCATTTTATTTCATTTTATTACCAGAATATCCTCTTTAGTATGAGTATTTCAGATGTGGAATGCCATAGCTGAGAAGGTCCTTTCTTTAGATACTATTTACCTACTGCTAAAAATGGGAGGAATTAAATATTGAATGTAATATCCATGCATTTTTATGCAAAAATGCAATATTTCAAACATTCTGATCCTAAAAAGGATGCCCTTGTAAAGTCAAGAAATCCTGGAATCAAGCTTAACTTCTGATGACTTTATGGGCATATCCATTATGTTTCCTGGTAATAATAAATTAGTTTGCCCTTACATTCTTTCAGAATTTTTTTTTCAAATACTCCACAGTCCTGGGATTTCTTGCTAGTCACCTGTCCAATTACTATGCACAGCTGTTCCTGCTGAGATTTTTCTGGATCAGCCATGGTTGGCTAAGTGCTGCTACCACTGTGATTAAGTTGATTAAAACATAATAAACCATGCTTTCAGTTTTACTAGAAACAAATTTTCAGCTGAAATTTTATGGCAATGAAGGGAGACGTTAGCCTCAATTAGCAGTGTTTTAACTTACATTTGTGAACAATCTTTAGGAAAATTCCTTCATGCAGCATGATTTAAATTTGAGTTGACACAGATCTAAGGTATTTATGTCACTCTAAGAAGATCTAAAAAACATGGTGAGATAGTGAAAATTATCATAGCATTTTGACTTAATTTTCTATATTGCATTTAGAGACTATATGGGTAGACCAACTCAAGGTTCACTAATTTCCACCCAAATCATTCCTCCAAGGCAGAACCAAAGGGTAGCTAAAAGAGTGGGTCCTCATTTGTCTCCAGCCTAATCTCTTCTCTTCTGTATCTATGCAATAGTGCAACACACACAATGACATTTTAAATCAGAGTTTTATCCGTTGCAGGTGCCAGACAGGCTACAGTGGACAAAGCAAAATAAAGGAGAATCTCTGAGATATTTGAACAAAGTAAATTTAAATTTAAACAAAATTCCTTGTGTGTCTAATCACACTTGGCCAAATAAAGCTATTCTATTCTATTCTATTCTATTCTATTCTATTCTATTCTATTCTATTCTATTCTATTCTATTCTATTCTATTCTATTCTATTCTATTCTATTCTATTCTATTCTATTCTATTCTATTCTATTCTATTCTATTCTAATTCCAGTATAAAATTCTCCTTTGAAAGTGCTGCTCTTGAGACTCTATGTATGCGTAATTTTACTTTATTTGTTTTCTAACATAAGTTTATGAAAACATGACTTTTCTGGTTCCTCACCCAAGATGTAAAAGTTGAAGTCAGCAAAAATGTCTTTTGCTCATTCTCTGCAGTGGAACAAGAATATCAGTGAAAAACTAAGTTTCCTAACTGAATATATACTACAGAGCACAAACATCAGGAGATTATTGTGTTTGGGAAAGTCTAAGGGAGATCTGCCACTCAGTTGTGCTATTGATTGCCTTTTTATGAATTCTTCCTATCATACATGATTTTACAAGACATATCAGGAGACGCCTACTTTTTATCTTGATCATTGTCCCGCATATGAGATAATGAAATAAGATACCCTTTATCTCTAGAAGGAAAATGGAAAAGACTTGGGTTCGATCAAGTGAAAGCTATCCACTTCAACAGTCGTGGCACAGTGGTGTGTTACAAGTGGTCTTGAGCCAATTTTCATTCAAAGATTAAGTATTTCAAGAAAGGTTTCCTAAAAGCACTTTGATGTTATCAATATCATGGAGGGTCCATTAGCACCATCCTTTTTTAGTTTATTATTTATTTTTTATTTAATGAAAAAAGCAGCATTACTAAACAAAGTCATGAAAAGAGTAGGTAATCTTCACTTCTGAAACTCCATGGAAATAATCTTTGCCCGGACCTCCTGAGGGCCCTGCAAAAACAAGTTATAGAATTGGTACTCTAGACAATAGGCAGTGAAGTATATGTTGCCTCTGGCAGGACTGTGGAAAGCACAGTGTGGAAGGTTACATGGTCTGAGATAAATCTCAACAAGATGCCCTTACATCAGGATCTAAGGCCAACTATGGTTTTAGAAAACTTTGCAAGATCAAATTCCCTAGCTAATCCATCTTAGGCTGTTATTAATAGCAATAGCAATTAGATTTATATACCGTTTCATAGTGCTTTATAACACTCTCAAAATGATTTACACAGCATATTGTCTGCAACAATCTGGGTCCTCATTTTACTGACTTCGGAAGGATGGAAGGCTGAGTCAACCTTGAGCCAGTTAGGATCAAACTGCTGGCTCTAAAGCTTTGTGAAATACTTCCTTATTATAAACCTTGGTTGTACAGAATTCTCAACCTTTTTGAAGCCCCATAGTTGATAAAATGTGTACATTATAGAACCATTATCCTCTGGATTTGAGAAAACTGGGGAAGGAGCCTACAACTTCAAGCTGATATGGTAAAGAAAGATGTACAGGGTGTTTTCCTGAATTGGAATGACCTGGGAAATTTAGAATCCACTGCAGGACTTCAATGGTCACTAGATTCTGAAAATATTATTTCCTTAATCATTTGCAAGAAATCAAGGAAAAATGCTATGGCAAATACATCAGTGTATTGTGACAGGGACGCGGTGGCTCAGTGGGTTAGGACGCTGAGCTTGTCGATCAGATGGTCGGCAGTTTGGCGGGTCGAATCCTGGGTGCCGCGTAACAGAGTGAGCGCCTGTTACTCATACCAGCTTCTGCCAACCTAGCAGTTCAAAAGCACGTAAAAATGCAAGTAGAAAAATAGGGACCACTACGGTGGGAAGGTAACAGCGTTCCGTGCCTTTGGCATCTAGTCATGCAGGCCACATGACCACAGAGTCGTCCTCGGACAAGCTTTGAAACGGAGATGAGCACCGGCCCCTAGAGTTGGAAACGACTAGCACGCATGTGTGGGGGAACCTTTACCTTTACCATTATTGTGACATAAGTGATGATTTCAGCTGATGCATGCTTAGAAAGGAGGGAGGGAGGTTGTGTATGTTTGGTTTCTCATTTATGTATATAAAATTTTTCAAAATAACTATGTAACATATAGTACTATGTTACTATGTTAATGTGCATCCTGACTTGAGAAACTTTTTATAGAACTGGTCTTTCCTCTTTTCAGAATTTATTCTTCATTTCTAACATAGATTGTGTGGGAGCCTTAAGATATGGAATTTTCAATTGAGACATTTGGTCATTTACAGAAATGACCATATTAATGAGCATTCTTTGCCAGATTCCAAGCACAAAAATTTCTGCAATGTGGAGCCTAACATCTGTAGTGAACATTTGGATGCCCTGTAAAGTGAAACATAATAAATCAACTCAAGAGTTGAAAAGTCATCTATTTCATGCTTGAACAAAATGTTAATACCTTGACAGTTTGGGGATCTTTAATTTGTGGCTAGCTATTGTGTAGTAGAAGGTACCCCTAAGTTCTTCACCTGCCTACTTTTGTCCTTCGTTTCCTGAAAGTTGAGCATAAGCAGTAAAGCTGGACAAGTTTTTTTTCAAAAGCCTTTTTATAAACCAGAGGAGCAACTAGTGGGGACTTATAACTTCCTGAATTCACATTCTGAATTATTAACTGTTATTATCTAATATTCCAACAAAGGAGATAGGAATGTCTTTCCAGTGTGAAGATCATCATTTGAATCATTCTTTTCCTGTACATATCTAAGGAATGTTGTACATAATGCATCAAATTGGTACATGACTTTGTGTGTGTTTGTGTGTGTATGTGTGTATGTAAATTAACTGCAGCAGATCAGATTTATTAAACAGGAAAGAAAGCTATCTTTTTATCTGTTCTAAATCAAAATGTATTTATATATAATATGCTTGCTGTCCAGTGTTGCAGTAGCTCTATCTATCATTTGACTTATTTGTATACTTTGTGTATAAAACCAAGCTCTGAAAATTTTAGTTTCCTAAATTCTGTTCTGAGATTGCATCACATATGTGATTTAAAATACAGCTGGAGATCATGGCATGCTTTTCTTGAATAATGTCTTCAGAATGATAAGATTTCTTGGATTAAGTGTTGTTTACGTTGTCACAAAAACATTCATAGCTCTACTGGAAATACTTAACTCTGAATGAGGATACATAGTTCCATTTTCATGTAAAGATGCATTCAGTAAATTTAATTGCATTCTGATTTTCTCTGTCCAGAAGCACATTGGTCTTCATAACAATCCCACTTTGGAGAATTGGAATATATACTTCACTGTAATAGACCATAGTCAGATTCCTACAATGCATAGTGCCTTACTCTTTGAACTCATACATGTGATTATGAAACAAGCTTTCCAAGAAAATCAGACAACCGTACTATTTAAAATGTTATTCTATTGCAATACATTGCTACTCATTTGAAGTACTGTTATTTGACCATCAAGAATGGAAGAAAAATCATTCTACCTCTAGGCTTGAGCTGCTTTGCAATTGATAACAGGACATCTCTTCTGTACTACATAAAATAGAAATAATAGCCTAGGATTAACAACTATGAAACACCAGAATGTGTCAGTAAACACTCAAAGTTCTGCAAGTTTAAAAAGGAGGGGAGGAAATTGGGGTAAAGAATAGTGAAAAAAATCTTTGAAAAATATGAATTTCCTTTGCCATAAGTGTTACTCTTTTTCTTCTCTGTATAGGAGGAACCGTTTGTGATGGTGTCAGAAAATGTTTTGGGCAAAACAAAGAAATATCAGGGTTTCTCAATTGATGTCCTGGAATCTTTATCTACTTACCTTGGCTTCACATATGAAATTTATGTTGCGCCAGATCAGAAATATGGACTTCCACTGGAGAATGGGACTTGGAATGGACTGATAGGAGAACTAGTATTAAAGGTAAGGAGATTCCTCACCACTGACTGAAAACATATAGTGGGCAAGTGCATGTGTATACTTTTATATTTTAATTTCCTAATTAGTTCTAGTCATTAGACCAAGCCCAAATAAAAGGAAATTCAGTTAAATACTACTGAAATTAATTGAATTCTGAATGTTTCTGCCTTAGTTCTTCTTAACATTCCAAACTGAATTAAGATGTTGTAAGTATAATTACCATAGTAAAATGGAAATAAAATAGAACAGTAATTAGAGTACATTTAGCTTTAAAAAGATCAATAAAGTGGACAAGTCATTATAATACCTATGGGTGTTGCAGTGAGTCATATTATTCTTAATAGAGTTCAAAAATATTTCTCTAGAGTGATTGGAAATTGTTTATTTAATTTAATAAAATAAATGAAGTACAATCATTATCTTTAAATAAAGATAATGATTAAGATAAGAAGCATCTTGGGGAGGTTAATGTGGAAAAGATGTCAGAAGAAACAGTTCATCAACCATTTCCCATTTTCTTTTACTTGTAACCTGGCCCAGATTGTTTCAAGGTTTTTAACAAATGGAGAAAAGTATACTAATAGACTACGCAAATATGTAAATACAGGTGTACATTGGGCACAGCAATTGAACAGGGTGGTTCAAATAAAATGCCACCCAATGCAAAATATAGCTTCAGAGGCTATTCAAGTTCAAATGAGAATCTATGTTAATAAAACAAACAAGAGCTTTCTTTGTTTTTCTATTACTAGTGAAGAGTATGACTAGTTAGTAAACGCTGTAGCTCTTTGCACCTACTGTATGTGGAAAAAACCCAAATGATAGTTGGATGGATGGATTGTGTCTCTGTGCTTGTCAGCATGTGTGTGTGTGAGAGAGAAATAAATAAAGAAAGAAATGTATTCTCTTTTGGAGTAAAATGCAGAGTAATGAATACTAAGCCAAAGAAAAGTTGAGATTGGGAAAAAATATAGCTAAACTACACTAATTTGTTACACTAATAATAACAATCACTATATCCTTCTATGTTTTTTCTGTTCTTACAAACCATTCTTGTTTCAACCACATCCATCCATTGCTTTTTACATTGCCTTTTTTCAAATCCATCCATAGGTTTCTTTGTCTTCCATTCCATCTTCCCTCCCTCCTCCCTCCCTCCCTCCCTTCCTTCCTTTTGTAATTCAGTCTTTATACATTTCCATTAAATTACAAAAATACTTTAGTGTGCTTCTTTTATACCAGTCACTCAGTTTTGTATTCAATATACGTCATTTAGCATACAATCATTCTTGGACCTATCTGTTTGACATTTACCATTCACACTACTTAAGTATCACAATTCAATTGCATTCAACTTTTTTCTAACAGTTCCATCTCTTACTTGTTCTTACTCTTACTTGACTAAAACATATGAAAAATGGTTTTAGGAATAGAGTTTGTGTAACCTAGGGGACGCGGTGGCTCAGTGGGTTAGGACGCTGAGCTTGTCGATCAGAAGGTCGGCAGTTTGGCGGGTCGAATCCCGAGTGCCGCGTAACAGAGTGAGCGCCTGTTACTCGTCCCAGCTTCTGCCCACCTAGCAGTTCGAAAGCACGTAAAAATGCAAGTAGAAAAATAGGGACCACTACGGTGGGAAGGTAACAGCGTTCCGTGCGCCTTTGGCGTCTAGTCATGCCAGCCACATGACCACGGAGACGTCCTCGGACAAACGCTGGCTCTTCGGCTATGAAACGGAGATGAGCACCGGCCCCTAGAGTCGGAAACGACTAGCACGCATGTGCGGGGGAACCTTTACCTTTACCTTTACCTTATTGTGTAACCTAGTGAAAAGAAGGAGTACGGAAAACATGATAGCAGTGTTCCAATATTTGAGGGGCTGTCATAAAGAAGAGGGGGTCAATCTATTTTCCAAAGCACCAGAAGGGAAGACAAGAAACTAATCAAGGAGAGAAGCAACCTAGAACTAAAGAGAATTTTCTTAACAGTGAGATCAGTTAACCAGTGGAACAGCTTGCCTTCAGAAATTGTGAGTGCTCCGTCACTGGAATCTTTTAAGAACAGATTGAACAGGCACTTGTTTGGAATGATATAGGCTCTCCTGCATGAGCAGAGATTTGGACTAGAAGATCCCCTTCCAACTGTGTTATTCTGTTCTGTTGTGTAAGCACAACAGGAAGAATCAGATCTATAATCCTGCATTTTGTGTGTAATTGTTTCCACTCAAGAAGGATTAAAATAGAGTCCATTAGCTAATTTACTCCTAGTGCAACCATTAGTGTAACTGATGGCAGTTCAGGCTTTCTTCCCATCAAGATGAAAGTTGAATAGAAGGTGCAAGGAGGTGGAAGATGCTTCTAAAAAAGGGACTAAGTTTCACTGACAGAAGGAAAATTGAATGAAGAGCTAAATTAATAAGATTTCCCCCCTCCCTTTCTTCTTCTTATACCACTGCCAAGTGAAAGGGAAATTTTGGGACAATTTGATTTCTTCTAATCTTAGGATCGTTATCATCAGATACTAATCATCTATAATGCTATTGTCCATCAGAATAAGAGTATGGCTATCAATCACAGTTTTTCATATCTTCCGAGCCACTCTATATCCAAGTTTGATAAATACCATGGTTTGGATCAGAATGTTCTCCTGTTCATCCTAGATTTCCAGGTTTATATAATTTTTGCCATAGATAACAATCTTTGCTAATCTCAGTGTACTCATAGCTTTCACAGGCTGTAGAGTATGCTAACAGCCTTAGTCATACCCATCTACATGTAGTATTTCCTGAAAACACTAAGGACAGTACCGGTCAGTTACATATTTTGGCCCGTTCATCAAAACACAACCACAATCCAGTTTTACCCAATATATGCTACTGCTATTCTGTGCAAGCTAATATAGAGAGTACAGTGCAATCTAATACATTGCTGATCACAATCCCACAAACTAGGAAGTACATGCAATGGACCACCCAACGGTGCTTTTTCAGGAGGCAACTGGACTTTCTTGTTTTTCTTTGAAGACCTTTTGCTTCTCATCCAAGAAGTTTCTTCAGCTCTGACTGGATGGTGGGAAATGGGAGGATTTATATTCCTTACAGACAGCTGGTCATTTGCATTTTTAGAGAGTCATTCAGGCCGCTTGGAGGTTTATCTGTGTCCTCAAGGTCACATGAGTGGTGCAAATGGGTGTGAAACTGTCTTAGAACTGCTGAAAGGACTGTGTTGTAGACTGGAGATAGATGATGTCATATCCCTCCTCCTCCGCTCAGTTTTGGCATAGATGGCCTCTTTGACCCCTCTTTCAAACCATCGGTCCTCTCTGTCCAAAATGTGGACTTCACTGTCTTCAAAAAAGTGGCCTTTCTTTTTTAAATGCAGATGCTGAATCTTGTCCTAATGGGTTTGCTTCTTGTTTTCTGTCCTGTGTCCTTTCACTGTTGAAGACAGGCACAGGATGTTTGGGATGAGTCTGTGTTGCCTGCATCTCAAACTGAAGCACAAATGGCTCCTGTAGTCTGCAATGTTTTCTGGAAATCCGTCCATACTCCCATGCCATTCGAAAGGTGTTCATCCCAAAGTGCATAGCTAAATATCTGTGGAGATTCTCAGACATCCAGGTCATGGTCTTCAATGAGAAGACATGATAGCAGTGTACCAATATCTCAGGGGCTGCCACAAAGAAGAGGGAGTCAAGCTATTTTCCAAAGCATCTGAAGGCAGGACAAGAAGCAACGGATGGAAACTAGTCAAGGAGAGAAGCAACCTAGAACTAAGGAGAAACTTCCTGACAGTTAGAACAATTAACCAGTAGAACAACCTGCCTCCAGAAGTGGTGAATGCTCCAACACTGGAAGTTTTTAAGAAGAGACTTGACAGCCATTTGCCTGAAATGGTATAGGGCTTCCTGCCTGAGCAGGGGGTTGGACTAGATGACCTCCAAGGACCCTTCCAACTTATTATTATTATTATTATTATTATTATTATTATTATTATTATTATTATTATTATTATTATTATTATTATTATTATTATTGTTATTATTATCTTCAAAGAAAATCAAGAAAGTCCAGTTGCTTCCTGAAAAATCACCTTTGGGACAACCATGACCTGGATGACTGAGAATCTCCATAGACATGCAATGTCCCAATACACATTCAGAATATAATATATAGATTTACACACATATGTGTAGAGGGCATTTCCAAATGCAGTGGTTATAATTTGGAAGTTTCAAAAAAGATTCACCACTTCCCCCACCATGCCAAATATAATTTTAGAAGGACATATTTCATAGAAATGTTCCAGCAAAAATTCTGAGAACTAGATTTTCTTCCATTCACTGCCTTTTAAAAAATGGGAGAATAAAAATGTAATTTCCTGCCACTACAAGCTTGGGAATTAAATCTGCATAATTTTAGCAGTTTCAGAACAGGCATAACTGGAAAGTTATTAGGTAGGAAACAACATTTGAGTCTTGGGAGAATCTTGAGGAAAATATTGCAGTTTTTATCAAGGTACTGGCTGGATTCCCATTTCATACTAAACTTTTGTTCTATTATGGAAGTAACAATTGTCTGGATTCATATCACGGACCCTAGTTTGCAGAGATAGAAAACCAAAAAAAAAGGTCCTTCGGGCTTAGTATTTATACGAGTATTAGTATTTCTTATTTGTTTCTTGCTTTAAGAAGATCCAAATTTGATTCAAAATGGTGAAAGGCACATTCTTTTTCTAAATCTGGTATTCATAACTAGTTTGCATCCAATGTAATAAGAAATTGCCCTGAAGTCAAGGGAATGTTGCACAAATTAGTATCTGCCTTCTCCCCATTCCCTGGGATTTAATTATCACAAATTCCAGCTCTACAATTCCAGCTTCCTACAATTTTTTTCTGACAGTGTTTAGTAACATGCCTTACTAGACATGTGAATAGCATAAAATTCTATCCTTCCTAAGAATGAGACACCTTTACATGCTTTCAAATGGAAGTGTTGTTCAGTTCTATATAACCCACTTGTTCCCATAAAGACATAGACTTCATTCCTACAACACACATTAATAGCCCTGTAAGCCAGCAGAACAAAGCAGCCATTTTTTGCAGCACTTTGATCATTCCACTGGAAAGATTCTTCTCAGAACAATAACAATAGCATTTAGTCTTATACATCATATCATAGTGCTTTGCAGTCCTCTCTAAGCAGTTTGCCCAGTCAGCACATTGCCCCAACAGTCTGGGTCCTCATTTTACCAACCTCGGAAGGATGGAAGGCTGAGTCAACCTTGAGCCAGTCAGGATCGAACTCCTGGCATTCGGCAGAATTAGCCTGCAATACTGTATTCTAACCACTGCTCCAGCACGGTTCCTCCAAGAATGGCAATGGTTGTTCTCTTGAATGAGAGAAATCCACAATTGTCTGAAAGGAAGCACAGAAGTAAGCATCCCTTGGTGCTATCCAATGAGTGAGGGCTATTGGGAACAGTGAATATCGCTGTGGCTAAGTGATTAAATGTGTGCTTCTGCAGTCATTAAACCTATAACAGTTAAATGGTAGAGGCAGAAAAACAACATCACGTAACGGAAGCATATCAATCTCCATAAGGGTGTTTAATATGTCAAGGCAAGATATAAGCGGGGTAAACCAATCTTAGGTAGAGGAAGTATGATTTTAATAGCTTGGCACATTTTATAAATAATGCACAGAATGTGTGATGTGATGACCTGACTGACATTGACATGAATGACACATTTTATCACTTTGGTAAACTATCAGCCCATCAGAGGTTTTCAAGGGTAGTAAGGCTAACATTGTTTGGACTTAATTCTCCTTAATCTCTTTGATGTGTCCAGCCAACAACTTTAATATGGTACTCTTTGGGGATAATAAAATACATCTCTGTTGATTCTATGAATATAATTAGGAATTTATTTATTTATTTATTTATTGATGGGATTTATATCCCGCCCTATCTCCCGAAGGACTCAGGGCGGCTAACAACAAAACATATAATAAGTACAGAAATCAAGATAAAAATGAAATTGAGAACATCAGTGCAGTAAATTAAAATTAGAGAATTTAAAAAATGAATTAAAAATACTAAATATAAATTAATTAAAATGCCTGTCAGTCTAGGTCAGCCTGGTGGAACAGGTGTGTTTTGAGGCCGCGGCGAAAGGATTGGAGGTTTTGGGCCATCCGAAGCTCAGGGGGGAGCTGATTCCATAGGGTTGGCGCTCCCACAGAGAAGGCCCTCCCCCTGGGGGTCGCCAGCCGACATTGCCTAGCTGACGGTACCCTGAGGAGGCCTTCTCTGTGTGAGCGTACTGGACGATGGGAATTTGTTCCTGGCAGCAGATGGTCCTGCAAGTATCCCGGACCTAAGCCATGTAGGGCTTTAAAGGTAAGTACCAGCACCTTAAATCTCACCCGGAGGGCAACTGGTAGCCAATGCAGCTCACGCAGGAGGGGTGTAATATGGGAGTATTGGGGAGCTCCCATCACAACCCGTGCAGCTGCATTCTGCACCAGCTGAAGCCTCCGGGTGGTCTTCAAGGGCAGCCCCATGTAGAGAGCATTACAGTAATCAATACGGGAGGTAAACTATCAGTACTCAGGCAAATCCAGTTAGGTCTTGGGTCTAATCTTTATATTTTCCATAACTGGGATAGGTTTAAGTCTCTCAACCAGGGCTTTTTTTGTCATAGAATGCTCAGAATGGAGTTCCGACACCTTTTTTGGATGGAACCTTGTAGGATAGGCAAGGCCGGTTGTATGACATGTGTCAGTTCTAGCACCTTTTTTCTTTTACAAAAAAAGCACTGCTCTCAACAATAATGAATGGATGCCAGGCTGACTCTTAACAGATACTAGACAAAGCATTTAATTCTAATACAAATAGGACTAGCAAAGCTTAACATTAACTTTCTTTTTTTGTGAACTGATTATCTCTGTGGCATTGTGTCTCACCATACACTACTTTTGTGTTTCTACAAACTATTAACATAGCCAGGAAGCCACAGTCATGTCAGGAAGAAGTCATGCTCAGGAGACAGGTTTTTCCAATATGTTCTGCCGAAACTACTGTATGTGCCAGAAATCAGAGGAAGCAAAGATATGCTACCCTGAAAGACAAAGTCAAAGTGCAATCTCCTAGGGTCATCCCAAAAAGATGTCTATGGAGATTCTCAGTCATCCAGGTCATGGTTGTCCCAAAGGTGCTTTTTCAAAAGGCAACTGTTTTTCCTTGAAGATGTTTTGCTTCTCATCCAAGAAGCTTCTTCAGGGGAGAGGAAATGACATCACCTCTTTGCTGTTTACAACACAGTCCTTTCAGCCATTCCAAAAAGGGTCCACACGCATTTGCACTGTTCAGGTGACCCTGAGGGCAGAGATAAACATCCAAGTGGCCTCGATGACTCTCAGAGAGAGTGGTAACAACCAGATGACTGCATGGAATATAAATCCTTTCTTCTCCACCATTCAGTCAGAACTGAAGAAGCCTTTTGGGTGAGAAGCAAAATGCCCTCAAGAGAAAATAAAGAAAGTCCAGTTGCCTTTTTTAAAAAAGCACCTTTGGGATCCCGAAGAGACCTGCAGGTCTAAGATTTCTCTGGTGGTAAGGGGTCATTCTTAAGAGAAACCAAGGTCAACAGCAACCATTCCAACCCTTCTGGAACCTACCAATGATCAGAGGCAGAAAAGCAAATGGAGAACTAAGGAAAAAGAACTTATGTTTCAGTGGAAGCAGGACACTTTCTTCATTATTTCATATCTGCTCTCACCTTTTTTTCACCCAGTTACCTCATTCTAAATAAAGATGTAGTGCAACTATTATAGTGAAGATATCTTACTGAAATGTGGCTGAATTGGTCTCCTCTAAATTACCCTCCTTGTTATTTATAAACCACTCTACAAATAAAAATAGCTGCATGAATTTTAATGCTTCCTCATTATAACTGATGGGCAATTTCCTGTTCTTTTTCACATCTCAGAGTGGCTGAAGTTTAATTGGTTTGCCCTCAAACCTTGAAGTGCGTACTTGAACTGAACTATATCACCTTTGAGTCTTAGTTTTCCAGTCTGAATTGTATCAAGGCTGCTTTCCGTAGATCTAATAACTAATCCTTGTATATTTTATAATGTTTGCCTACTGTCACATTACAAAAATAGTTCCAGAGCAATTTTTGGAAACTCTCTAGAGGCCCCATTCAAAATTGTGGGGATTAGAAATCCAAAAATGCCAGGGAATTTCTAGAATTTCTGTCACTCTGACAAATCAATCATCCATAGACTTAGACATAACAACATCTATAGACTATGCAAAAGAGACAATCAACCAGCCCAAAAGAGATCAGCACTCAGATCAGCATAGATTAACTCCAAGGTCACCTTCAGACCAACAATCAAGTAAGCAATACCCCAATCAAGAAACTGCTAAAGAGCCATTAGTAAACAGTACAACTAAGAATCCCTAAGACCCCCCCCCACCCACACAGACAGGCAAGACACCAGAATATAAACTGACAGCAACAGCACCTCCTTACTGTCAAGCCCCGCCGGCATGGCCACCCCCCCGTCCGTGGCCATGCCGGCGGGCGCAGCACCGACGGAGCACCCTGCGAGAACGCAAACACAGCCAGAGCCGGGATGAGTAAGGATCGATGGAGAAGCGGCCGGAAGGACTGACCTGCCACAGGCAGCCACGGACAGGGGGGTGGCCATGCCCACGCTGCCTCTCTCTCCGGCTGGGCATTTGGGTGGGCCCAGGGGGGATTACGCAGTTGCAATACTGGAATGGACAGGGGGGCGTATGGAGGCAGAAGGACAGAACTTACCTGAGGAAAAGTCCAGCGCGCCGCAGCAACACACGCGGTGGGTGGTGGCTGTGCAGGGTGATGGGTGGGGCTTTTATGGGGAGGTGGGTGGATGCCGGTTTGCTCTGAAGGGGTGGGGTTAAGGTGTAACTGCATGATAAAAGAGCATTGAGGCTGGATGCCTCAACGCTGACTTTACCACGGTTTGATTTGTGAGAGTTGAAGATTAAACCTTGTCACCCGTACCTTTGGTGTGTTTGTGATTCTTCGCTGAGGACGTCGTGACACTTACTAGCACTGATGATGTTACCCAGTTAGAGTAATGAAACGTCTGCAACAAGCAAGCTCAGAGAGCACCAAGGACCCCTCATTTCAACCCTCCCCTTTTGTGAGCTTCTGACAAGCAAAGTCAATGAAGAAGCCAGATTCTCTTAACAACCATGTCACTACCTTAACAACTGCAGTGATTCACTTAACAATTGTGTCAAGAAAGGTCATAAACTGGAGCATAACTCATTTGACAATTGAGTTATTAACTGTTTCCTTTAGCAACAGTAATTTTAGGATCAATTGTGGTTGTAAGTCGAGGACTACCTATAGTTGGGATACCATGACAGAAAACCTGTTTTTCATACAGTCAGCTTTTCTGTGGGACAAAAGAACCCAAGTTACGAAGACAAATTCAAATTCACAAACTCATGTACAGGAAATGCTCCTTCAAATAATTTGGTCCTATGTTACTTCGAGAAGTATAAGTTTAATTAACCACCATTGTGGTGGGAGCTGATTGTAATGGTTAATAGTATCTTCTGTGTTGCTCATATAAAGCCATTCCCTAATAATTTTTAATTGGTCTGTTCTTCCATTCCTTTGGCATTCTTCAAATACTGGCTCAAGTTCCCATATTAAAATTTAAAATTATCTTTATTATTCCACTCCATTTACAGCACTGTGGGTTGTTTTTACTAGCATTCTCTGTTTTGTTTGGGATACTACAAAATCTACCAGACGTATCCACTATACCTTCATCTCACATGGCTGAAAAGTATTACTGGAAGTAACTTTCAGCTTTACTTCCTCTCAATACAAGGCCATGGGGAGTCAAAGAAGACTTTTGCTGCAAGGAAGAGAGATAAGATGTATGCAGCAGCCAAAGCCAATGCAATCCTAGGCTACATTAATAGAGGGATAGAATCAAGATCGAGTGAAGTATTAGTATTGCTTTATAAAGCTTTAGTAAGACCATACTTGGAATATTACATCCAGTTTTGCTCACCACGATATAAAAAAGAGGTTGAGACTCTGGAAGGAGTGCAGAGGAGAGCAACAAAGATAATTAGGGGACTGGAGCTAAAACATATGGAGAATGGTTGCAGGAATTGGGAATAACTAGTCCAATGAAAAGAAGGGGTGACATGATAGCAGTGTTCCAATATTTGAGGGGCTGGCACAAAAAAGTGGGGGTCAACCTATTTTCCAAAGCACCAGGAGACACAACAAGAAGTAATGGATGGAAACTAACCAAGGAGAGAAGCAATTTAGAACTAAGAAGAAACTTTCTGACAGTGAGAATAATTAACCAGTGGAAGGACTTGCCTTCAGAAGTTGTAGGTGCTCCATCACTGGAGGCTTTTAAGAAGAGACTGGACAGCCATTTATCTGAAATGGTATAGTGTCTCCTATTCAAACAAGGGGTTGGATAAGAAGACCTCCAAGGTAGTTTACAACTCTGTTATTCTATGTTCTGTGTCCTAAGAATTTAAAAAGGGCTGGTTGGAGGTTCAACGTCCTAAATGGCAAAGACTGGCCTAAGAATAGATTAGTGGTCTGATCAAAGCAAGAAAAGATGAGGAGAAAGTCTATGCCTGAAAGAGCAGGATTTCCCTGTTTGCATAATTCAAACAAAGAAGCTGCTTTGAATGCTATAGCAGCCCAAATTCCCTTCTTCTTCATACTTCTGGAATTCTCCAATGGGTAAACTTTTCCCCACTCCATATATTTTTGAGGAAAAAAAGTTGACTCTGGATTTATCAGCCTAACATGAAACAGAGGGGGTGAGGGTAAGCAGGCTGCAAAGAGAAAAAGACTGCATTCGATGAATAAAGATAAGAGGGGGGAAAATAAAAAAAGCAAACCTGCTGGAAAAGAAAAGGAAGTGAATACAGAAGTTGGCTTGAAAAAACACTGATCAGTTTAAGAATTCCTTGCAGAATCCCTATGGTTATGTGATCAAAATTTGGGTTCATGGCAACTGGCCTGTGTTTAAGCATCCTGTGATCACCATTTGCAGCCTTCCCGGCTGGCTTCTGACAAGCAAAGTCAATGGGGGAAGCCAGATTGGCTTAAGGATATCATGATACACTTAAGAAGTACGCTGATTCATTTAACAACCATGGCAAAAAAGGTCATAAAATTTGGTACGATTCACTTAACAATCACCCTGCTTAACAATGGAAATTCTGGTCTCAGTTGTCGAGGATTGTCTCTATAACAACGTATTTATTCAGCTATAAAAGCAAACTGCCACCCACCTATACAACATAGATGAGCCAACCTATAGCCAACTAAGTAACCTTCCAAATGTTTTGGGATTCAGCCCGAGCCAGTATGGCTTGTGGCCAGTGTCCATTGTCAAGAGATTGTAAAAGTTGGTCCAAAATATGTACAGATCATCAGATGTTCAGCTTCTCAGAATTGTATGTGAAATATTCCCTCTGTTTATTTTATCTGTCTTCCTCCAAAAGATTTTCTTGGATATAGATGAATAACACATTTACCAAGTCCCTCTGATGCACATATTTTCCTTTTCAACAATAATATTAGATTAGATTACCAAAAGCAATCTGGTAGCACTTTTTGTGACAAGCAAATTTTATTACAGAGCAGTATCTTTTGCAAGCTGCAGCTAATGTCATCAAGATGCATCAGACTTCTCATACAAGCGCCCTTCTGATTTTGGGATATTATAAAGAGCTCTCTTCCTACATAGATTAAATTATGAAAGTATATTCAGGTCCAAAAAGTTAAGCAGTGATCTGCATGCTCTGAGAAGTGGCTGAATTTAGTCTGTGTGGGACAGATACATCAATAGCTACTGGCAGGGCTTTTTTTCTCAGAGAACGCTCAGAACGGAGTTCCGGCACCTTTTTTGGATGGAACCTTGTAGGGTAGGCAAGGCGGGTTGTATGACATGTGTGAGTTCCGGCACCTTTTTCTTTTACAAAAAAAGCACTGGCTACTGGGGATAATGTCTATACTCCTTTTCAAATATCTGGAGACCGTATGGCACATTGGTCAAAGGACAAGATTGCAGGTAGTTCTCAACGTACAAACAAAAATGGGCCCAAAATTTCTGCTGCTAAGTAAGACATTTATTAAATGAATTTTGCCCCATTTTACAACCTTTCTTGCCACAGTTATTAAGTGAATCACTGCAGTTGTTTAGTAACATGGTTGTTAAGTGAATCTCACCTCCCCATTGACTTTGCTTGTCAGAAAGTCACAAAAGGCGATCAGATGATCCCAAGGACACTGCAACTGTCATAAATGTGAGTCAGTTGCCAAGGGTCTGAATTTTGATTACGTGACCATAGGGATGCTGCAATGGTGATAAGTGTGAAAAATGGCCGTAAGTCATTCTTTGTCAGTGCTGTTGTAACTTTGAATAGTCGCTAAATGAACTGTTGTAAGTCACAATGTAACCTAATGTACTATCATTGTGTTTTATTTTTATTTTTCTCAGAAACATATGATTGGCCAGCATAAAAACCAGAATAATGGATTAGATTACCATTAGTTTATCAAGGATGAGTCCCACTTTTGACCTACACTTCCATGTTGAGTCTCTTGCAAGCTGAGATTTGGCTTACATTATAAGACATCTAGAAAGCTACATCAAAGTCCTATCAAGTTTCTGTTTCAAGCAGCTTTGGGATGACTGCTCCATCATGAGATTCCTTTAAAAATGCAGTACTAGGAAGTGCTGAGACATGAAATTATGCAGCCCACACATTTTGTGGGAAATAGTAGGTTTTGCATGAAGAGCTGCTGAAGGCGCCTTGCTGAGAAGGTGTGTCATATTTCAAAGGTGCCATTGCAAGAGACATAAGGCAGGGGAGTAGTTACATTTCCTACATTAAAATAGAACATTATTCAACACAATGCACCTGCGTGACATTTTCTCCAAGAAAGATAGAATTTTTAGGCGTTTTCAGAACTCTGAATGAGGTTCAGATTATGTTCCCCTTGTTTATTTAATATTACAGTTGAGAGTATTTATCTGATTATTTGACTGTTTAAGATTGTTAACCTGAACCACATAAACACATTCTATTCTAGTTATTTCAGAAAGGATGGTACCAGCTTCTACCCAGAATATATTAGCAAATCTGCAGCCAAGTGCCACTTTTGTGCCTTCAAGTCAGTTTTGATATTCAGTGACTGCTTGTACTTAGTCCTGCACTTTTATTGACAAGATTTTCAGAAGTACTTTGTCATTGTTTACTTTCTAGGGCTGAGAGGGAGTGTCTGGCTCAAAATTACTTAGTGGGCTTTGTGCCTAAGGTGAGACTAGAACCTAGTCTGGTGTGTTAACCTGCTCTTAATCATTACATTACAGTTGCATTTGTTCTGAATCACTGTCACAGTTCAGAATTTCAGCTGATGAAATTATGCCAGGCATTCAGGAGACCGAAGTAATCCGCTAGACTAGGGGTGTCAAACTGCTGGCCAATGGGACGGTTGCATCATATGAGGCCACACCCACCTCAGCTCCAGCAATGCAAAAAAAGTAGCAATGCATCATGACATGTCACATGATGTGGCGAGTTTGACACCCGTGCCCTAGACAAGTTCAATAGGCAAACCCACAGAGCCAGATCAGTCCTCCTAGAGAGCAATTAAAAGACAAACCACAAAAACCGAAAAACAGAAACCATTAGTTGTCACCTACAATTCACATTCAAAACATTCAGACCTATTATTAATAAGTTGAAATCATACTGGACAATATTACTGCCTTTCCTCAGGCACTGAGTGGCATGGCCACATTTGCATATTAACAACCACCCAACCTGAAGCAGATTCACAAGCAACAAGGACAATACTAACATGGGAATCAGATGCTATAACAAACTCAGATGTCCACTCTGCTCCCACATGTACATCAACAGCACCATCACAGACCCCAACAAGTATACACACAACATTAATGTTCAGTTCCAGTCAGTATTTCAGTTCTTTTTTTGAAAGTTAAATTATTCCTTGAAAACTCTATAAAGGTGTGGAATTTTGTATTTTGTGAGCACATATTTGTGTGCCTGTTTGTGTGTAGCTATTATAATACCTCATGTTGAAAAAGTAATGTTAGACCTATTAAAGTTGTGACAGCTGCCTCTTGAGAAGCTCTGAAGAATAAGCTAGTTAAGGGATATATTAATGGTCTCCTTCATATCTTAAATGGATCTAGAAGGACCAAAAGCAGCATGGCTGATGCATACAAGACAGGAAGCCATATGGTACAGCTGCTTCATTTCAATATATTATTAAACATCTTCCAGAGAAGGGAAAAGTATATTATTTGAAAGTTATTTTGCAAAGACAATATCCACAGGACAAATTAAAAGAACAGTTATTTTGTGACTTTTGAACATAATCTTGTAATAAAAATTTGGCACTCTTTCATCTGAGATAGAAGAAGAGAATTTTCTGACTGACAATTGAGCTCCAATTCCCATGTAGGGAGCTGTGTTATTTTCAAAAGGCTCTCTCTGACCATGAGGTAAAAGAACTAAATTCAGCATAAATCCTTCCTGCATTTCCTGACAAATCTGTTGGGCTATAGTTACTCTTGAGAAAGACTTTGGAGATGCAGTGAGGTGGCCTCGCTGGAGAAGAAAGTATACACGTGAATTGAATCACATAAAATGAAGGATTGCAAGTTCAACCTCCAAATTTCAGGCTTGACGCCCAGTGCTTATCTCCTACAACATCATCAGTTAAATTGGAAAGCACAGTGTGTCCTGCTATATGGCCAGATTCAGTATCACTTGCTAAAGAATTATCAGCAGGCCACAAGAAGCAACCATGATTTTGTTTCTGTCACTTCCACACATTGTCACCGAGTGAATATAATTCTACCAGAATTTTCTCTCAGTAACTGTTTTGTGGAGTTACTATAAGCTACTACTTATGTCGTCAGTAACATGAGCCAGAACACGTCTTCCCTCAGCTTCTTTTTATTGCATTCCATTACTCCAAGCAATCACAGTTTTCTTTCATGGCTCCTCCCCTTCTCTTGAGGTACCTAATATACCTAAATTTTACCTTCATTATTACTGCTTTCAATGAACAGTTTGGTTTTACTTCTTCTAGTGTTGAAGTATTTGTTTTTCTTGCAAGCCAAGGTCTTCTCAGGAATTTTTTTCAGCACCATTCAAAAGGCATCAATTTTGCCTTCATGGCGTCTGTTTGATAGTCTAGTTGCAGAGCCTTAAGTTACATCAGGGGAAGCCAGTGCCTTACAAGTACATGCTTTTGTTGTTAACTGTTAAATAGTGGGTTCTTTGACGCAGGAATGAAGACGAGGTAGCTGAGTACAGGGAAACTCATATTTTATTTTGTGCAGAATCTGTACTGAGCAAATGGCTGCAACTAGCTGCAATATATAGTCTTGACCCTAGGCGACAGCCAATAGGTTTGAAACAACCATTGCCACCTAGGGGTAGCCAATCGTAGCGCTGGAGACTTGTAGTCTGGGTTGCTGGAGAGCTGTTAGCTGCTCCAGCAACCCATGTGGTATTACTTATGAGCCCAGTACATAACACCCCTCCCCTCTTAGATCAGACAATATTAACGTAAGTTAGTCTTAATGCAATTATCAAGACCCATTATCAAAACTCACTAAAATAAAAGTAATAAAACAAAAAAAACCAATAGGTTACAACGTGATTAAACAATGTCTGAATGAATAGGCTTCATGGCAAGCATACTTAGACAGTTACAACATAGCACTAGTTTCTGTAGTATAGTGGCATACAGCAATACACAATATTATAGCTCTTTATTTTACAACATAGTCAGCAAGATATGAAGGAGGCTTGTGTGCCCTAGTGGAACGTCTCGGAGTCCCCATCACTTTGTGGTCTACCAGCTTACCCAGTGGGCTGGGTAGACTTGTGTCCCTTTGTGCTCCTGAGTCAAGAGGATTAGATGCTCTCTGGCTGTCCTCTCCAGGTTGGCCCACCCCAGAGTCAGACTGATCAGCAGAGTAGGCACAGCGGTTGCTGAAATTCAGATGGCTTGCTCCTTCAGGGGATCCATGTTGCATTCCAGGACTCCCCACTTCTCCCTCTGGTTCCACCTCAGTTATGAAGGAAAAGTCCTGAGAGTCCATGTGAGGACTGGCTTGGCCGCAAGTTTGAGGACCTTGGGAGGGACTTATGATGCAGTTCTCACTTAGTGGCCATTCTGGAAACCGTTTCCTGAGCTGATCAATGTGTCATCTGACAACTCGCCCTCCCTCCAACCCCACTTCATAAGACAGGGGTCCGGATGCTTTGGTAATTTGACCAGGAACCCACAGATTCCCATGACCATAGTTCCTGGCCCAAACCCAATCGCCCATGTGCAGCCCGCTCGGGGGTTTTGGTCGAGAGGCTTATGCTGCCACTCTATCTGGATGCAACCTGTCCAGTTTAGTGATCAAACGCCTCCCCCAACATAGTTCTGAAGGACTTTTGTCTGTAGCAGTGCAGGGCGAGGAATGCTGGCAGAGTAGAAAATCTGCCAATCTGTGATGCCAGTCACCTGTAACAATGTGCTTGAGTGCTTCCTTTGTTGTCCTCACCATGCATTCAGCTTGACCATTAGAAGATGGATGAAAGGGCGCAGACGTTGCATGTCTGATGAGATTAGCTCTAAGGAAGGCCTGAAATTCAGCAGCAGTGAATTGGGCCCCATTGTCAGAAACTAGGACATCTGGCAGCCCATGTATAGTAAAGAGTTTTCTCAGCACCTGGATGGTCTTAGCAGTAGTCATGTTAGGAACTGGAATTACTTCCAGCCATTTGGAATGGCTATCCACAAGTATAAGGAAGAGCTGTCCCTGAAAGGGCCCAGCGTAGTCTATGTGAACCCTAGACCAGGGAGTGTGCGTTTCCTCCCACCTGTAAACTGGAGCATGTGGCATTTCAGGCCTCGATTGCTGGCATGTATAACAACCATGGACTTGTGCCTCAATGTCCTTATCAAGGCCAGCCACCAAAGGTAGCTTCTAGCTAAAGCTTTCATTCTGACAATGCCTGGGTGGCCTTCATGTAATGACTGTAAACCCTGTCTCTTAGGGAAGTGGGAATTATGACTCTGTTTCCCCATAATATGCACCCCTTGTGGGCAGATAACTCATGCCTTCTGACAAAATAGTTTTGAAACTCAGAACCTGGGCTTTTATCCAACCAGCCTGTGTATACTCATTACAATACTCTACTAAGTAGTTTATCTATGGCAGTTTCAGCAGCAATGTCCCCTGCATGGAGAGGAAATTCAGATATGTCCTGTATGGATAGTATTCTAGCAGCTGGAACCGGATCTGGTTCCATTAGTGGCAGTGGTAGTCTGCTGAGGCCATCAGCATGGCCCATTTCTTTACCCGGTTTGTGAATCAATTTAAAAGTGTATGCAGATAGAAAAATAGACCATCTCAGCATTCTTGGAGAAAGTATGTGGGGGGGTTGTTTGTCTGTTGTGAAAAGTCCCAACAGAGGTTTGTGGTCTGTAAAGACCATGAAGTCCCTGCCATATAAATAGTCATGATTTTTTTTTAATTCCAGCAACGATGGCTAGTGCCTCTTTGTCAATCTGAGCATAGTTGCGCTCAGCAGAGGACAATGTCCTAGAGTAAAATGCTATAGGAACCTGTGTTCCATTTTTTTCTATGTGGCTTAAAACTGCCCCCACCCCATAGGGAGATGCATCACATGCAAGACATACTGGTTTAGACTCTTTGTTACAGTGGACCTTTCTGACAACAGTGCTTTTAAGTCCTGGAAACTTTTTTCATGTAAGTTAGTCCATTGCCATGGAGCTTTCTTATCTAGAAGCCTGTGGAGGGGCTCTGCTAGTGCAGCCTTATGAGGTAGAAATGTGTGGTAGAAGTTTAGGAGGCCCAAGAATGCTTGTAGCTCTTCTTTGGATTTGAGCCTAGGGGCCATTTTAATGGCCTTCACTTTAGAATCAGCAGGGTGAATGCCGTTAGCATCAATTTGGAAACCCAGAAATTCTGTTGAAGGAACCCCAATACTACACTTGCTTTTTTTAAATTCGAGGCCTGCTTTGCAAAGCTTCTGCAAAACTGCCCTGAGCCTACTGGCCAACACTTCTGGGGATTCCCCTGCGATGAGAACATCATCAAAATAAGGGCAGACACCCTGAATACGCTTAAGTGTACACTCCATAATTCCCTGGAAAATGCCCGGTGCGACACTGACTCCAAACTGTAAGCGTTTAACTTTGAAAGCCCCCCTGTGAGTCACGATTGTCTGAGCTGCTGCTGTGGCCTCATCAACCAGCAATTGCTGATAGGCCTGTGCTAAATCAAGTTTAGCAAAAATAGTACCCCCTTGCAAGGAGGCTAAAATGTGGTTGACCACTGGGACCAGGTACACATGTTGTTTGAGGGCTTTATTTAGAGTGCATTTATAGTCAGCGCAAATGCGAATTTCCCCATTGGCTTTAAGTGGAGTGACGATAGGAGTTTCCCACTCCCCACCATCAACAGGTTGTAATATGCCCTGTTCTACAAGCTTATCAATTTCTGAATCATTTTTATGTTTTAAGGCAAAGGGGACCCTATGAGGCTTAACCCTGATTGAAACTACGTTGGGATCTAGCTTAAATGAGATAGGTGGCCTGTGTATGTTCCTAGGGTTGAATCAAAAACATCTGCATAGTCTTCGCATACTGATGCAAGGTCTGCAGTTTGTGTCCGGTTTATACCAGTAATCTGAATACCTAAGGCATCAAACCAATCGAGTCCAATGAGACTCGTTCTCTGGCCCCCTACTACTATTACATCCAGGTGCCCCCAAAACCCCTTAAATTTTACTGTCAAAGTGGCTTCTCCCTTAACTGTAACGTGAGCATTTTGAAAATCAGTTAGGATTATATCTGAGGGTCTTAGTTTGGCCCAATTGTTACTGTGTCTACACACAAAGTTAAAAGTGTCTTGAGAAATGATTGAGACTGCAGAGCCAGAGTCCAATTCCATCTTACATGGAACTCCTTGTAGCTCTACCATGAGCTTAAGTTTGGGTTTGAGGGGGCGCCAAGCCCCAGTGCAGCACACGCTTCTACGGCTTCTGAAAAACCCCACACTAACTGGACCTTGGGCCCCAGTACCTCTCCTAGTGGGTTCTTCCGACTGGTGTTTGGGTGGCCGGTCTCTATGTTGGGCTCTGCAAACCACTGCAATGTGGCCTGTCCTTCTGCAAGCTCTGCATGTGGCTGATCGGAATCTGCAATTGGCGTGAAAATGGTTGCTGCCGCACCCCTTAACATCTCGGTAAGAGAACTGCCTTGTAACTGTCCTCTCGCTGCTGGCTGTTGCGGTGTTGTGCGTGGGGTTGCTTTTGGAGTCTGTTGATTTCAGGTTCATCTTTCTCGGAAGATTCTTCAGTGCATTTGGCATCCTCATTCTATACACTTTGTTGTTTTGGCAGGCTGTACTGTTTGAACTGTGCCCCCAGCAGCTTCGTTGGCCATCACTTCATCTTGTGCTTCAGAGAATGTTAAGTTTCATCTAGCAAAGAGTCTCTGCTGAAGCATTCGGTCCCATAGACCACAGACGAGCCGGTCTCGTAGTCACTCTTCTAAATTTGAAAATTTGCAAAGGCGTGCGGCCTGCCTCAGGCCCGCTATGAATTCTGAAGCTGATTCACCCGGTCGTTGCACTCTTTGGTCGAACTTACACCGCCAAGCCATTTCAGACATCTTGGGCTGGAAATGTCCGGTTAGCTTCATTTTGAGGTCTACGTAGGAGACCGCTTCAATCGGTGTTGGCACGAAAAGGTTCTTGGCCAAATCAAAGGTTGCTGGGCTGCACATGCAGAGTAGCATTGTGGCCTTCAGTCCTTCTTCCGTGATCTGATTAGCCCTGAGGTAGTTCTCTACCTGGGATAAATATGATGGCCATTCCTCCGGGTGCTTCACGTTGAATTACCGAAGTTTCCCGACCTTCAGCATTCTTTCTTAGCTGGTTCCTGCATTCTTTCCAAATCCTGCTTTCCAGGCTCAGGGAATGACTGGACTGAGCATGAGGTTGCTAGCGTAGCTTGCTAGCCAACCATGAGAGAGGGGGGGGAGAGAAAATGCCTTTTCCCTCCGGCGTGCAGTGCCTTCCCCTCATAGACTTCAACTCTTTTTAGTGAAGCAGGATCTCACCTTCGTCGCCAGTGTTAAATAGCGGGTTCTTTGGTGCAGGAATGAAGACGAGATAGCTGAGTAAAGGGAAACTCATATTTTATTTCGTGCAGAATCTGTACTGAGCAAATGGCTGCAACTAGCCACAGTATATAATTTCGCCCCTAGGCGGCAGCCAATAGGTTTGAAACAACCATTGCCACCTAGGGATAGCCAATCATAGTGCTGGAGACTTGTAGTCTGGGTTGCTGGAGAGTATTACTTATGAGCCCAGTACATAACATTAACCTATACACTTTAATATTTTATTCAGACTCGTCTTTCTTCTAAATAAGAGACATTTCTTTATTTCATGACTCTAATGACAATCCTTGTGAATTTTTGAGCATAGGAAGATAAAGTATTTCCAAGTTGCTATCCTGATCTATTTATGTTCTTTTCCACCTGTTTGGATTGACTTGACATTGCTTGGTAACTTGATTGAATAAAAAAAAATATTAAGCAGAAAACTTTTTTCCCCTCTAGCAAGAGATTCCTTAAGCCTTTCTCACTTCTAGTCTTCAAAGTGGTGTCATCTGCACATCTGAGGTTGTTGATATTTCTCCTAGCAATTTTGATTCCAACATCTACTTTTTTTTCTAGTTCAGCATTTCTCATGACATATTCTGCATATAAATTAATTAGGGGACTACATTTCTTGATTCTGAGGGGTTTAGTTGCTTTGGTTGTGTTACATCCTAGACATCATACAAATTATTCAACAGGCAGATGACATGGCTTAATACCATCCATGTTTTTAAAGCTATCCACAAATCTTTCTGAAGTTTTCTTGCCTTTTCCACCATCCACTGGATATTAGGAATGTTCCCCTTTTGAATCCAGTTTATATATCTAGCAGCTATCTCATTCCATGCACTGTTGAAGTCCAGAATGATAGGATCTTAAGAATTTCTTATTGGCATGTGAGATAGAAGCAACTATTCGGCAGGCTCCGGCTCAACCCGGCCAAGACTGAGTGGCTTTACGTACCGACATCTCGTTTAGTCCAAGAGGTTCCATCTTTGATTATAGGAGGAGAGATGTTACCTCCCGTTGAAAAAGCACGCAATCTAGGCATCCTCCTGGATTCACGACTCAGTTTTGAAGATCATATTGGAGTCATGGCTAGGGGGGCATTTGCCCAGATTCGCCTGGTACACCAGTTGCGCCCCTTTCTGGACCAAGATGCCCTACGTACAGTCACCCACGCACTCGTTACCTCCCGTATAGACTACTGCAATGCTCTCTACATGGGGCTGCCCTTGAAGACCACCCAGAAAAAATCAAAGGTACAAGTACAAATTGAGTGAGACCTGGCTTAAAAACAGTAACTGTGAGAGGGACCTTGAAGTCCTAGTGGACGATCACTTGAGCCAGCAGTGTTCAGCAGCAACCAAAAAAAGCTAATACAATCCTGGATTTTATAAACAGAGGCATAGAATCAAGATCACACAAAGTATTAGTACCAATTTATAAAACCCTAGTAAGACCACAAATGGACAACTGCAGCCAGTTTTGGTCACCATATCACTAAAAAGATGTTGAGAGTTTGGAAAAAAATCAGAGAAGAACAACTAAGATGATCAAAGGCCTGGAGACTAAAACATATGAAGAACGACTGTGGGATTTGGTTTTGGCTAGTCTAAAGAAAAGGAGAAATAGAGGAGACACGATAGCAGTATTCCAATGTCCGAGGGGCTTCCACAAGGAAGAGGGGGTCATGTAGTTCACCAGAGAACCAGAGGGAAGGATGAGAAACAATGGTTGGGCAGTAATTGATTATTACTGTTTTTTCACATCTGTTCACATATCCCATGATCATTTTAACTGCATCATCTTGTAATATTTTTTTTAAAAATTGCAGCTCTTTTGTTAGCAATATCTAGGATCCATTTTGCTTAACTTTCCAGAATATGTGATATCATCCATGATTAAACTTTCATGCATATCAATAATATTTAGATAGTTTTTGTAAACTTTTTCTGAATATTTCCAACATTGCTTCTTTAGTTCTACTTTCCAATGTAAATTTATTTCATTTCATTTCATGGCCACCCAACTCCTCAATGATTCTGGGTAGCTTATAAACAGAAAATAAGAAAACAGTCCATATAAAAAGATCATCACTGACCACACAACCAATCCAACACACTGTAAAAACAAACTCAACTAATAGGGACTCCACAATGTCCTGATCCCAAGGCCTGGGAGAACAACCAAGTTTAATGACTTTCTGAAGATCAATAGCATAAGAGATGTATGAATATCTGGAGGATGTGTTTCCAAAGAATAGGTGCCACAACTAAGTATATTTCTTGAAAACCATTAGGTAACACTGTTTATCAATGGAATCCAGAGTGCATTCACTCTGCTTGATCTCACTGGATATATTACCTTGCCTTTTATCACATCCGTCTTCACATAAATTATTACCTTGGTTTTCTATAATTGTCTTAAATAAAACTTTTGTCTTCCTGTTCAACTGTAATCATCTTTGCATTGCTTAGTTAGAGGTAACTCCTTGCTTTTCTTTGAAACTCAGCATTTAGGTGGACTTTCCCCTCCCCCCCTCTGTTTCTTTTGTTTGCTTTTTCCATTCCTTCAGCTATTTTCAAATTGACCAATTTAGCTTGACTTAAATAAAATTGCTTCAAACACAGACCTGGCTAAGCGATTACCTGTCATTAGGAAGAAAATAGATGAAATGCTCTTCTCGATTATTTTTAACTTCCCGCTTGCATTTGCTATCATGGACAATAGCATTTTTTGGATTGATGTGAATTATGAGGAGACATTGATTCTAACTATGGCTATATTTTTGCTTTACACATTTGTTCCATCATAATGTTTTAGGAAATTAAAGTTATAATACTGTACAGCTCATTGCAGGGCAATAGAACCTGTTTACCAGTTAGCAACAGAGACAGTGACAGTACTGGGAGCAACAGCTACCTCTCTCTGTTCATCCTCCAATGCACCCAGCTGTTTTTCCTTGCTAATAGATGCCTTCAAGTGTCTTCAAATGTTCTTCAAGTGTCTCTCTTGGGTTGAAAGGTAATGCCATACCGAAATGCACTTGGAAGTTTCCTATTCTTGTGAAATAAGTGTCCATTTTTCAAACTTTTTTTTTAATCCCATTTATATCCCACCCTTCTCCGAAGACTCAGGGCGGCTTACAATCTAAGCACAAATCAAATGTGCTTAGCAATAGCCTTCATTCTATGTATATGCCTGCTTATTATAAAGGCTTTCGCCCCCCCGCCCAAGCGGCATTATTACAAAGTCAGCTTATTGCCCCCAACAATCTGGGTCCTCATTTTACCTACCTCGGAAGGATGGAAGGCTGAGTCAACCTTGAGCCTGGTGGGATGCGAACCTGCAATAATTGCAAGCAGCTGGTGTTACTTAAAGAGGCATTAGCCCACTGCTCCACCAAGGCTCTTATTTTTGAGATGCTTAGGAATTTATTTCATGTTTCTCTTGTTGGTGTTTCTAAGCTTAGTTGTTATTGGTGGCACAATTCTTTTGGCTTTGTTACATGTCTGTCTGTCACTTTTAAGGTTCCCTTGGTAAGCATGGTGACTCATGTGGTTAGGATGCTAGGTTGGTGGTTAGCAAGCATATGTTAAAGACCCAGCTGCTGCTCTGGGGCAGGGTGAGCTCCCATCACTCACTCCAGTTCCTTGACACTAAAGGAGCCCCCACAGATATCCCCCAGGCAACAGGGATGTTGCCGGCTAATCCTTTCAACATGGAAGCACCTTAAAAGGCACCTCCAACACGAACAGGAATGGAAGCTTCCCTTGTTGCCCACATTTCCCAAGCTGAACCCAGTGGAACTTCAGATTAAGTGATGTATGGGAAGGAAATCGATACTGAAAATAGAATAGTAATGAAATTCAAGTTCCTTGAAGGTACATCACACTCTATTCCAACAATTTCACCAAAGTTCTCTTGCCTTTTAAAAGGCATTTTTGAAATGAATTATCTTTCATTAAAGGGAAAGTCTTTCTTTCTTTTACACCATGACGGTAAAAAAAATTAAGTAGACAAAATGTATTGAGTTGTATTAACAAAATCTACTAGACATTGTTCAAGCAAAGTTAAACATTTTGCTTTTTCTGTTGATAAAAATATGGATTGGACCAATATCATTGGCAGGCAACCAGTTTCTGCTAGTCATTAGGCAAAGCTTTCTCATGATAAAAAAAATGTTCAGAGCATGGAATGGTTTTTAATTGTTATGAACCTGCAGAAACTGGATTGACAGATGTTAGAGATTTATAGATGTGGTTAGAAATTCCAAGATTCAGAAGAGAGTTTGTCTTGGTGGAGCAGTGGGCTAATGCCTCCTTAAGTAACACCAGCTGCCTGCAATTAGTGCAGGTTCGAGTCCCACCAGGCTCAAGGTTGACTCAGCCTTCCATCCTTCCGAGGTAGGTAAAATGAGGACCCAGATTGTTGGGGGCAATTAAGCTGACTTTGTAATAATGCCGCTTGGTGTGTGTGTGAAAGGCCTAATAAGCAGGCATATACATAGAATGAAGGCTACTGCTAAGGTTGTAAGCCGCCCTGAGTCTTCGGAGAAGGGCGGGATATAAATGGAATTAAATAAATAAAATGACTTTTTAAATATTGTTTTAGGATCGAATTCCTACACCAATACTATGCTGCAGTGTGTCTTACTTGATTTTGGCTTAGTGATCTATGAATTCTGTCCCTATGGTTTTTAGTCTAGAGAAAATGACAGTCTATTGCTATTTATTCAAAAGTAGAATCAAACAAACCATGGTTTGGTGCAATGGGTGAATCTGATTTATGATCCTATTAACATTATGACTAAGAAGAAATCCAATTATGCTGTCATAAGCATACATTTTTTTTTATTTTCTGCTGAATGTAAAAATAAAGGTGACCTCTTATTGTACTTTCCATCTTAATTGCTTTACTCATTCTGGTTTTCTCTGTACAATATTTGTTTTTTGTTTTGTTTTATCATAACATGAAAGTATCAGTTAAATAAAAAAAATTAAATTTGATTTCTATGCATAAGATTCTAGCAAAAGAATAACATTAAAATAGAAAACAATTGTAAATTGATTTTTTCCTGATCTATATCTCGTCTGTTATTATTCTATAATGGAAAGATCTAAAAGGTTTTCAATCCAATTTTGACTTCAAAGCACAGAATATGATTTCTAAAACCATAAATCAATATGTTTTCCTACAAACAAGTTGTGAAAGTAAAAAAAAAGTATTGTTATCTTTTATATTTTTTATATTTTCAGATTGCAAGGACATATTCCTGAATAAGGCAATTGAATTAAAATTCTGATTTTAACAATGAATAAAAATTATCACTGTCACCATTTTAAAAGACAGAATTATAATTAATTGGATCATAATCTCTTGTAACCTCAAATCATCTCTATTTCCCTGCTTTTGTTTGGTGATTTTTTTTATGTGGTGTGTATGTGTTAATTTTCAAAACACTTATATCCACATGTCTTTTGGAAGATCGAAAGTATGATGAATAGTCTTCTATAATGGATCAAGGATGCAGTTAGGTATTTAAGCACAGTCTTCCACTGTATTTAAAATAATATATTCTGAATCATGAATCCAATTAGAACTTAAACAGTTCATGTTAGAGTTGAGACTATCTGATTTTATGACATTTAGTGCTGGAATTTCTGTACTAGCTTGCATATCATAATTTGTAATATTCTTAATTCTATTTTATCATATCAATATTGTGCTATATTAGTGTATAAACTAAATGTACAGATGCCTGGAAAAATAATTGTTGGGTCTAAAATTCTGCAACTGTCTCAATTTTCAATATGACTCTCCTAGTTGTTGATAACTCTGTTCAGATTGTCTGGATTTGTATACAGTGACATTCAGCAGTTTGAACTAAAGCTATAGCCGTCTACATTTCAAACATGATCTCTTTCACCACACTTTGTTTGCTGTTTAGGCCACAACTCAAATTTATTATAAGGGGACTTTCGGCCCAAGGGCTGAATAGAACCAGGCAGACTTCACTATCCAAGTGATAAGGCCTTAAGCAAGAACTTTTCTGCTTCCTCCAACCTCAAAACCTGAACTTTTATTTTCCTGTACGGTCTGCCACACATAAAGGAAAGTGCTAATTTTCTATGATTGTATAACTGGGAGTCATTCTTCCTCTTCCCTTTTATACATACAGATGCATTCCAAGAATTCTGGGACCAATATTGATCTTGCTTCCCCTTCATGAGAGTGCATCATCATCCAGCCTTGAACGCAAAGAAACATGCAGTAGCAATGCAAAGCCTTCTGGAAGAAGATGTATTTTCTTCCCCAAGTCCTACCCCATGGCTTTAATTTCACTCACTGCAGAAATTAGCTACCTTGAAATAGCTGTTAGTAACTGTGTGACCCTGACTTGTGCAAAGCACACTAAAGGAAATAGGCCTAATGGCATAAGGAAATCATTTCTCCTTGAAGCATTAAAGCAACCATGTCCTCTAGCTAGAAAGTGGCTTCAGAAGAGTTCTCCTATAGCAGGCATGTCAAACTGCCAGCCTGTGGGCCGGATGCGTCATGCTGAAACCGCACCCATCCCATTGCCGGCAATGGGAAAAAAGTCGCTATACATCGCGCAATGTCACGTGATGTCACGAATTTGACATGCCTGTCCTATAGGTATGCAAGTAGGCATTCACAAAGATCACTTCTTTGGGAACTAATTAGGACTATGCAATGCTTTGGATTCAAAGGGGGGGAAAAACCCCACCATCTGCATCTTTTTTCAAGATTGTACAGCTACTTGCTGCTGTGCAATGCTGAGGAAAGAGGCATTTAGTACCAGAAGTTGCAGACAGATCACTATGAGTGCCCTTCAAGAATCTCTTGTTATTGAACCCAAAGCACTGCTAACCTGTTTAGGTGTTTATGTCTTTTGCAACTGGCAATTGCTAATAAAATATAGAAATGAAAACAACAATAGCAATAGCAATGAATGAAAGTTATTTTACAGCCTAAGAGGGAGTTTTCATCTTATTTATCAAATTGTAGAGCTTTCTACATATTTGCACTATATCTAAAGGTCATATAAACAGAGATGTTGGTATTTGCAAATGTAATATAAAACTAATAAGAGAAGTCCATTAAAAATATTTTCTGGACAAAACTCATAATCAATAGACTATTGAAAGGACCTTTTCAATTTTTTTCAGTTAAGTACTCTGGTGTCAATAAAAACATCAAAAATTAAAAATACAAATTCTTCTAAAAGCTATCTTTATTTGAAATATGTTCTGCTTCTGAATCAGTAACAACTCTTTAACCATTACCTCCATGCATTCATCTTGTTGTTCATAGTCAACTTTGTGTCTGTTTTCTTCCTATTTGCTCCCTGGGTTGTTACACACAAACTGCCAGATAAGCAAAACTTGGCAACAGTTTTTCCAAGAGACGTTTCAGAGGCTGTAAATCAGACAGAAGTGATGCTATTTTTCTCTTGCTAAGGGAAATGAATTTTCTGTCTCTTTTCCTTTAGAGAGCTGATATAGGCATTTCTGCATTAACTATTACACCAGATCGGGAAAACGTGGTTGATTTTACAACTCGCTACATGGACTACTCAGTGGGAGTCTTGCTACAAAAGGCTGAGAAGACCATGGATATGTTTGCTTGCTTGGCACCATTTGACCTCTCCCTCTGGGCTTGCATAGCTGGCACAGTCCTGCTTGTAGGACTCTTGGTATATCTGCTCAACTGGCTTAATCCTCCACGGCTTCAGATGGGATCAATGACCTCAACAACACTCTACAACTCCATGTGGTTTGTGTATGGATCCTTCGTGCAGCAAGGTAAGAAACCTACTGTATATAAATCTCATGATGCACTTGGTGAAATATATCTTTTGAATTAATGTAAGTATATAGTGTATTAATAGTCTAGAAATACACTATGAAGACTGCTAGAAATTGCCATTCTGACAAGAAATAGTTCACAAGGACACGTCTGGGAAAAGGAGAAACAAGGGAGCAAATTGTGTGAGAAATGCTTGCGATTAATCCTTAAATGCTTCCTGAAAGTGAGGATGGATGAGCTGGAAGAACTATTGGTCTTCCCATAATGGTAAACAAGAAAGAAAACAGACCACAATAAGAAAGAAGTATAGGAAACATAAAGAAAAATAGTGATCAATAAGCAGGAAACTGCTATAGAAAGAAAAAAAGACTAGAAGATAACAAAAAATGAAAACAACTAGATATATAAGAGACAAGTTGCTGCAGATCTGACATCCTTAAAGACAGTAAACTGGGTAGTAAAACTGTGGACTGAAAAGAATTGAGATCTTAGTTCACAGTAATCACTAGTACTACATAGGGCTCCATCTAACTTTCCATCTCTCTTGGCAGGAATTGAACATTTTCTTTTCCTAGCAGTCTTAAGAGTAGAACAGGAGCAAGCAGCAGCTCTTTGGTCTTCAAAAAAGCCAACAGCTGGAAAGGATATCAGGACAAGACCCTTAAATACCCAGAACAAACAGGAAATAGGAACAATAAGGTCATGGTGGAGAAGAAATAATACCTAGCTAGATATATATAGGAGAAGGCAAAATTCTAAGGAAAGAGATATGTATAGCAGCAGTTAACTGCAGAAACTGTTAGAGAATGGATCCATATTGAGCTGTATTTGAGCTGCAAAATCCCAGAAACACTAGATAGCAGCCAAGAGACACAATTTGGATGTTCTGAACTTGCAGCTTCCAGCTAATACAGCAGGTGGAGGATGTGGCCTCTGCACAATTACATCCTGTGTTCCAATTGCAAAACTTTCTGGATCAGGAACGTTGTGCATGGTCAATGGTGTCCTCATCATCTCATGGTTAGACTACTGCAATTCACTGTCCATTGGGTTGCTGTTGAAGACCTAGACTAAGAAATTTCCAGTGATGTAACATCAGTTGGCTAAGTTGTTATGATCAGATCAAAATTTGTCCATGCACCACTATTACTTTAGGAGCTACATTAGCTGCTTAGCCTGGTAGCTTTTGAGTGCAATTCCAGATACTGGTTATCACCTTTAAAGCCCTTCATGACTTGACCCCCAGATATTTGATCACCTTCTCTGGACTAAATCTTCATAGCCAGTGAAACAGGAAGAGTGGGCTTCTGAGACGGGGACCTGAGGACAGGCTTACTCATTGAAGTTCCCGGTTCTATGGAAAAACTTACCCCAATAGTTAGTTTACACCCATATTATTGGGCTTCCAAAAAACCATAAAGACCTGGCTCTTCAGGAATGTGTTTAGGGATGTGAAAGTCTAATCTAAACCTAGATATGGTGCAATCATTAAATATTCATTGATTGGTATGTATATTTTGGATGTTTTAATCCAGCAACTTGGCATTCAGTAGAGCTTATGGGAACCGATCAGCATAGAAGCTTTAATAAATAAGCAAATAAAGAACGAGTGAGTGAATGAGTGAGTGAATGAATGAATGAAATTGCTGCTTCTGATTTTTGTAACTCATATATCATATACCTGCATTCACTAGACTAGACAAGTAAGCATGGTATGAAAACAATGAATTGTTGGAGAATAAGAGCAAAATCTAAGTTATATACAATGGTAGTTCTGTAGGTAGGTCACCCCTTCCCCTATACGTACTTTTGTTCTCCATTATTCCCTCAATTATGAATCCCTTGAAATGAATGTGAAATATATACTATAATATCTTAATATTTCTGTTCCTAATTTTTAACATGTGGTACCAATATAGCTATCAAATGTCCTTCCTCTTTTTCCCTTCCGTAACCAGAAGTTTAATATAGTTATTTCATCAGGATCTATGATCTTGTTAACATACAGAAGAAGAATGAACGTTACCTGAGACCTTACTTTCCAATGGACTGGCAAAAAGTAATTAAAAGTACATATTGACGACTTTCCTGTGATCTTAAATTCATGGCAAAATTTCCCATCCAATCCATGTCTTTAAAATAAAGATATTTTTTTCAGGGCATAGGGGTTTTTTACAATTGAGTGCGTGAAAGTGGATTTTCTCTGTTCAGCTTCTGTACATTTGCGGGCTCTGTTAACACATTATTCATAGCATGAAGGGGACTCTTTGCTGAGACACAGTTAGAAACCAACCTCTTTGGCCTCTGCCTCAGTAGAACTTGTGTGTCCTGCAGCTGCCTTACATGACATGCATCTGTCCTCTGCTGACTTGCCTTGCTTCTACTCTACTTCACTTAAACCTACTAAGTCTTCTCCTGACCTTGTTTCCCCTGTTCTCTCCAGCTTTCAGATCTATGCCCACTATTCCCTTTTAAATATTGGCTTGCATTTAATAATAAATTTCCTTCCTTCCTTCCTTCCTGATTTGTCACAAATCAGACATGAACAACATGCAAGATTGAGCTCTGGAAATTAGTAAAAAAAAATAGAATAAGAAATTCAACTTTTTCTCTTTTTTTTAGTCAGTGCAAGTATTTCCCTGCCAAAGATGCCTTATGCTTTCTAATCAAGCAATGTCATTGCTTGTTTCAGTTTCATCACCAATAGAGAGACATTCATTCAGGTAAAATGTCAAGCATTACAAGTCAACAGAAAGATGCTAACTTATCATTAATCATTAAAAATAAAATTACAGATAATAACTTTGCTTTCCACTCTCCTAATACTGCAGTAATTATCCCCAAATTATAAGAAAATTAGAACATAATATCCAGCATACTCAGTTCTCTTCTGGAAATAAAACTAGAATACCAACATTTGCTCTTTGGAAAGCCCTCTCTTTAAATAGGTAATCAATAAACAACAGAGAAGGGATCCATCTATAGACCGGTCAAAATCTCCTGAGCTGGTTTCTGTGTAACAGAGATTCTCATTTATCATTTGCTTGGGATAGCCATTTCTTCTGAATAAGTTGCCTTTTCTAGTGCATCATAAATAGCCTTTATACCGACTAAGTGAACAGGCATAGACCATTCCAATCACACAATTCACCTGGTATTGTTTATTCACTCACATTAATCACCTTCTGCTCCTATTCTGCACGTTTGTTCAACTGAGCAACAGAAGGAATATGGCAGAATAATAAGCAGGCAATGGCAGTGCTCAAAGAAAGAATTATGTGTTACGTTTTATAGCTATATTTATCTTTAAAGTGAGGATTCATTTCAATGAAGAGTTTCTATTAAGTGCTGCAGCCACCCACTTTGATCCAGTGGAAAAGAATGGTTCCTGTGTGTGCACAAAAGTTACTTCCATTGAAGTAAAGGGTCTGAACAAGGCTCTCTCTTGACAATTTGCTCTGTCTGTTAAAACACACGCACAAAGCTATATCACAATCTGCACAGGCCTTTTAAATATGCAAAATTAGAAATGTCACTGTTTTGAAAGACATCTTCTGTCGTTTCTCTAAGGGTAATGGTTCTAATATTTTCCATAATTGCTGAACATAAACTCATATTTACAAAAGAAAATTGTGTTTCATTTTTAATATATATTCTATCACATTCCTTTTGAGCCAAGCAGAATTAAGGGAGATGTATCTCCTTCAAACAGCTGAAAGGAGGACAAGTTTTCATTTGGCTGGAAAGAAAAGCACAATAATTTAATATTGAAGTATATGAATGTACAGAATGCTTGAATAATTAAGGCACAAAGGGCCTTGAATTCAAGTATAGCAGCTCAGGAGATTCATTTATAATGTCAGCCTGCATTTCATATTCAATTTGAATCTAGCAAAAATTGCACGAGCAGAAGCCCAATTGTTTACTACTTTCAGTGAATTCAGAATTAGGATGAGGGGAAATATGGTAATTCCCAGTGACAGTCTGACTGGCTACAAAGCCAACTCTAACTTCTGTGTTCATTCCTCAGCTGCTTTCCATTCTGCAGAAGAAGTATGGGGGTTTATTTGTTTTAGAATAGCTAATCTTTTATGATTAATTGTGATTGGCACATCTTAACCAAGGCAATATGGAAAGTTTTAAATATTGCCATGTTCATTTAAGAAATCACTGTCAACAACTGATTTCAAACATGACACAGTAGTAATTTCAGAACTGTACCTGAATGTACATACGCTGAAGAGTGACAAACTATGTCTGATTCTGGTTACTAAAGCAGTTTCAAACCCCCCCCCCCCATTATATTCCATACTATCAGTGTATCAAAAATCTGCATCTTCCTTATTTCCTACCAACTGTCATTTCACAATCCTACAAACTTATTCTCTCTTGAAAGCAAGAAGTAGTTCATTGAGAGTAAAAATACACATATTTGGATTCAACTAAGGGGGCAGGCTACAGTATTTCAGTTGGAACATCACAACACTGTTTCCACCTGTAACAGATTTTATATTTGCTTCAACTCCATGGGTTCATGCTAGGTAGCAGCTGCTGAGTTCCCATGTGTATTTTTGGAACTGAATTTCTAAACCTTTGAAATTCAGTTTTCAATCATATTTTTTAGGTAGCCAGCATTGGCGACATTTCAGTTCTGATCAAATGTGCAGGATGAAGGGCAAAGAACAGGGCCCTTTGTTTCACTAAGGAAGAAGGTGACTGGAACATTATGCTGGCTGGCTGAATTTTATTTCTAATTGTCAAAAGAATACTTTGGGATTCCAACTCGAGCGAGGGGTGTGCAAGAATAAGTAAAAATGGGGTCCAGACAGCTGTAAGGAAAGAAAAAATATTTATTCCTTAAAGTAAAGAGTTTGCCTTTAGGGACAGCTGCAGAGAAATGGGGTATAATGACACAATTATATAGGGAAGCTTGTCCTGGGTGTGGAAATGTCTACGTGCTGATTCTAGGGTGATACCTGAGGGGCATGGGTGTGTGTAGGTACATGTCATCTATGATGTTTATTCTTGTGAAAATGCAGTTCCGTTGGGAGATCTAATTTAATTAACTCTGTTTGTGTTTACTGACCTTATCCTTTGATATGTGGATTAGGTCTGGGTAACTTATTTGGGGGTTTGAGGAAGTTTGAGTAAAAGATTTCCCCCGTTTTCTATTTTTACTTTACTAATTAAGTTTCAGGTTGACTGACAATTATCTAGTGGAGTTGCTGATTCTCAGTCCATTGTGGATGATTCTGTTAATCTTTTAAGGGAAGATGGAAACAGTATAAAGAATAAAATTCATTTTTATATAAAACTTCTCACATAACATTTCTCAATTGCCTTGTCAGTTCATAGAAGGAATTCCAAGCTACTGAAACCTACTGCATCCAAATATGAATCAGTAGAAATCAGGCTAATAAGAAAACTGTTTAAAAGCAACTAATTGAGTGATTTCTTAGTGTACTTTTACAATAGTGTTCGATAAGAACCTCTACTTCAGGGGTGTCAAACTCGCCACATCACGTGACGTGTCATGACGTATCGTGACTTTTTTCCCTTTGCTGGAGCTGGGGTGGGTGTGGCTTCCGTGTGACACATATGCCGGCATTTTGACACCCCTGCTCTACTCCAAGCTGACTTTATAAACAGCCCAATTGCTTGTGTGAATTAATATTCTTGAATTCAATCAAGAGGTGATTGGAACAGACAAACCTCTCACTGATCGACAGTAACTGTCTACACATTTTAAAAGAGAAAAATCAAGAGTGGAAAATACCCATCCCAAATTGTTAAAAGTGTACTAGCAAGAACATTCAACAGGAATATTTATTATTGCTATTAAATAACAGAGAGCCAGTTTGGTCTAGTGCAGGGATCTTCAAACTTGGCCCTTTTATGACTTGTGGACTTCAACTCCCAGAATTCCTCAGCCAGGCATGCTGGCTGAGGAATTCTGGGAGCTGAAGTCCACAAGTCAAAAAAGGACCAAGTTTGAAGACCCCTGTTTTAAAACATAAGAGTCAGCCACCATGTGGCCTTATGTAATGGCCTTTGCTATACACTTCTCCTTAAATTGCCACTTTCAAAGAAGATTGCAGTTAAGAGAGATCATTTCCACTGATGAATGCACTTGTCGTTATTATCTACTAAAACACTTTACCTCGACAAAAGGAAAGAATGTTCATCTTATGTCTGTTTCCTTATTATGCATGACCATCTTAATTGGTCCATATTTAGTAAGTATGAGAAAGAGTAAATAGCACATGATGTCAAAGTGCATATGTTTGCATTTAAAAGTTTCGGCATTAAAAACAAACCCATACTACCAAATAGGTTTGCATTGTTCAATAATTTAAACCATCTTAAACACTGAAAATTCTTTAGAAAAATCAGAAAATCTAATGCAGGGAGCTTTTGAGGACTTGGGAGCAGATTTGAATTTTGAGGTCATACTATGTTTTTTCTCCCAAAAGTTTGTCTTCTGAGAATGGTGAATCTCAAAACAGCAAAGAAAACCCATTGATATGCTTGCCTCCTTTTGTTTAATTCTTGGGCTTATTTTTATCTCTTTTTTTTCAACTAATAGGATAGGATTTATCTAAGACTATAGGCCAGATTACCAGGGCTGCCTGGTGCTTCAGGTTTGTTCTCCAAAGCACAGACATGCATAGGAAGACAAATGTAGGCAGCATCTACCTGCAACACCTCAGAGATGTTTGCTAAGATCTTGCAAGTCCTGCCAAGACACCCCAAGGAAAGGTAGAAATGTTTTGGCTCTTTAGGTGTTTTAAGGGGAGGCTACAGTCATACTGCCAAAAGCTCTAGATCACTTTTGAAGATTTGAGTCTGAAGTATTACGTTGCTGTAATTATGATAAAGTGTTGCTGAACTTTATTAAATTAGATTTTTGGGTGGTGCTATATTTTGTAACCAGTTTCCAAATTATTCTGTTTAATTATGAAATCCTCCAAAAAATGGAGTCTTAGGGAAATGTTGCCGGACACATTAGAAGCTCAGGGCCTACAATTAGAGTTAAACCATAAGCTCCATTAGCCCAACAGCCTGTCTCCTGCTGTAATTTTGAAATACCTCTGCATACCCAGAAGCAGGATATAAAAGTAATAGTTGTGTCTTGGAGTTTTCCCCAATTGATTATTATTTATTTGAATCCCCCCTTTTATTGTTTTTACAAATAATTCAAGGTGGCAAACATATCCAAAATATCCCCCTCCTTCTACTAAATTTTGTTACGTGGCTCTTATAAAGAATTTGATACTCACAAAGCTTATGCCTTTAAGTAACATTTGTTAGTTGGGGAAAAAAGTGCTATTAGGTTCCTTCTTAATATTTGCCACTGCAGACTAATGTGGCTCTCTTACCACAGTAGATTTTATACATGTCCCTTTAGCAAAAGGACAAAGGAATGAATCTCCTTTTTCAGCAGCAGTTTGTCTGATTAGTGTGTAATGCAGATGGGTCTTTCCTTCTCGTTTTGTTGTTCCTAGAAGTCAGACGGTGGAGTTTTTGACCATTTTTTGTTTGTTTTAATCCTGACATTTTAATATTTCTCCATAGAGAAAATGCTTAGGATTTTGAACACATTCAATCCCTTTTAATTCATCTCATTTTTGTTATTTTTTAAAAAAACAAAGGAGAAGAAATAAACGGTTAGCTGGGGATTCCTTTAGAATTCACAAGAATGACAAGAGAAGCTCTCTTCAAAAAGAAAAATCATATGCAGATTCATTTGCAAACCTGGGGGGCCAATTTCCATCTTGTACCGTATATACTTGAGTATAAGCCAAATTTTTCAGCCCACTTTTTGGGCTGAAAAATTCCACTTCGGCTTATACTCCAGTCAACAAAAAAACTTACCGAGGACTTGTGCGCGGCCGAGGCTTTGGTGCTTCCGGGATCGCGCGCACCTCTCCCAAGCCACCGCCGTCCGGAGACCTGCCGAAGTTTGGGGAGGTTTGGGGAGGTGCGCGCGCACCTCCCCAAACCTCCCCAAACGTCGGCAGGTCTCCGGACCTCCGCGCCCTGCCTGCCTGCTTCTTTCCGCTGTGGAAAGAAGCAGGCAGGCAGGGCGCAGAGGAACGGAGACCCGGCGACGTTTGGGGAGGTTTGGGGAGGTGCGCGCGCACCTCCGCAAACCTCCCCAAACTTCGGCAGGTCTCCGGACGGCGGCGGCTTGGGAGAGGTGCGCGCGATCCTGGAAGCACCGAAGCAAGTCCTCGGTAAGCTCCGGGCGGTCACTTGCTTCGCGTCTCCTGAGGGAAGGGGGGGCGACTGGAGCGGGCGTGTTTCCTCGCCTGCTGGGCACCGCGATTTGCCCGGGGAACGCGCAGGCCCCGAATGGCAGCGTGGAGCGAGGAAGCGGACAGCCAGGGCTTCCCCGAGAGCCGCGGCCACACAGGGTATTCCTGTGTATTCAGGCTTGCAAAATGGCAGATCGAGCCTCTGCTGGCGGCAGAGGCTTGCAGAACGGCGGATCGGCTTATACTCGAGTCAACAACTTTTTTCAGTTTTTGGGGGTGAAATTGGGGGTCTCGGCTTATACTCGAGTCGGCTTATACTCAAGTATATACGGTAGTTTATTTCTGAGATGATTATCTGGCTACACAACAGTTAAATCATGACGCATGGCGTGTTATAATTCTTGGAAAGAAAGTTCAACCATTAAGGATGTTAAATAAATTACAGATAAAATTACCTTCTTGGGGGGGGGTTCCTCCCTGAAATAGGAAGACATGACTTTGCATGCTTCTTGCAAGGGAAACAAGTAATTTTGCAAAAGCCAGGCAGGAGTCTGTCCATTTTTACTGTGAATTATTTTTCTCATTTTCCCCAGCTTTTTTCTTCTGCAGAGGGAATAAAAGAAAAAGTGATAGCTGTATTGCAGGAATCGTGATTTATTATATTCTTTGTTCTCCACATCCAGATGGAGTCTACTCTTTAAACTCAATTAATATTAAAACATGTACCATATTGGTATAAAAAAGAAAGGACAATTTTGGATGTCCTTGTCAATCCAACCTTATAACTAATTAGCAGAAATCAAGAACAATCAGGTGTTTTATCAACTGATAACATGTCATACTTCTGCCAGCAAGAAAAGGAATAACTACAAGAGCTCCCCCCTTTCCATACACATATGGCAAGAATTCTACAGATGTTTATTCAACGCCCCCCCAAACAGATCACTGGAAAGCACCCCTGTTGTGCAGATTCAGATTCCAAGCTCGGTTGGCAACAGTCACTGGGTAATTGAATCCAACGGACACACAAAATCCAGAAAAGCAGTCCAAGAGTCAAGCAAGCTGCCAGAAATTTGATGAAAATTTCAAACTTTCCTTAGTGCCCAGCTTTAGCTTCAGTTACTCCTTAATACTAGGATTTTGCACTAGAATGGCACAGTAGTATGCCATTAAGAAAAGGTTTGAGGATTAGTTCCATAGAATTCTGTTTTCATTTCTTTATAAAACAGTATTGCATTAATTATTTGTAGACTAAGCCACTTATGTGCATTTTTACAGCTTTGATAAATATGGGACTGGGCTCTTAATTTATGTCATAATGGTAGTCATTTTAAAGCAGGATCCACAAAGGCAATTTATTTAGTTGCTAACAAATAAAGATGGATCACCTTGTCCCTTAGGTATCTGCCTAGTAATTAAGATGAAGAGCAAATGTGTGCTTAAAGATACTAAACATTTATGTGTATGTATTTATTTTAATATATTAGAATATTAGATTATAATATATATCCCACCCAACATCCTTAAAATTTTAGACAGACTATAGTATATAAAATCTATAAAACAATCATATGAAATAAAAATTAATAGCATTTTAATGCCAGTTACCAGGATATGATAGTCAATGGCATAAAGACAGAATGTGCTGTCAGGTTATGGCTATTAAGACATAAATTGTGATGGAATGTTGTCTAGATCCTCAGGAGAGGGGGAGTGCATTGCAGAATAGCAAAAGACAACAGTTTATGTGGAAGAAAGAAAGTCAAGATGGCCCCTCCTTAGTACATGTTTAATGGTGCAAGAAGCCTTCTTCAGTTTGGCAAGTTTTCTGCCTATAGGTGACGAACAATAAAATAAACTTCTCAGTTTATTTCACTTGGTTTTTGGAGCCTGACAGAAATGCATGGGGGGGGAGAAGTAAAATTTTCGATTGTTTAAGCAGCAACAGCCATATTGGCACTCCAAAGTTAGTGTGTCCTGACAGAGAAGGTATTTTTCTACGTCTCCACTCAGTGACATGGATAGTATACAATAACTAAATAAATAAAAATGATGTATATCTTTCAGCTGTAGGATGCCACATAATAGGTACATAACTGGGAGAGAGATAATGGTTAAGCTGCAGCTTCTGTTTAATTTTCAGCAATAGCTCCACATAATGTGCCCTGCAATACCAACCATTTTTTTATCATAGAATGGATATTGTGCTTAAATTGTTCCTGCTCATGAAGGACCACAGCAGGTGGAGCAGCTATAGTTGGCCAAATATATATTCTGAGCCACCAAAGTTACTTAAGCCTCCAATGATAAGTGTAGACATAAAACTAAGTGAACACTTCTTCAGGCAGGAGTGGGGTTTATCCAGTTTGTAGACCTGTAAGTTGTTAATTTGATCAAGATTTGTCTCAAATTATTAGTGATCATTCAGCCCAATACTGGTCCAATCATTTTACCCAGGACAGTAATTACAAAGTAATGACAGAGTTGAGTATCATTCATACGAAGATGACATTCAAACTTCAATCACCTGATAGCCTTATTTGGTGGACCCAGCCTTGCATGTAAAAATGAAACTATTGAAGAACTTGGCCTTCTACTTCAGTTTTGCTTAAATGATTCAACAGGCTCCCGTGTCCAGGAAAATTATCCTCCCATCCCACAACAAGTCATCTTTCAGGGCAATCAAAGAATGTTGGACATGAAAGTTGTTGTGCTGATTGATGACCTTCTTTCCATCTTATTGCTCATAGAAGAATAATTCACAAAGTTCCTTAGTTCCTCATAGATCTTATCTTTAAGACAGTCTATCTGTCTATTTTAAGGCACAGACTAGAGTATGCATCCTGATGTTACAGGGGATTTTCTACTTGCTGAATGCACTCTGTCAAACCCTTGATCTGAACAGTCAAGATAAAAAAGGGCAAGTCTGCATGGACCAAATCAGATAAAAAGCAAGTGGTTTGTTCATATTCTCTGAAAAAAAAGGCAGCTATCAACTTCAGGGTTTACTGCAAAGGAGCTGCTGCAAAACCATTCTGTTGGATGGATCCTTGGCCTAAATATTAGTGGAGATAAAACATTTGGCCTTCTTCGATGTCATATAGTAACCACAACATGATGTTAAAGTAAACCAAGGCCCAGAAGCATTCCAATAACTTTTCTAAGATGCTTCAGCAACCCTAACTAATGTGCCATTGGGGAACTTGGAGAACGATACATCAACTATGTGTCTGTCCTGTCTTTCTTTTCCAATACCAGCTATATGCCTTCAATGTTGTCATCATAGCAGATACGTTTTCTTGCAGGAGATAACAATGATTCTCTCCTGAATTAATGAAGAACTCTGTATCTATTCTAGGTGGACAAAACTGGTAAGATCAACTCCATTTAGTCCACTCACCTATTCAGTCATTCACTGTTCAACAATATAAAAGAAATGGTGAATTGATATGGGAGGGAGGGAGGGAGGAAGGATAGTCTCAAAAACAAAAGAATAACAATTATGAAATTTCTATTGGCAAATGAATAGAATCGAGATATTTGTACTGTCCACTAATGTACTGTTTGTCTTAGCTTTTCAGTAGACTTAGGGTGCTGGGTTATTATTTTCTTTCAGTTATTATTTTGTTCCATTACTATTTTCCTGAGTTGCTTTTCCACTTTTAATTTCTGCGGTTTTAACTTTTGAATAGGTAGTATTGTATAGCTTTTTTTCTGCATTGGGTTAAACATTATAAAGCAAACAAACAAATGCCATTGTTTGAAAATCTTTAATTTTCAGAGATATTCATTTTTATATAACAATAATGTTTTGGCAACAGGAAGGTAGCTTTTGCGGAATGTATTTGTGCCTTTTTTTTTAGTTTGTCCATGGAAAAACAGTAGGAAAATAGGGCTTCAAAATTTACTTCTTTGCTGTCAAAGTTTTATAGCCTGCTCTTAGGGAAGGTTTTTAGATCATAAAAAGATGGTTCAGAGACTACATACAGGATATTGGTTGTAATGTTTTCGTGGTTGGTTGTTTTTTTTTACAAACTTAAGAACTCCTTGATGGAAAGGATAGATCCTAGTTTAAATAATTAAATAATTGCATAGTTTTCTTTATGGTCCTATACTCATGATTATGTCTTTATAGGTTTTGTAGAAGGTTGACAAGAAGATTAAAAGACTGATGTTTTCTACTTTCTGCATGGAGAGAGTTGAAGTGAAAGTTAAAGTATTTGGATTACATGTTGCTTGTTCTAAAAAAAATTGGTGGTCTTTTACTCTTAACACATCATTTGGCTGCTTGTGTTTTAAACAATTTTAAAAATTATGTGACAATATCCTCCAGTTAGAATACAGGTAGTCCTCAAGTTAAGAAACATTCATTTTGTGACCATTGAAAGTTACAACAACAAATTGGCTTATAATAGATTTCACACTTACAATCATTGCGGCATCCCCATTGTCATGGGATCTAAATTCAGGCCCTCAGCAACTGGCATGCATTTATGACAGTTTCACTGTCCCAGGGTCATGTAATCACCATTTGTAATGTTCCCAGCCAGTTTCTGACAATCAAAGTAAATGGGGAAAGTCAGATTCACTTAACGACTGCACGATTCATTTAACAATTGCAGTGATTCACTTAACAACTATGGCACAAAAGGCCATAAAATGGGGCAAAATTCACTTAAACTGCCTTGCTTAGCAATGAAAATTTGGGGTTCAAATGTGGTTCAAGGACATAATATCTGAATGCCTCCAAAGGTTAATGGCATGTGGGTCCAGCTATCTAAGGAGCACATTGTCCCAATGGGATTGGCTCCTCCCACTGGTTCCAGTGGAAAAGGCTTGGTTCAGACCCAAACTGTTAAGGATTTTCAACTGGTGAGGGCAAAGAGAAAATCCACTATGGCCCCTTTTCCTGTAGAACTTTTAACCTTCGGAGCTCAGATCTGCTCCACTTTCCTGGCCTTCAGGAAGGGCTTCAAAACTTTGTTTTGCCAGTTGGAGGTACTTTTTTATGGAGGAGGTTGATGGGACAAGAAGGACACCTTACCCTGTCCTATTGGTTCTAATTTTTATATAAATCATTCCATTCTGATCTTTTTTTATATTTATCTTTTTATTGTTTGCAAGCCGGCCAGAGTTGAAGTATCGATGAGGTGGATGGCATATAAATTTAACAAATAAATAAAGGACTCTGTTTTAAAATAATCATCTAATGGGCCTTGGCTGAGAGAACCAATAAATCTTAACAGACTAGCTACATGTGCAACATTATGGCTTCAATGAAATCAGTAAAACTCCATTGTAGCTTGCACTTGTAACAAAAGAGCAGGGCTGGCTATTTTCTGTCCTTATATTTTATTACAAAAGAGCAATAAGAGATTCAGCAAGGGACTTGCTATGGGGTGATTATGGTTTCTTTTTTCCCCTACTTAAAGCCACTCATCCCTCAATCTTGCTCCTTATATTCCCACCCAAGGCTTGCAATAATCTCCAGAAACACACCGCCTAGAGAGTACAGTTGCTTAATAAACTACTCTGTCTTACTTATCTTTCTTTTGGCATATCCCTGCTGGCAGAAAGCTATTATCCTGTGAGAATATTCTTTTCTATTGACATTTATTCTTAATTAACCATGCAGAGTCTCCTTAGGTTTGTAATATTCCAGGAGAAAATTTGTGTGACCAAAAAAATGTTTTGAATGGAAGCCATCATCGTTGGCTTTACAAAACTTGCTGCCCAGCTGTATTGTTTTGTATGAGTGGAAATGGGTAGACATAGAATTAATCCAAAGCATAATAGATGTTAAGACTTCAAAAAATGGTTTTATACTCATCCTCGAACAGTTGTATTGGATTCAGTAACCAACAAATAGGGGAATGTACATATAAAAATTTCAAGGAAAGACATTCAGTTTACTAAGGAAATCTACCTCTGGTGATACACGATACAGGTAGTCCTTGATTTATTACCAGTTTGAAGTTACAACAGACCCTGAAAAAGGGACTGATGATCAGTTTTGAAAATCTGATGTCTTCCCCCTTCCCGCAGTCCCATGACTGCATTTTGGGTGCTCAGTAACTGGCCTACATTAATGGCTGTTTGCAGCATTACGTGATCATAGTGTTTATTTCCTGTTTCTGGTTTAAAAAAAGGCACAATACTGAACAATGAGAATGCTTTACAATCACTATGTTTGCTTACTGACCACCTCAAAAAGAGGTCATAAAATCAGGCACATCCATGTGATGAAAATATAAGAAGATTTAGCCATATATGGCTAAAACATATGAAGAACATTGCAGGAATTAGGTATGTCTAGTCTACTAAAAAGAAGGACTAGGGGAGACATGATAGCAGTCTTCCAAAATTTGAGGAGCAGCCACAAAGAAGAGGGGGCCAATCTATTTTCCAGAGCACCAGTAGCCAGGACAACGGATGGAAACTAATCAAGGAGAGAAGCAACTTAGAACTAAGGAGAAATTTCCTAACAATGAGAACAATTAACCAGTGGAACGTGTTGCCTTCAAAAGTTATGGGTGCTCCATCTCTGGAGGTTTTTAAGAAGAGATTGGAATGGTATAGGATCTCCTGTTTGAGAAAAGAGTTGGAAAAAGTTGGGAAGGACTCCAAGGACCTTTCCAACTCTGTTATTCTACTGTGATTGACTTTACAATCACCATGACTTAAGACTGAAATTGTGTTTAGTTATCATCATAAGTTGAGGACCACTTATACTCTAAAGTTGTAGGTATAGTAATGCTAATTGCTGACAACATAAGACTTTTTCATTTTAAAAAGTGGCTTAGATTTTCAGCTGCAGAACCATCTGGGTTATTAGTTCAAATTAATTTCTGAGTATCGTTCACAATGTTGAGAATCTTAACACAATGTGAACAGTGGACAGCTTCGCTGGAAAAACCCCTTTTCAGGAGAGGGGAAGATATTTTGAATTTATGGTGCAATCAGTTAATAGATCAATTAAGATCTCATCGTTAAAAACAAAAAAATGCTTCTTTATATTTCTGCTTCACACAAATGCTAAGAAATAATGTGATTAATTCAAGGTTAATGTGTGTGGAAACCTAACAATTGTGGCTTTTCAATAAATTATAGCTAAACAAACCATGGCCTACCAAGAGTCCAATTGATTTTATACACATGTAGTCAGGGCTTTTTTTCTAAAAAAAAAGAAAAAGGTGCCGGAACTCTCATCTTGTTAATCTTTTATTTATATAATTTTATTTATATATTTATTTATATAATTAAACAATTATATATTCAATTCTTAACATACATTTAATTTATTGTATTTAAGGCAAATGTTCATAGAAAATTCCAAACATTTGTCCAATTCTCGTCTGGCAAATCTTCTTGACTCCTTTCCTTGCTCTTAGTATCTATGGCTGAATGTCGTCCTCTGAGTAACCACAGATCAACATACTTTGAAGGATCGAAAAGTCTCAGAGGTGGTCCGACAAGTATGATGAACAAAAGTGCTGAAATTGTCTTAGTCTTTAACGAAGCTCTTGTTGGGGTGGCAATTAGATTCACCTGTGAAAACCCACATTCACATTCACTTGAAGAAATAGGAATGGTATTCAGTGTATCAAATGCAACAGTTTTTCTGGATATGTCTTTTCGAGAAAGTATTCACGGAATCCACGAATCATTTCTCTTTCATTTAGTTGCAGTCTGATTGATAAGTTCCTAATTTCCACTTCTCCAAATGTCAGTTGAGTATTAAGATCTTCAGGCCAATGTTTTTGATCAAGTACACGAGACCAATATGCCAACTCATCGTCTTTGCTATCAAGTAATCTTTTTTCAATTGACTCTTTCAATTTTGTATAAAATATACTTGGGTCAATGGGAGGATCGTTTTTTGAATCTCTTTTGTGAAGTAAAACTCCACGAAAGTGAAGATCACACAGCAGCAACAGCACATTTATAATAGGGCCCAAAGTTCTGTCTTCTTTCTTCAAAAACTTGTACCAGTATTTTTATTTTCTTATTTGCCTTATACAAGTCGATGTTGCGGTCCTGTAGATCCAAACTTAAATCTTGGAGAGCGTCACACATCAATCCTAGGTCCAATAAAAGTTCTGTAGATGTTATTTTTCTTTTCAAGCCATCATAAGTGCATTTATCATTTTTATCTCTTGTAGAATCATGCATTGCTTGTTTAAAATGATACACAAGGGATTCAAAATTATTCCATATAGCCAAAACTGTACGCAAACTAGATGACACCCATCAGCTACTTAAAATTCTTCCAATTTTCAGCAGCTCAGTCCCCAGTAATTCTGCACGTGAATGCAACTCTCTGCTATTCTTTGGTGAAGCATGGTATGTGACATACAGCTTATCAATAAATGATTGGAATCTATTTATTCCTGAAGTTTCCTTGGCAGCATCACCTACTGATAATTTTAGTCTGTGATTAGCACAATGCCAAACTATAATAGAAGGAAAACGTTCTGACAGCAATTTTTTCACTCCACTTTTACATCCCATCATCACAGCGGCGCCATCGCATGCCAGAGAAATCAAATATTTTTTCAAATAATCTTCTGTCATCCCCTAAGAGTAAAGACATTGGAGTAAGGAATCAAATATTCCTTCTGCTGCTTCTTTTTCAAGTTCTACCAAGTCCAAAAACAAATTTACTGGTGAATTCATTCCCATACCTGCGATACAGCATCGAACAAATACTATGAGGGTAGTTTTTTTGCTTATTGTGGTTGATTCATCAATTATCAATGAAATTATATTATTGGATCAAACAATTTCTTTAACCACAGTTTTCCTCATTTCTTCACTTATATGATTAACAATATATAATCTTAAAGGGCTTGCCATTGTGATAGAAGATTGCTACCACTGCTCCAGGGTTTGGCTAACTTAAATATGCGTAGCATAATTAGATTTATTATTGCTGCTAAAGCTATGGATTACAGATTCACATTTCCCATTGATTGTCTTCTGTCCATGGGAGGGAAGCTTGGTAGATTCTAAATTTCATAATTTTAGTTATTCCTTTGTGGCAGGGTATATATGAGAACAAGCTGAAAAGGTCTTTAAAAACATGTTTCTCACATATTTATATTTTTGAATCATAAATATTAAATCTTTTTTCTTTCCAATGATCCAAACTAATGCTTTAGAAATATAATTTCCAGTTTTAGCTACAGTAAACAAGCAAATTACACTAAAGCTAAATTTAATGTTACTTGTTAAAAATATTTACTATATTTCAGAATTAGTATTCTTTCAGTCACAATCTTATTCCCATTCAATTTGGCTGATTTTAAAATGTGATGTAAAATCATAAGCACATAAAAAGAAAACAGCAGAAACAGCTGCAAATTAACTCAACAGTTCTATGCTTAGCAACATTTCCATTTAATCAAAGTCCTTGCTCTTTCCAAATCTATTTCAAGGTTTACTTTCTATATACACAAACAATGGGAAATGAGTTTCTGGGCTGGTTCAAATTTTTTACACATTCCAAAAATTTCAGGTAATGTATCTGTTCCATATAAATATAAAAGCATGATAGGCTCTGTATTTGTACAATGGCCGATTATCTCAGTGTGGAGAAACATGGATAACTACAGACAGAAGTTGCAAGCCCTCTCCTTGACTTCAGAGTCATCCAGCATATCAATTTAATAAATAACATTTTTTTTCAAATGCCCCTATCAGGAATTGAATTTGAATGAAGTTTCAGAAAAGCAAATGTTCTGTGCTGGTGGTACTAAGCTCCCAAAGATCTAGCGTGGGATAAATGAATTCTTCCTAATAAAAATAACTTCCTGCCTTTTTCTAATCATCATTTCTTCCCTACAGCAATTTGAAAAGTAAAACAAAGTGAAACAAACCACTACTCCCTCCATGCAAGGAAAATTTCCTTGAGTCATACTTGGATATCCTATTTGCAAATAATATCTTACTTACCTAGTTGAGATGGTGTAGTTGGGGAGCAGGGAGAAGTGCAAAATTCCTCCTTCACTGCAACTTGCCTGTGCAACATTTGCCTGCCAGGTCTTTTGGCAAGCTCAGCAGCAATTCCTATTGGCTTCTAAAAGCCAATAGCATATCTGACTCAGGAATTCTGGGAGTTGAAGTCCATGAGTCATAAAAGAGCAAAGCTTGCAATAAGCTTAAGCCAATAGCAGCACAGCTTGTGCAAAAGCACTTTTTTTGCAAAAAAAAAAGGTGCTGGAACGCCATTCTTAGCCTTCTATGAGAAAAAATACCCTGCATGTAGTCCTCGAGTTACAAATGTAATGGAGCCTGCCCATTCCATTCATAACTTGAGAATTCGTGGGAGTGAATTTCGTACCTTGAACAAGATCACTTCCTGCTCGTTAACATGCACGTGGCTCGTTAAGTGAACATGTGGTGTCTCGGGGTAGGAAAGTCCAAGGGGGGTGTCTAGTGATGGAACAGGCCCCAAGGCCTCCCCGACCGACTAAGATATTTCATGCTTCCTCTCCTTCCTGCCGCACCAGACTCACTTACCTTGAAAAGATCTGTCTCCTCTCTGCCACGGTTTCTGCCTTTGAGGGAGAGGAGAGTGGATGGAAGCTCCTGGGTGTCCGTAATATCGCACAAGTTCAGTCAGAGAATAGGAGCCTGACCTCTTGCGGTGTTTGTCGTGCTCCTACCCCCAACTCCTTTCCACGACTTCTGGAATAATTTTCACCAGGACAAAGACCTTGGGGAGACCGGAAGTTCTGTCTGCATGCAAATGAGCACTTAGAAACGGAGTGAAATGCTCCATATCTTGAGTGCCTCACTGGCAGCCATGTGGAGCTTCCAGACTCTGTCAGGTCTCCGTCTGGGTAAAAACAGTTTGAGTGCCTATGGGGCATTTGGAAATGAAGTATTCATAGGCACTGAAACACTTTTTATCCAAATGGAGACCTGACAGACTGCAAGCACCGCGTGGTTGCCAATGCACGCTTGGAAACGGAGCAGAAGATTCTGTTTCTCAAGCGCCTGATTCCCGGCATATGGAGCTTGCAGTCTCTTGTCAGGTCTCCGTTTGGATAAAAAGTGTTTCAGTGCCTATGAGGTGCTTCAAAACCCAAGCCACTGGCGGTGGCAGCCACCTAAGCAGCCATGATCCCCCCTCTCCCCAGCCAGCCAGCCACCCTGCCTGAACTGCTCCTTGCCTGACTGCCTGGCTCCATCCGAGTGGAAGAAAGTGGAGATGAAGCAGCAGGATTGTTCTGGATATAATTAAAGAAATTGTCTTTCCCACCGTGATCATTTTTTTATATATAAACTCATTCAAGTAACCCCATCATTTTGAATTAGCATCAGAATATGTTATTTTAAAAAATCGAACATACAGACTTGTCAAGATTACATGACTGCCAACATTCGCAGGTATAATTCCAATTTAACTGAGTGGATTAACGAAAGTTAAATGCACAAGCAAAAAGAACAATCCAAACTCATGTATTTTTCCCATCCTAAAATTTAAAATTACCCTCATTTTTAAATATGCACTGAGCACAAGTCTTTGGTTTTTAAAAAAAAAATCAGAGAAAAGAAAACCTTTTCATATGCTGACATTAGAAAAGAAAAAGAGACCACTAGGAATTCACAATCTAAAACTTAACCTTTGGGAAATGAATGACATCGTGGTGAAACCAAAGAAATTCAGACGGAGGTATGGCAACACAACAATTAGCCCGAAAGCTTGGAAGAATAAACTTTTTTATCTCAATGACCAACTCAGATTGGATCCTGGAACATTATTCTGTGACACATTTACTTGCCTTCTTTCGCCCCCCAAAAAACTTCAGTTTGCTGGGTATGGAATTAATTGTAGTAGAAACCTTAAACAGGATGTTTTTCTGACAGCTAACAAAGAAATTACTTAGCCCTCTAACTTCTGGCAAGGTAGAAAAGTTATTGTACGTTGGGAAGACCGTATACCTACTTAAGAAATAGCATGGACCCTTGCTGCAAAGTCCTCCACAAGGGGAAAAGCGAGAAAGTTGTGTGTATATTATTTTACAACCTTCTACCTCTGTGAAGAACTTCGCAATTGCTCTCCTCAGGATATCTTGCAACACTATACATTTGTCCCAACTACAGGGATAGGATTAAGAGCATTACAATAGCATGGCAATCCTTCAGCAGGGGACATATATATAATTCAGCAGGGGACATGTGGGAACAAGTGTTTCTTCATCTGTTATTTCTTTGACCAAGAAAGACCTGCACTAGAATATTAAATGAAAGCAAAGTTTAGGTGACTCTACAGACATCTCAGGTATGAACATAACTTTTGCAGGCATATTGCTCACAAGCTCATTCAGGCCTTTCCAAAGGCAGTTTGGATGAAAAGAGCCTATGATTGTGGAGACTACTCAGGTAGATCACAGACTTACCAGGATTAACATTAGGAACAAATGCTGTTGAAGAAACTACAAAAACAATTGAAGAGCCTCTAAAGCAAAAGTTGAGAGAGATTTATTCTGTGCCTTTTAATCTGAATACTGTACTGAAGTTTCCAATTTTCTCTTAAGCGTTCTTTTACTGCCAAAGAGCCTTTTATCTACCAAACTTATCATCAAGGTACATTTCATTCCATTTACTGGAAGTTTCCTCATGGTTTACTTTATTTTGCAAGGTGGTAGAAAGCGTTGCTATCATTTACTAACGCATATCATGTCTGTACTATCATATAGCCTCCCTGACCATTTCTAATTCAAAAAAAGGCCACGGATGAATGCCTTCGTGGTGTCTTCCCTGCCATGAAACTGAAGCATGAGAAGCCAAGTAGGTTGCAAATTGCCAGAGAAATAAAGGGGAAGTTTTTATAAACAAAACTCAGCATCCTTATAATTCTTCCCTTTGCTGATTTTAATTTAAGCCAAAATCCTTCTCTCTGTAAAATAAAAAAAGAAGTTTATTTTCTATCACATGGAAAGAAAATGGGCTAGGAAAGAAATTGAGAGAAAAATATTTGCAAAAAAAATACAAAATACAGAATAACAGAGTTGGAAGGGACCTTGGAGATCTTCTAGTCCAACCCCCTGTTCAAGCAGGAAACCCTATACCAGACATGTCAAACACAAGGCCCGGGGGCCGGATGCGGCCCGCGAAGTGGTTTCATGTGGCCCACGAAGCCATCCTGGAAACAGTGAGGGAACGGCCCCCATTGCCTTGGCCCTGGCCCAGAGACCCTCCTTCTGCCAGAGACCCCCAGATCTGTCCCACTCCTGCCCAGGCCCCCATAGGCACCCTTGATGAGAACGATGTAGAGCTGGCCATGCCCACCCAGTAGGCCATACACACTCTAGCCACGCCCACCCAGTAGGCCATGCCCACACTGGCCATACCCACCCGGCCCCCTGAGGGCAACCGCAATGCTGATGCGGCCCTCAATGAAATTCAGTTTGACACCCCTGCCCTATACCATTCTAGACAAGTGGCTGTTCAATCTCTTCTTTAAAACCTCCAGAGATGGAGCACCCACAGCTTCTGGAGGCAAGCTATTCCACTGATTAATTTTTCTCACTGACAGAAAATTTCTCCTTAGATATATCTGCTCTTCAGGTTAGACTGCACCTCATTTACATCTTTCCATAGCTATATTGGACAGAGATAATTTAGCAAAATATCAAACCATACTTCAGGTGTTCAATAGATAGTGTCCTTGAGGAAAAAAAATATGTCTAGATGGAGTAGGTTTTGGAAAAGTTTGATATTTTTTTCTTTTGGAAGCCCAGAAGCAATATTCTTCTCATGTCCTAATGGTCATTGATTCTCCTTTTAGATATTGTTTAAATCAGGGGTCTTCAAACTTGGCGCTTTTATGACTTGTGGACTTCAACTCCCAAAATTCCTCAGCCAGCATGCCTGGCTGAGGAATTCTGGGAGTTGAAGGCCACAAGTCATTAAAGCGCCAAGTTTGAAGACCCCTGGTTTAAATCACTTTACAGTGAGGTGGAGAACCAGAAGTCTTCTTGATGTTACAGAATTACAAAACATAACACTATAAGTGGCATACTTTCCTTTGGAGCTTTTCAGTTAGATCTGATTTAAATATTTGTACCTACAGTACAAATATTGTAGGTAGGAATTGTGAGCATCAGGCAGAAGTGGGCACATATCAAATGCTGCAAATAGCACAGCATAGCATAAGTATAAAGCTTCCTGGTAAAATCACAGACCCCATATATTGCAAAGCAGATTGCACACTGTTCAGGCTTAACCAGCCTTAGTGACCAAAAAGCTACAGACATTTTCACTGAGCTAGACATTGCTTGCAAAAGCTTTTATAACAGGTTTTCTTTATAAGATCTTTTCTGTTATCCATCTACATCCACTCCATGTTGCACAGGTTAATCTGTGCAATCTGGGATTGTTTTAGATTTCAGCATTGGCTCTTCTTTCGATATTTATTCTTTCCAACCCAAAGAAAGAAAAAGATGGTGTGATTGTTTTTTTAGCTATCAGTCTCCCTGTTCATTGTCAGAACTGGATCAAACTGGGGCCAAATTTGGCATGGGGGAGAGGATAAATTAAGGTGGAAAGTGGTCTAGATCCAGCTGAGAGATGTGGGAAAAATAAAATTCAGCTGGGGATGCCTAATGCATTGTGGTGTTTGAGAAGACTCTTGAGAATCCTTTGGAAATTAACCCTGACTGTTCTTTGGAAGGACAGATATTGAAGCTGAAGCTCAAATACTTTAGCCGCCTAATGACAAAAGAAGACTCATTGGATAAGACACTGATGTTGGGAAAGATTGAAGGCACAAAGAGAAGTGGGTGGCAGAGGATGAGATGGTTAGATACTGTCATCCATGCAATGAATGTGAATTTGGGTAAACTCCAAAAAGACAGGGGAGGACTGGGGAGCCTGGCAAGTTATGTTCCATGGGTCATGGGGAGTTGGAAACTACTTAGTGATTGAACAACAATGCATCCTTATGTCAAGGAGAGTTGGAATGCTCCTGATCTCTCCATTCTAACCCCACTTCCATCTTCTTTTGGTTATGTGACCCAGATGAGTGTAGTATTGCAGAAAACATATTCTACAGAGTTTCATGACTTCTTCTATGGATAGTCTTGCCATGCATACTCAACCGAACAGGATTTTTTCCAGTTTTATGTTCCAGTCCAAGCATCTTGTCCACTTTTTAAAAAAAAAAGTCCAAGAAAGTGGAGGAGTCTTTAATCCAGAAACTTTTTCCCCAAAACTCAATGCCTGATTTAAGCAGCTTTGATGCTCATCCGACTTGAGTGTAGCTCCTGACATTTGCAAATGTACAGTGTATTTTAATTATACAAATAAGTTTTGGTAAACATAAAATCTACAGCTAATTGCTTTATTTATAACTTTGCTCCTAGATCAACTGTTCAAAAATATGTTTGTCTATGGGGACAGGCAAGGAGATGCAATTTTTTAAATCTGTATTTATTTATTACATTCCTTTCTTACCCTTCAACTAGAATTAATGTTCCAGGTGGCTAATAGCAATAAAATTTTAAATAAAATACAACATTAATGTTGTCACCCAGTTATGAATCCATTTAAAATAAAGAACAAAAAAACAAGCACACCCAGTAATTAAAATCATTTTCCATACGTCTACATGGATAAAAACACTAATAAGAAGACAACCAAGGGGGCGGGGTGTTTTATTATTATTTGGCTAGGTAGGAGATCCAAAAGGGGATTTTCCTCCCTCTCACAGTTGCTCTCCCCCTCCCCCTTCCTCTGCCTTGCTTCTCTCCCTCCTTCGTATTCCCACACGTTATTTCTCTGACATTGTTGGGATAAAAAAAATAAGTCTTCTCTGGACAGACTCATGTGGAAAAATGCTGTGTATAACATACTGTATAGGACAAAATCAGAACCAAAACTATTAGTATGTAGAAATGGGGAGGGATTGTTTGTATCTCCATCTATATCTCTGTGTGTAGGTGTGGTAATATACAGTAGTAACAGATTGAATGATACATATAGTGTTCTGCATATAAAGGCAGTTTATATCAGAACTGAAGTAGAAAAAGCCCTTGAATGTATGAGTTTCGAATCAGAAATGTACAGAATGCAACACTCATTGTTGCAGACGATATAAAACAAGTCATGAATTTCTACTTTCTCTTATTTTCCATTTTGCTGATCTTCACCTCAATGCCACACAAAATGGCAGCTTCTAAGGCTCATTATACGTCTTTCTTTTAGGAGACCCAGAGATCAACTAATGAGGAGAAAACTTTTCTTTTTAAGAACTGCAACCTATAAATATATTGTAGTGGAGCTTGTCTAACTGAAATAATTGGTGCTTTTATTATTCTTCTGCAAATAGTAGCTAGAAATGAACTTGAGCAGGTTGATAAGAGTTGTAATATTTTTGGTGGGGAGGCATTAACTGTGAAAAGAAAAATACTTTTAAAAGTCAAGATAAAATATCCAAATAACACATTTTCTCCAAGTTGTTCCTGCTTACATAAACATGGTAATTGTGAATTTTTATAGGAAATAGTGGTATCTGAAACATGTAGCAAATAGTATACCAGTCTTGATATATTATCAACCAAATAGGTCGGGTTGACAGTTTTCAGTACTGTAGCTAACATGACAGACAATTTTCCTACTTAAGACTTTTGGGTGTTATAATTACAACTCATCTGAAAATCAGCAGGCGGGAAGGCTGCAGTAGATTTTAAAAGGTTAGGAATGTTGAAGAGGTGCTGGAGAGCAGAGTGTTCATCCAAATCTTGCTTGAATAGCTCAGAATTAAAGAAAGTACAGAAAGCTATTGTACTTAAAATGAAGAAGCCTGATGTATAGATAAAATGGGGCAAATAAGAGAAGATTGGTGACTCGTTTTAAAACAACAACATGTCCATTGGCTATATTTTGGGATAAGGGGGCATTTTAAAAGTAGAGCTCTATCATTCCTAACCTTAAAACCATTTAAAAATCACCATCTCCCACCCACCCATCCCTAAGTAAGCACTCCAACCCACTGTATACGTACATTAATTAGGTAAAGGTAAAGGTTCCCCCGCACATGCGTGCTAGTCGTTTCCAACTCTAGGGGCCGGTGCTCATCTCCGTTTCAAAGCCAAAGAGCCAGGGCTTGTCTGAGGATGTCTCCATGGTCATGTGGCCGGCATGACTAGACGCCAAAGGGGCACAGAACGCTGTTACCTTCCCACCGGAGTGGTCCCTATTTTTCTACTTGCATTTTTACGTGCTTTCAAACTGCTAGGTTGGCAGAAGCTGGGACGAGTAACAGGTGCTCACTCTGTTACACGGCACTCGGGATTCGACTTGCCAAACTGCCGACCTTCTGATCGACAAGCTCAGCGTCCTAACCCACTGAGCCACCGCGTCCCTATACATTAATTATAGCATGTTAAATTCCAGATGCTGATGGCCAATAGCTGGAAGCTTGAGACACACATGCTGCCTGATACAATTGTGCTTTGATTGATGTTAGTCTAAACAGGTGCTTTCCAGTCCAATTGCTTGATCTTTCTTTGTTTCTGTTTTTCATTCTTTCTTTTTTCTTTCTGTTTCTTCTTCTTTCCTTTTTCCTTCTTTCCTTCTTTCCTTCCCTTTTTGAGATTTCAAGGTTTTAGTTAAGAAATGTATCTAGTTAAAATGTGTTCAGTTTGTTAATGTTGACCCTGGTATTATTTATGGATATTCTTACTATCTAAAATAAACAGTATGCTGTAGAATGCAAAATTCTTTATGAAACCTTTTCCTCTGTTTGATTTGTGTGCCTAATCTTAGCTAATATTACTTTTTAATTTTTGACTATTAAAATGTTTCAAAATAAGAATACAGTATATTAAAAACCTATACAGTATTACAACTTTACGGGGAAAAATGTCATTTTATTTTGTTCTTGCTCTATTAGTTGTTTCAATATAATAGAGTTAGTAATTTTTGGAACACCAATAAAACAATTGCACAGGTAGTGAAATATATAAATTCTACATATTTTTTCATGAAAGCATTTTGTTATGAACATTTTTCATTCCTATATATTTTCTGTGCTACATTTTGCTGCTACAGCTTTCATTAAAAAAGGCTTTTCTATTTCCCCCTTTTTTAAACACAAACATTTAGAAGGCTAAATCTACCTTCATATTTTATTCCTTCTTGTTCACTTGTACATTGAATTTTCTTTCCTGGTTTTCCATTGTTATTCCAAAGTATTTTCAGCATTACTGGCATGTTGCCTCACCACTATGGAAGATGTTAAATCTCTCAGCTGGAGCTCAATTATAATATTCATTCAATCATTCCTTCCTTCCTTCCTTCATCCATTCATTCATTCATCCATCCATTCATCCATCCATCTCAACTACATGGCTCTGGAAAGCTGATAACATTAAAACAAATACAGATATACCCACAGTAGTTAGAGTATCATAACATGCTCTCAAGTAGCTAAGGAAAAGGTCATGTCACACACCTGGACTCTAGACATGGGCACAGAACCAAGTCTTCAAAGCCTTACAAAAAACCAGCAGTGTAGTGGACAACCTAATCTCAGGAGGGATGATGTTCAGGGATCAGGTGCCGTGATAAAAAGATCTCTTCTTCACAATGCTACCAGATCACATGCCTTTGCCGATGGTATTTACAACAATTGTTCCTTCCAGATTGGATGGAACTAGTAGAATCAACCAGGAGGTAACAGTCTGATAAATAATCCATCCCTGAGTCATGTGAGGCTTTAAAGGTGACTATCAGTACCTTGAGTTATACCCAGAACCAAACTAGTGCCCAATGCAGCTCATGAAGCAGTAGAGTCAATTAACCAGGACCATTAACAGCCCATGCCATGGCATTTTTCAGCACTGAAGCTTCTGAAGGGCAGCCCCACGTAGAGTTGCATTGCAGTAGTCCAAACAATCCCTCATGAGGGCCTGTGAGAAAAGCTTCCCAAATGGTTGCAACTAATGCACAACACAAAGCTATGCAAAGTTCATCCTAGCTATGACTTCCACGTGCTCTTCAGGCAGGAGCCAGGAGTCCAGGAAGCCTTCCATTTTCTACACCGACCCCGTCTGCGGCAGTATTATCCCATCCATAACCAGAGATGGAAAGTCCCCACAGGACATCTAAAGGTAAGTACCAGAGTTAAGGTGCTGGTACTTACCTTTAAAGTCCTACATGGCTTAGGCCCAGGATATCTGCAGGACCGTCTGCTGCCGGGGACGACTTCCCATCGCCCAGTGCGCTCACACAGAGAGGGCCTCCTCAGGGTGCCGTCGGCCAGACAATGTCAGCTGGAGACCCCCAGGGGGAGGGCCTTCTCTGTGGGAGCACCAGCCCTTTGGAACCAACTCCCCCTTGAGCTTCGGATGGCCCCGGACCTCCGGTCCTTTCGCCGCGACCTCAAAACTTTCTTTTTCCATCAGGCTGACCTGGATTGATGATGGGTTTTTAAAAGTTTTAATTTTTAACTGTGTAATTAATATTTGGGGCTGTTATTTAATTTGTTCTTAACTTTTGTACTGTTGTTTTTTATTGCTGTTAGCCGCCCTGAGTCCTCTGGGAGATAGGGCGGCATATAAGTCCCATAAAAATAAATAAATAAATAAATAAATAAATAAATAAATAAATAAATAAATAAATAAATAAATAAAGACTCAAAGCTACTCTGTTTTGCTTGGGTTGAGCTGAAGTCTGTTCTTCCTATCACAGCCTCCAGGAACTGACGTGACACTTCCAGAGAATCCTTCAGACAGTTTGGGGTGGAGATATTGAAATATCACCCCAAACTATTGGATTACCTCACTCAGGAACTTCATGCAAATGTTAAATAGGAGGCACCCCACAAAGTTACTAAAAAAGAATCCAGATGCCTGCCTGTGTGTTTCTTGTAAATATACTGTAAAATCCTTTATTAAATTACATATCACTTACATTATATTATAAGGTAAATAATATGTAATGTAATTGTGTTATATAATTTATATTACATATAAACTTCTACAGTGTGTAGTTCAGGGTTCCTGGCAGACCAATTTAGCAATTAATAAATAAGTCGAAGCCCTGCTATCAAGGTGGATTGGAAAGAACAATATGAAATTATAAAACCAATATAAAATATAACAACAAAATGATCAGCGATATTTTAAATTTAAAAATGTAAGCAGTATCCATTGTTCCATTAAACATGAAATGAAATTGCGGTTTATCCATAGCCCGTCTCTGCTCTTATGTCTCATAGATGAAAATATCTACTATGCAGAAACATTCTAATTTTTATTTATTTATTTTTTTTATTTAAAAAGTTTTACAATACATTTTGACTTTAATCCCCCCTCCCCCACCCCCACCCAACCCTCCCTATCCCTCTCCCCCATTCCCTCCTCCCCCCCCCGACTTCCCAGAGCTAAATACAGGGTATAAAATAAAAAAAACAAACATAAGCACCCCTATGTTATCAGCAATAAACTATTAATTCTATCTCCCTCTAGCTCATGTAAAATGAATACAAACAATATTAATATTACAAATAAAGTAAAAAAGAAAAAGAGAAAAACAGAAAAAAAGCTTTACTCAGAATAGATTTTCTTAATCCCAGTCCTTATTCATATTAATTTCAAAAAAAAAAAACTTTTTCACCTACTATTTACATTCTCCAACCTTCCTCTAATTTCTAGACAAATTCTCAGTTACGCGCCAAAAGCGCCTATCTCTATTAACCTTAAGTATCTCCAACCAAACTAAACCATGATCAAAAATAATTCTTGCATGTATCACGCCAAATGTCTCGCAGTTCCAAATCATCCTTGAGTTCAAATAAAAAGAGTAAAAAAAAAATTTAAGCAGTCTGTAAGACAACTTGTTATTAATTAGGAGCTTGCATACCCATTCTTAGTTCAACACGTACTTTTAGTCCATAACCCTAATATACTTTTCTAACAAACAAATAACATCAATCTTAAATTGTGTTAAATATTTTAAAAAAAAACTTTCTTTCTCCTCTATGATAAATTTAATCCATTGACATTCTAATTTAAAAATTTAATCAACAATCTTGACGCCCCAAAGCTTTTGGAGCACGTCTGTCATGACCCCCAAAACTTCATTGGACCGCACCCCTCCCACAGCTTCACTGTAAGTACACTTTGGAGATTCCATAACTTTCTGCTGGTCTTGCTCTTGCTCTCGTCTCGCTCTTCTTAGGGTGGCACGCGTCATCCTCTGGCCTCCTGCAACATCTGATGAAACTGCATCTTGATCCCCTCCAACACCATTGTCCTCTATCTGTCTATCTGCAACATCTTGAAGCTTTCCCTCGCCGTATCCCTTTACAGCTTCCAAAAATGATACGGGGGTTGCTTTTAACACATTGCTATAAAAATCACGTGCCTGGGCCACAGTAACCAGACGATGTCTTTTACTTTCATGCGTCACCACCAGTCCAACTGGAATCTCCCATCTAAACTTAATATCACATTTCTTAAGTTCCTGTACAAGAAATGCAAAATCTTTCCTTCTCCTTAAAATCTTCGGAGGAATCTCTTTTAAAACCAAAACTTCTTGCTCAGCCACTACCAATTTAGTATCATAAGCAGCTTGAATGACTTCATCTCTAATTACTATCTTTGTAAAATAGACCACCACATCTCTGGGTAACTTCCTCTGTCTTGCAATCCATGAATTTACACGAAAAATTTTGTCCATATTTCCCTCAATTTCAGATGCTGGCTGGCCCAATACCCCTTCCAGAGCCTCAGAAATCAGCTGCTTTAAATCTTCTTTACAATTCTCCTTTAAACCCCTGATTCTAATAGCATACTGCATCTGATGATACTGAACAAGGCTCAATTCTCCGTCCATTTTATCCCTTATATTTTCATTTTCTAATACCTTTGCTTCTAATATAGAGTTCTTTTGACTGAGATCCTTCACTTTTACATCCAGCTGTTGCACACATTCAGCTACAGATTCAATCATAGACAACATGTCCACCCTCATTGCTCTAAACTTCTCTTCCATCTTCTTCTCCAATTTCTCCATTTTCTCCTCCATTTTCTCCTCCAGCTTTTTCAACTTTTCATCCATCATGTCAGACATCAATTGTGAATGCTTTCCAAGAGCATCTTGTAAATCCTTAAGCGTCAATGCCGGAGGAGGTGCAGGAGGAAGCAAAGCTTGCAATGAGGTCTGTTGCACCAGGGAAGACCCCGCACTCCGAAGAGCTTTAGAAGTTTTAGCCGCCATCTTCCCCCACTTTCACTTATTGCGCACTTTCACTTTAAAGCTATAAAATCCATTGAGCTAGAGAGTAAAGATAAGAGTCCACATCACCTTGACCTCCTGTACCGCTCTGCCTGCATCTTGACAATCAAAAGTATTTCCTTTTGGCAGGAGTGGTTGCTAACGCCTGGCTCTGCTCCATAAATCCCGGAGCAGGGGCGCTGCGCAGCTCGGAGCAACCCAGGCTTCGGGGGGGCTCAATCCTTCAGCCGCCCAAACTCTCAGCTCAGGCGGCCCTGGAGAGCTCAACCCCTACCTGGGGCCTCACCCCCTCCTCTTCTCCCGAGGAGGGGGCTTCAAATCCATCTAAACAGCTGATCGGCGCTGTTTACGATGGAAAAACACAGCTGCGGAGCGGGCAGCCCGAAAATGGCTGTCTTCGGCGTCGCGTCGCCACCGGAAGTCAGAAACATTCTAATTTTTAATGGTGATTGAACTCCATCATATAAATGTATGTGCATCACATATACATACACTTCAAGAATCATCCTGTTCTGCTGAATAATCAAAAGGGATAATGTTTTTGGTTAAACAAAAACCCTCTTACTGAAGAAAGTTCTTTGTATATAAGATACTCAGTGCATGTTGTTTTAGGGTTCACGCACATGTACAAATGTATATTATGTCCTTGAATTTTTAGTTTTGTGTAGCAGTTCAGCAGAGGCCCTTGAAATGGATAGGAACGGGGCTGAACATACAGTTCTGTGCCCTATCTGGATACATTCATATGGAAGCCTGCAATGGATGTGTATTCTTATTGGTCTGGGAGTTTTTCTTGCAGTCTAGGACTCTAATGCAGAAAGTTTTAGAATTGCTCCTAATGGGAAAGAAAAGAGGGGCCTCCCAAAAATAAGATGAAAGTCAGAGAACTCTACTCCAGGAGTCCCCACTACCGGGCGATGGCCTATTTGCAAACAGGCCATATGAATAGTGGGCCGGCGCACACACATAGCTCCACTAGCATGAGTAGTGGGTGCCGGCACTCACAGCCCCTCTTGCCTAAGCAAGGGACACCAATGCTGAGCATTGTGAGTGGAGCTGTGCATCTGTGCACACTGGCCCGCCGCTCATGGGTTCTGGTTCCCCCCATGCCCCAGCCAGGCTGCCAAGCTGCTTGCTCCTGATGCTGCAAAAATGGAGCGCTGAGAGCAGAGGCTGAGTGGGACAAGCACCCCCTGCTCAGATTGGCTGACTCACCGAGGCTGCCTGCGCAGGACACCCGATCTGTTTTTGGAGTGTCGGGCAGCCTCAGTATGTCTGAAGGAGCAGAAGGCTGCAGCCCCAAAGGCTTCTCCTCTCCACACTAAAAGCTTTTGCAAATGGACGAAAGGCTTCGGGAAAGCGATCTTGCGCTACTTCTGGCCTTTCACCCCTTTGCAAAAGCTTTTAGTGTGGAGAAGTCTGAAGAAGCCAAGACCGCACCCCAAAGGCTTCTCTTCTCTTTTGCGTGAGGGGAGCTGCACCAAGCTGCAAAGGTTGGGGACTGCTGCTCTACTCTTTATAGTTTTCTCCTTTGGGCAAAGTCGTCAGTGCTTCAAATTTCATATCCACTACAGGACTGCTTCGTTAGAGTAATATGAACATGTACCATTTTTAAAAATAATACCGATGTACAGGTAATCCTTGATTTACAACAGTTCTCTTAGTGATCGTTCAAAGTTACAGTGCACTGAGAAAAATGACTTATGATCATTTTTCCACACAATTGTTGCAGTATCTCCATGGTCATATAATCCAAATTCAGACAGTTGGCATTTGATCCACATTTATTATTTTGCGTCCTTCTGAGGAGCAAAGTCAACAGGGAAGCCAGTTTCACATAACAGTCGTGTTACTAACTTAATGATTGTTGTGATTCACTTAACAACTGTGGCAAGAACGGTCATAAAATGGGCCAACATTCACTTAACAAATGTCTCACTTAACAACAGAAATTTTGGGCTCAATTGTGGTTGTAAGTTGAGGACTACCTGTATAGTAATTGAGAAGTAAAGTCTTTTATGTTCATTGGGACAAGACTGTATCTTTATTGGTTTAAAGGACTGTACAGGCCGCGGTGGCTCAGTGGGTTAGGACGCCGAGCTTGTCAATCAGAAAGTCGGCAGTTTGGCGGGTCGAATCCCAAGTGCCGCGTAACAGAGTGAGTGCCTGTTACTTGTCCCAGCTTCTGCCAACCTAGCAGTTTGAAAGCACGTAAAAATGCAAGTAGAAAAATAGGGACCACTACGGTGGGAAGGTAACAGCATTCCGTGCGCCTTTGGCATCTAGTCATACCGGCCACATGACCACGGAGACGTCCTCGGAAAAGTGCTGGCTCTTCGGCTTTGAAACGGAGATGAGCACCGGCCCCTAGAGTCAGAAACGACTAGCACGCATGTGCGGGGGAACCTTTACCTTTACCTTTTACAGGCCACAAGATTTGTTTATTATTTTTAAAAATAATAAATATATCCATTTAAATGTTCAAGAGAAAGGTGAGCATATTATGGTACTACCACACCTCCAGTTCATGGGTTTTTTTAGGAAAGTGCTGAAGATGAGAAACATAGCTGTAGATCTATTTAAAAACTCTAGTCATCCTTTCAGAAACCAAAAAGGGCCTTCAGTTTTTAATTTTGCCTACCATGATAGCCTCATGATATCATCTACTGAGCCATCAGAGGGTTTTTTATAATAATAATAATAATAATAATTTTATTTATATACCGCCCTTCTCCCGAAGGACTCAGGGCGGTGAACAGGGCAAACATATAAAAATACAAAGATACAAAAGTTAAAAAAGAATTAAACATAATGTTTACAGGTGCAGCACTCCTCTCTGTCTAAAAATGATTACCTTTTTTCTGTTCTTGAAGAATTGATCTCACAGTTCTTGGAACGATAGATGGTTATTAAATCCTTATAGAAAAGAATGCTTGTAGCTCAGCGTTGAACTGTGGGGTCCTTGGTGCTCTCTGAACTTAATGGTTTTCTTGCAGACATTTCATTACCATTTTGTGTTTTGTTAAAAATAAAATGTATTGTAAAACTTTTCAATAAAAAAGATAGTAATTTTGATCCTAAATCTTATTTAATAGTGTGTTTTGTTTTTAAAGACAAAACTTACATGCATCAAAGACATTTATCATTAACTCAGCATTTGCAGGAGAATAGGGTGGACATAGCAGTCTTTATTAAAAATTTTATTAGGCAATTGTTTCTTAATATACACCTAGTAATCAAATGGTTATAATCAAGAAAGTGGTAAGGACTGTGCTTAATGGGATCTTCATAATAAAATAATTGATTTAGCATTGATGGAGACAAAAAACCCTGGAATCCATAGACACATTCTTTCATAGTTAGCAATGCTTCCAGCTTCCAGACTTTTATGAGTGAAAATTGGATATGTATTGAGGAGCCAAATGGTTGCCTACAGGTAGAGCTCTCGTCTTACAATCAGGAGGCTCTGGGTTCAATCCTAAGTAACGGCAGATATTTCTCTCTCTGGACGCAAGAGAAAATATCTGCTGCAAATTCCATGTAGGCATCAGGAAGAGCATCCAGCCAGTAAACGCTGAGCTCCATTCAGTTGCCCTGACTCCACCCCGATGCAAGGGATTATAGAGTCATTAAAAAGAAAAAATGGATATTATTGGGAATTAAATTCAAAATACTGTAGTTTGTCCCCTGCACTGCCGTCATGAGGAAAAATAAAATAAAAAACCTTCAGTCGGGATAAGGTAAGTTGAAACCTCTTTGGTTCATATACATATCCAGGCACATATCCTACAGGCAATTGCTGTCTGTTTTATACATGAAATAGCACGTATTGGTGGAAACCATATATGATTAATGTCATTTTATTTATTTAGGAGGCCTCTTGCCCTACCTCCCATTCTCTGACCATTTTCTTTAGCCCTGTATTGTATTAAATGAGAAAGAAGCTGACTGTGCTAGATACAGTTTCAAAGTAGATGGGTAGGTGGGTGTTTAATGCAGTTTACTGTCAATATTTGTTCTTTGTCTAGTTTATAACCAGCAAAGTAGGTGAACAATGGATTCAGATACAACTGACATAGAGAGGAAAGATAATTGGGGGGAAAAATTGCAGTATCATGTCTTTTTGGTCACAGATTTCAGATTCATGCCCATCATACTGTTACTTTTCTGACTTTCAGAATGGCTTTTATATTAATGTCTGAAAACTTTAACAATTTTTCCCTAAGTTAAAATATATATTACAACTCCAGAATGGGTTAATGAAATGTATTCTTTCATCATTCTGTCACTTCCATCTATTCTTTTGGTATTTCTGCTGTGTTCTCAAAACCCAGACTATTTAAATAAGCTATTTTTCTGTCTCTATATTTATCAACCAAATTATTCATGTTCACTGAATGAACAAACCCACCATAACAGGTGGCAGGGAGGGAGGGTTAAAATGCAAATGTATGTATTTAAATCCAGATTTTAAAATTTTATAAAGGTATTATTTGAATGACTACTTTGCTTAATAATTGGTTAGACTTTTCAATTGATTTTATTTTATCAATTAACTTAACCAAAGGGAAAAAACCTTGGATCTTAATGGCTGAATATAAATTAATACCTCCCTCTTTCTCTTTTCTCCCTCCGATGTCTTTGTGTGTGTGTGTGTGTGTGTGTTAAGTGTGTGCATTATTGCATTTAGAAACTATGCTTTTGTCTAAAACAATCATATGGTGTGTTTATATATAGATGTGTTGACACCAGATAACTTTTTGAAAAATACCTGTATTTCCAGAGAGTTTAATTAAAATCAATAGCAAAAAAATTGCAAAGTAATAGAAATACTTCTGGAGTAATGCTCTTTATGTTAGATATTGAGCCAGGTTTTCTTGATATATAGCAGAAATCTGTTTAAGAGGATCCTCTTACTAGGTATCATGTAATAGTGTCTTTTATTCTTTTGATGGCTTTCATCTATAGATGTCAATTGTGGACTCCAACCTGGAACTCCAATATAAACTATGCTGTTTTATATGAGCATGTCCTTAAGAATAAAGAGATTTTCTTCTGCAATGAAAATTCTGATCACTCTACCCTTCTTGTTCAACAGGAGGAGAAGTTCCCTATACCACACTAGCAACTCGAATGATGATGGGTGCCTGGTGGCTGTTTGCCTTGATCGTCATTTCATCCTACACTGCAAATCTAGCGGCTTTTCTCACCATCACCCGCATTGAGAACTCCATCCAGTAAGTTTGCACAAGCTTGGGAGTAAGAGGCAACCAAGAATTGGAAAACATCTTTGGCCATATTCCAAGCCTACCCAACTAGAAGGCTAGTCAGTATAGATGTAGGAGATGAGCCCAAGGGAGGGTTCAAGCATATCATCAGCTTTGAGTCCCTTCATGCCCACAGGAGATTAGGTCCAACCCATCTTGAATTCCATTGGCTCTTATACCACAATTTCCTTTGACCTCTAGTATTTCAAATTCTTATAGAGCAGGGGTTCCCAGCCAGGTGTGCAAGACAATATTCCAGGGAATGCAAAAACTTAGGTTTTCAAAATTATAGTGTATATACATAATTTGTTGCCATTATTTCAAACTTTTGTAAGGGGTGCAAGAGTATATCAAAAGCATTCCAGGGGTGTGGGGTATAGAAAAGGATGGGAACTGCTGTTATAGAGAGTGTTAGCATGCAATAAACCTGTAGTCATTTGAACTGGCCTACATGAAACATTTCATCGCCTTTGCCTTTCGTTTCCATTCCCATACTTTTTAAAATAAGACTAACCATAGTGAAACACACACACACACACACACACACACACACACACACACACACAAATAAGTGTGACCAGTAAGTCTGGCTGGTGGCTGTCTGCACTCATCATTTCAAAATACTAGAATAACAGAATAACAGGGTTGGAAGTCTTCTAGTCCATCACCCTGTTCAATCAGGAAACCCTCTACCATTTCAGACAAATGGCCGTCCAATCTTTTCTTAAAAGCCTCCAGTGTTGGAGCACCTACTGTCAACTCTACAATGAACCTGGCTGAAGCCCTCTTGCTCATTCTAGGTTGCCTCAAGAAAAGGAGGGGGTGTGGAGTCTTTTTGTTAGTCTAAACAATTCTGGCTCCCGTGGGAACCAAGGGCATTCTATCAGTTAGCTTTGGGCATTAAGTTAGAAAGCCCACCAAATTATTCTATTGGGGAATGTGGCTAATTGCATAGCTCTGGAGTGGAAAGTTTAAGGTTATACTAGTGTAACTCTTTGGAGGGAATTTCAGAGTTGGTTTCACTTTTGACCATGCTGATATTTTGTAACCAATAAACATGTTCTTTGAGGAAACCTCTAGACTTGGAGTTCTGATTTTGTTGGTCTTAGCATCAGAACTTAGCATGACACCTACAACTTCTGGAGGCAAGTTATTCTACTGATTAATTATTCTAACTGTCAGGAAATTTCAATAGTTCCAGAATTAATCTGCTGTAGCACTGATTAGAGTATGTTCTCAGGTACAGCATTTCAAGAGAGGTTCTAAATAGTGCCTTGAGACGAGGTGACAGATTAACAGTGATTATAGTAGTAATGTTGATTAACAATACTAGAATCCTTCTTGGGTTTTTTGGTTTGTTTGGGGGTTTTTTTCATATTTTTTTTACTTCTTCAGGCCCATTTTAATAATAGAGGAAAAGGAAAACTGAGACTCTCAGAATGGCTGGTGGTCTCACCTTATCTGCTGAGCACTGAAATATTTTCTGCAGGGCTTTTTTTCTCATAGAACGCTCAGAACGGAGTTCCGGCACCTTTTTTGGATGGAACCTTGTAGGGTAGGCAAAGCGGGTTGTATGACATGTGTGAGTTCCGGCACCTTTTTCTTTTACAAAAAAAGCACTGTTTTTCTGGCTCTCACAGTTTTGCTACTTTTCACCACGGTTTTACTGTCTGTGTGGGAGAGAATTGTCCTCTTCTCCTTAGGGAGCTCCATTTATCCTGAAGTCACGGCCTAAAGGACTGTTAAGGTCTCTGCCAGGGGACAGGAGAGGAATTTCGTGTTCCCTAAAATTGCAGTTATCCCCTATATGGAAGGCGTACCTAGGCATTTTCTCTATCATGTATTTTTTAATGAAAAGTATCTCCTGTATCTTTATTATTGATCTTTGCAGACCTTGGCAAACCTGCAAGCAAGAGAGAATATAACAATTCAAGATGGTCTAGGCCAGCATTTCCCAGCACTGGCACTTTAAGAGGTGTGGATATCAACTCTCAGAATTCCCTAGCCATCAGGGTTGGCTGGTGAATTCTGGAAGTTGAAGTCCACATTTCGTAAAGTTGCTAAGATTGAGAAATACTGGTCTAGGTATAACCATACTCCGTCTTCCTATAAAATTAAGATTAAAGGTAAAGGTAAAGGTTCCCCCGCACATGCGTGCTAGTCGTTTCCAACTCTAGGGGCCGGTGCTCATCTCTGTTTCAAAGCCGAAGAGCCAGTGCTTGTCCGAGGACATCTCCGTGGTCATGTGGCCGGCATGACTAGATGCCAAAGGCGCACGGAACGCTGTTACCTTCCCACCGTAGTGGTCCCTATTTTTCTACTTGCATTTTTACGTGCTTTCGAACTGCTAGGTGGGCAGAAGCTGGGACGAGTAACAGGCGCTCACTCTGCTACGCGGCACTCGGGATTCGACCTGCCAAACTGCCGACCTTCCGATCGACAAGCTCAGCGTCCTAACCCACTGAGCCACCGCCTCCCTTTAAATTAAGATTAATCTCCCTTCAATTCCCCAAATGTGGTGGCTTTCGTGGTTAAGATACTGGGTTGGAGATTAGCAAGCCCATGTTTGAGACCCAAGTGATGCCTTGGGATGGGGTGAGCTCCAGCTCCTGCTGGGGACATGAAAAAAGCCCCCAACTTGGCATTCCCCAGGCAACAGTGATGTCAACAGCTAATTCTTTCAATCCAGAAGCAAGCCCGGTGCTTCTGACATGAGTGCAAAACTCCATAAACAAATGCATTCTGTTTTCTTGTGGCACAGTTCTCATTAGACTGAACATTTCAGGAAAGCTTTTGAACATTTAGTCAATGGCTATTTACAGTGTGATCTTTGGCTCTGTCTACTGAAACTGAATTCCAATAAATTTATTATTTTCTCCAAAAGGAGACTGAATTGTTCTTTCTATTGTTAATTGATTGTTCAAAATTAATGTAAGCCACTCAGCAAGCACAATTACTACTTTCAGACCGGGCAGAAAGTATTTCTTTTTTGTGCCTTGTCTTTTCAGTCTGTAATAGAATTAATTCTCATAACTATATAACTATAGAAAAAGGAAGGGAGAATAAAATTGCTTAGACTAAGCTTTATATGAACTAGCATCATAAATAAATGTGCTTTAGAATAAGCAATTGGATGTTCATCCTCATTATTTGATGACTAATTGTCTCTGTACAGACAGTTTCCCTGCTATAAGACAAACTTGTTCATTCCGCAGGCATGTTGTTGCTTTCCATATGCAGTTGTAATACATAAACTTTAATGCACTCTTTCTTTTGGGGTGAATTGTTTTAATCTATGTGAAACAATGCCTTTGCAATCTGATGAGAACTAGGTTGTGCAATTACAAATTGTCAGGAGCTAAATTAGTTTGCATGTTTTGGTTCTTGTTTTGTTGTGCTCTTATTAAAATGAAATGCTCCGGAGTTTCTAACACCGAGCATCCCAATCTTATGAGCCATTTCAATTGCAAGGCTCAGATCACGGTTGCTTAAGCAACATCCCTAAAAGATGAAACAAGCAAATGGAAATAAATCAAATGGAGCTGAGACATTCAACCCCCTATTACATTAAGACTCCAGCTGTTCCTTAAGACATTGCAATACCACAGATTTAAGCCTGTTAGAAGTTATTCCCTTTACATACATCCTTCCTTGGAAGGATGGGACAAAAACTAACCTATCAAGATTGCAGGAACTTGGAATATTCAAAGTGGTCATTTTTGCACAGCACATAAAAATATTTATTTATCCTCCTCCTTATCCTCATCCCAAGCTGGCATCCTGTCTCTCCTGATCTTAGAAGATAGATCCAAAATGTAAATCATTAAATAATGAGGCTAAAATAATGTTTGCTCTTGTGGGGAAAGTTTTCCCCAAACTATCTTGCCAGTTATGTTCTCTTTTTTAAGAAAGAGAAAGAGAAAGAGAGAGGAAGGAAAGGGAGGGGAGGAGAGAGGAGGAGAGGAGGGGAGGGGATGGGAGGAGAGGAGAGGAGAGGAGAGGAGAGGAGAGGAGAGGAGAGGAGAGGAGAGGAGAGGAGAGGAGAGAGATACAATGTGTGCCACCAAGTGTTGAGTCTTGGCAACCTTATAGATAAGGTTTTTCTGTGATGATCTATCCCTAACCTGGTCTCTCAGGTTTTTCAACAGTGCACCCATCATTACTGTAACCTAGTCCACCCTTATTATTGCTGGTCATTATCATTGATTGAGCTCCACCACATGTTTATTGGACCCGTGCCCTTCCTGGCTGGTGTATGCAGCTCGGGAGGGGACACGAGGCTGGTTCCAGGTGGTTATATCTGCCTCTTTGAGTGAGGGTAGTTTCCCCACCGTCTTGAAGGAGGCGGTGGTGAGACCTCTCCTCAAGAAGCCTGCCTTGGACCCAGCTGTGTTAAATAACTTTCGTCCGGTCTCCAACCTTCGCTTTCTTGCAAAGGTTGTTGAGAGTGTGGTGGCGCATCAGCTCCCCCTGGTCCTGGATGAAGCGGATTATCTAAACTCGTGCCAATTGGGTTTCAGGCCCGGGTACAGCACGGAGACAGCATTGGTCGCTCTGGTGAATGATCTCTGGAGGGCCCGGGACAGGGGATGTTCCTCTGTCCTAGTCCTATTAGACCTCTCAGCGGCTTTCGATACCATCGACCATGGTATCCTGCTGCGGCGTCTCAGGGGATTGGGAGTGGGAGGCACAGTTCTTCAGTGGTTCTCCTCCTATCTCCTGGGACGTTCGCAGTCAGTGTTGGCAGGGGGGCAGAGGTCGACCCCGAGGTCTCTTGTTTGTGGAGTTCGCCTTTCCTGTTCAACATCTATATGAAACCGCTGGGTGAGATCATTCGTGGTTTTGGAGTTGGGTATCATCAGTATGCTGATGATACCCAGCTTTTCATTTCGACCCCAAACCACCCCAGTGATGCCCTCGATGTGATGTCCCGTTGCCTGGAGGCGGTTCGGGTCTGGATGGGGAGGAACAGACTTCAACTCAACCCCGACAAGACTGAGTGGCTGTGCATACCGGCATCCCAAGATATTCAGAATATTCCACCTCTTTCCATGGGGGGGTGAGTTTTTACCCCCCGTAGATAGGGCTCGCAACTTGGGAGTCCTCCTAGATTCGTGGCTTACTTTGGAAGATCATATAGTGGCCGTGACTAGGGGGGCTTTCGCCCAGGTTCGCCTGGTGCGCCAGTTGCGGCCCTATCTAGACCGGGATTCCCTGTGTATGGTCACTCATGCGCTCGTGACCTCTCGTCTGGACTACTGCAACGCTCTCTACATGGGGCTTCCCTTGAAGACCACTCGGAGGCTCCAGCTGGTACAGAATGCAGCCGCAAGAGTTGTCTTGGGAGTTTCCTGGTACTCCCATGTTACACCTTTGCTCCGCGAGCTGCATTGGCTACCAGTTGTCTTCCAGGTGAGATTCAAGGTTTTGGTAATGGCTTTCAAGGCCCTACATGGCATGGGTCCGGAGTACCTCGGGGATCACCTGCTGCCGGCGTCAACTTCCCTCCGCCCTGTGCGTTCCCACAGAGAGGGCCTCCTCAGGGTGCCACCGGTCAGAGAATGTCGGCTGGTGGCCCCCAGGGGGAGGGCCTTCTCTGTGGGCGCCCCGGCTTTATGGAATCAGCTGCCGGTTGAGCTCCGGACGGCACCTGACCTTCGCTCCTTCCAACGCGGTCTGAAGACCTATCTATTTGAACAAGCCAGCCTGGCCTGATGGGGGATGTGTTGGGGTTTTATTGTGGATTTTATATTATTCTATTGTTTTAGCTCGGGCTCTTATTTAATTCTTTTTTAATTTTTGTAATCTGTATTTTTATATGCGCCCTGTTCACCGCCCTGAGTCCTTCGGGAGAAGGGCGGTATACAAATATAATAATTAAATTAAATTAAATCATTATTAATTTAATTTTGCTGCTTGTCCTATCTAAGTGACTCAGGGCCACATGTAAAAACTATCCAATTAAAAACCAATGTACAAATAGAAAAAGATTATACAGAACGTTCACGATTTAGATTTAGAAAACAGAAAATCATGTTCAGCAGCATAATTCATTCTACAGCAGCTATATGCATGCTTTCCAAATACTTGTATGACTTATACTTACAACTGTGAAGGCATCTGGATGGCCTTCAGCAAAGGATGAGAAACAGTTTGGTTTCACTATGATTATTTGGATTTGTGGGCATGGCATTACATCAACTGCAGTATCTATCATTATTGGTTGATAATGGAAAAGCTAAGACAGAACCTAAGTAATACTTGATTGGAAGAGCACTAGACATTCCAGTCTAGACTGGAAGGTTGAAAATAAAATCATTGAAGAAGGCAGTGACAAACCATCTCTATACTGTTGCCAAAAAGAAAAAAGAACAAAGCCTACGTGTTCATGTAGTCACCAAGGAGATGGCTCAAGGAACTGTTTATCCCTTATTATAATCTTACAGTACAATTTTGAAAATAAAACTATGCTACATCAGAAAAACCCACATTTGGAAGAATAAACAGGATTTAGTCTTCTACAAATATCAGTCTCTAGCCAAATCTGTATCCCACCAGATCTCTTAGTACCTCATAATCAGTGGTGCCATAATAAATACCATGCTACTCATGCTTAACTCCCATTACTTTCCTGTTAGCTTCCCATTGCTCTATTACTGGCAAGAACTAACAGTCAGGTGACAGCTGTAGCCAGCAGGCATTCATCTTGTGTGGTGGTTATATCTCTTTCTGAACTGAAATGCCTTCTCACAATTACTTGTGCCATGACCTTCTCTCTTTTGGACAATTACAAAGCATTCTAAATGCTTTGAAGATTATACCTTTGAAGATCATTAGAAATCTACTGTACAAGTGATCCAGAAGGCAGGAACTAGTTATGGACACTTCTTATTTTGTCCATGTAACACCACTGGTCAGCGGGCTGCAGTGGTTACCGTTAGGCTTCCAGAGTTTATGGTTTTAAGAGTTACCTCCTGTATATAGCTCATCATGGCTTGAGATCTGGTTACCTACTGAACTGTATTCCTCCTGCTATTTCTGCCCACCCAGTCAGATTGGGATCATATGATGTCCTGCTAGTCCCAGCTCTAAATCAGTGTGAACTTGCAGGAGACTTGTCTTCTTGCTAGCTGCACTTGTCCTGTGTTCCTATGAGGTCCACATGACCCTGCTGGGCTTTTGTAAAGGCATAGAAACTGAAATGCTTTAGAGTACAATGTAGAAGTGGCTTCCTGACAGTGGTTGGTTGGGGTTAGTCATACTCAATGCATGGCATATATTTTACTGGGAAATTTGTTCTTTTTTGCATTATGTTTCAATCCTATTCTGTCTGCTACCTGGGCAACACATTATACCTAAGGTAGCTTATACAGGTTTCTAGTACACTCTAGCATATTTATGCTGGTGTATTGAATATTTTGGAATTCAAGGACCAAAATCTTTGATTGAAGTGAAAATTGCATTGAATGATAACTTATCCATATTCAAGTATTTTTGCCCAGGCTGGGAGCAGTTCTCTTTAATACCAGGAACTTCCTGCATAGATAATATATGTTTTACATTTCTCTGTGGCTCCTTGTCATGACTGGTGTTGATTTAACAGCAGTAAATCTAGGGAAGTTGCTATGTTAGATCTTATCTTGATGAATGTTGTGACCATGATGAATTCTGGAAACAACGGAGTCAAATTGGCAAGATATCCTCATTAGAAACCATAGACTGAGGAATAGCTGTCTCCAATTCCATTATCATTAGGTGCCCTGCAAATACACTTGCAATTATAGAAAGCTCTATATGTGATCTGATTTCACTCTCAGGAGATGCAAAAGCTGATTAAAAGAATAAGTGGCAACTTGAAATTAAACTTAGTTTACATTTTTACAGCATCTTTTATCAGCTTTTATACAGTTTTTTTTTGGGGGGGGGACACAGTCTTCCTTTTCTGAGGACAGATATACACAGTTTATCTAGATTTTTGAGAAGTTGTGGAAAGCTTTGGGTACATACATCAATTCTGGTTCTAAACAAATTATTGTGTCCACAATGCTTATGTACAAATAAACCAAATCCAAAGGGATGTTCTAATCCAGTGTAGTTTTTATTAGGCTATTATTTTTCTCTAGCAGTTCCTTCTTTCCTTTAGCAAATTGGCAATTAAGTTGATTTGGGTGGTGCTTTTTAAAAGGCAGTTCTCTAAAAGAGAGCAAAAGTTACCCATCCATTACCATTAGCCTAGATATCATGTTCATTTTCTGGACATAATTGTTTCAGTGATGGATTGACAGGTCAATTTAGAATGAAACAGAACATAAACTGAAATACGTTGTCCTGAATTCTTGAAAATCCATCCCATCTCTTGATAAGGGCAGCAGAAACCTGTGGATTCCTCTCAAGTAAACCACTACCTTTATTGCAATCCTTCCAAATTTTGATGATAGATAGATAGATAGATAGATAGATAGATAGATAGATAGATAGATAGATAGATAGATAGATAGATAGATAGATAGATGATAGATAGATAGATAGATAGATAGATAGATGATAGATAGATAGATAGATAGATAGATAGATAGATAGATAGATAGATGATAGAGAGATGATAGAGAGAGAGAGAGAGAGAGAGAGAGAGAGAGAGAGAGAGAGAGAGAGAGAGAGAGATGGACAGATGGACAGATAGATAGATAGATAGATAGATAGATAGATAGATAGATAGATAGATAGATAGATAGATAGATAGATAGATAGATAGATAGACAGACAGACAGACAGACAGACAGACAGACAGACAGACAGACAGACAGACAGACAGATAGACAGACAGACATTAACATGTCTTGAAATTCAGTCTACAGTCTCAATTCAGTTGAAAACTTCATGGTGCAGAAGGCAGCTCAATGCCATGTTGTACAACTGCTTTAGCTGGTCTGCTGGTTGCCAACATGTTTCCAAGTGAAATATATATGACTTGGCACCTGGATATCTAAATGACTGCCTATCCTAAGTAGTCTCAGCTGGAAAATGCTCACCAAAGGTCCCAGTCTACCAAGATGGAAGTGTATGGTGAGCATTCTCAATAGCAACTCTGCTTCTAAGAAATAGTTTTCCTCCTAAGACAAGAATATTCCCCAATGTCATAATCTTGCCAAGCTAGTAAACACTTGACCTTTTGGAAGGCCTTTGGAGACAGATCCTGGAGTCACAACTGCCTGCATCCATATGCCTATTTGTATATTTTTCTTATTTGCTATTAATCGTTACTAATCTGGTATTGACATTTCTAAAGGTAATTTTTACCGCATTGTTGTTTTACTATCTATAAACTGCTTGGAGTCCAAGGACTGAAGCAGTAAAAAAAAGTATACATAAATAAATAATAAAAAGTTAAATAAAATTACTGAGCACCCAATAGGTTACAAACTCCATGCTGTCGCTTCCCCCCACTCCTAATTGAAGGAAAGGGTATTGTGCTAAATGTATATTAATCTAAACTTACATGTTTAGAAACAGTGCAGCTGATCTCCTGGTTATAAGTGATAGCATTGACTGTTCAATGACTGTAAAACCATGTCCTGCCTGTGAGTCTCAAGAGACAGATAAGGAGGTGCTATTGGGCACAGCTTAGCTTAACAGGTGAGTTTTTATGATTATCTTATGCACTTTCTTCAGAAATCTTAAAATGATATATAACACCACTAGGGCAGGGAATGAGTGTCTCATCTGTTGCTAGATTGGAATGAAATTCTATTTTTCTATAGCAGACATGTCAAACACAAGGCCCGGGGGCCAGATCCGGCCCACGAAGTGGTTTCATGCAGCCCGTGAAGCCATCCTGGAAACAGTGAGGGAATGGCCCCCACTGCCTTGGCCCTGGCTCAGAGACCCTCCTTCTGCCAGAGACCCTCAGATCTGTCCCACTCCTGCCCAGGCCCCCATAGGCACCCTTGATGCGAACGATGTAGAGCTGGCCACACCCACCCAGTAGGCCACACCCACTCTAGCCATGCCCACCCAGTAGGCCACGCCCACCCAGGCCATACCCACCCGGCCCCCTGAGGGCAACCGCAATGCTGATGCGGCCCTCAATGAAATTGAGTTTGACACCCCTGTTCCATAGGATTTATAGCATTCTATAGAAGTATACTCAGTGGTGGGATTCAAATAATTTAACAATTGGTTCTCTGCCCTAAACAGGAAAAAGTTCCAGAGTCACAACCCCAGCTAATATTTTCAGCTAATACTTTCAGCTAATACTGCCCCCTTTCCCATATGCACCAATTGAGAAACTAGTGTCTGTTCCTAAAATTACCTCTGAGAAACACCACCTAGTTTTTGCCTGCGTGATGTGATCAAAGGAGCTTCATCTCCATTTGGTTTCTGTTGCTCCTCTCTTGGACTTTTGGGGAGGATTTTATTTTTTCTCCCACCTGGAAGGAAGTTGAACAAAAACCAGATGTGTTCTGGAAAACACAGATTTATCATAACCAGTTCGCCGAACTCAACAAAAAATTAGGTATCGGTTCTGCCGAACCAATGCAAACCAGCTGAATGCCACCACTGAGTATATTGCTATAACTCAAAATAGTAATTTTATGGCTATAGAAGATGGCAAATCCCCAATTTGTTTCCTTCAGAAACGCTGGACTGCAACCCGTATTATTTTCCAGGAAGATGGGGTTTTGTAGCTGAACACATCTGGAAGATTGGAAGGGCCATTTCCTATATTTCAGTTCATGTTCTGCAATCTCTTATGGGTGCAATTTATAATTTTCATTCCATTCCAAGATTCTAAACATCCCAGCCCTTTTCTCTGCCCTCAAGTGTCATCAGCGAGATTTGTGCACTTGCATAAAGCTAATTTGTGCCAGCAAGTTCTTAATGGGTCCTAGCTGTTAGATTGGAGGAGTCCTTCAAAGAGTCTAATGAATGTCATTAAAAAAATAAAGGCATGCCTTAAGTGGTCCATAAGGATGGGTAAATAAAGGAAAATATGTCAGGCCTGCAGACTTTCAGAGACTGTCTGAAAATTGATTTGAAGCTGGTGGTATTTCAGAATTCCATATATAAGGGCTCTAATGTGCATATGCTGATGAAAAAAGAAAAGAAAAGAAAGAAATGAAGGAAGGAAGGAGGGAAGGAAGGAAGGAAGGAAGGAAGGAAGGAAGGAAGGAAGGAAGGAAGGAAGGAAGGAAGGAAGGAAGGAAGGAAGGAAAGAAAAAAGAAAGAAAGAGAAAGAAAGAAAGAAAGAAAGAAAGAAAGAAAGAAAGAAAGAAAGAAAGAAAGAAAGAAAGAAAGAAAGAAAGAAAGAAAGAAAGAAAGAAAGAGTAGGGGTTGGCAGAGAAGCTGTGAGAATAAGATAAAGAAGCTAGAGGACTACCAAATGAACAAAAGGCTCAGAAAGTCCCTATTTATTAAAATGAAATATTTCTATGAAAATATATGCAGCACAGCATGTTCCCTTTCTGTTTTTGGGTATATAAATAATATAAAGCTCATGAAAAGATAGATTAAAAGAAAGCTCAGCTATTTTATGCACTATTTGAGGCTGAAATATTGAAATCCCTTTCTGTTTGTGGAAGAGGTGGGGAATTAAGGTGACAGGATCCACTCTACACATTCCAGTTCAAGGTTTAAATAAAATATATTTGCGCGATATATTTTGCATTGATGGATTTACTCCATAATATAAGAATTTTATTTTAATTTCAGTTTGAATTTCAGTTCATACATGCACACGTATGCAGCACACTATTCAATTTCTGTGTTATCCAAAGGAGTAAGAAATGGTAACTCAAGTAAATTAAAGGAATGGGGTAAGAAAATTTACTGAAAATATAAATAAAATAAAACTTATTTCCATCTCTTACACATATCCAAATTTGGTATGCTTCTTTATATATTTCTCTGCTTGCAATCATCCTTCTTTCCACCAAGTCCATGCATTGTTTCATACTTTCTGATCTTTAAATCTCTACCTATCTGTTTAGGAACCTTATCAACCCCATTCAACCTTTTCATATGTTGGTTTTAAAAATGTGATCCCCCATTCCTTACGTGTATATGATCAAACCACCTCAATGTATGCTCGTTGTTTTTGTATTCAGTCCACTTTCAGTCAGCGCCCATTCATTCTGACTTTTTTTCCTAACATATACATCTTTCTCTGCATATAAACAACTGGATGCAAGCATCTCCTTATAAATAACAATTTTAGATGAGTTTCAGCAGACCGCATACCATCCATAACTTTTCTACCAGCATTTTCATTTTAATATTTTCTATCAATTTTCCTGTATTTGGTAAACATTCTATCAAGACACAGAAATTCACCTGCTTACTTTTTTTTGCATGATTTATATATAACTTACAATTATGTATTACATTTTTCTCCATCAAATATAGTCACCTTGGTTGTGGATTCATTAATTATCAGAACCATAGTCTTTATTGCATTATGCAACATACAGCTTATCTAACATTCATTGCAAATCATCCAGGTGTTCAGCCAACAACACAATAGCATTAACACACTGTATATATATATATATATATATATATATATATATATTCGTAGATTTTCACGGGTATAGGTATGCAGGTCTTGGTGTATTCAGGTCTTTTCTTGTGTAGGATTGAGGGTGTCTTGGCGATGTTTCGACGAGGTCCCACTCGTCATCTTCAGGCTGGTGTCTTCAGTTTCGTGCTTGTGCGAGCGAAGCGTGATCGGAGCTGCCGTCTCTCTATAAATACTGGGGGGATGTGTGGGGTGCTGGCTTTGTTGCTGTAAGTGGATTGGTTGGATGTGATGTTACATCATGATTGGTTGATGGAGTTATTGTTAGGGGATTAGTTGGCTGATTTGTAACATCCTGTGTGGCTGAGGTGCTGGCTGTGTGCTCGTTAGTCCTTTGTGTTGTAACAACCTGGGTAATGGGCTGTGTGATGACATCCTGAGCTCTATTGTAGTGATTTCCTGAGTTCTGTGTTGAAATATCCTGGGTGGTTTGCTGTGTTGTGATATCCCGGGTTTTAGCATTGTAACCTCCTGAATTCTGTGATGTAATGTCCTGAGCAGAAGGCTGTGGTGTAACATCCTGGGCTTTGGTTTGGCTTCGAGTTTGCGGTCTGGCCCTGTGTTCATGGCGTATGTCAGTTTGCTTTGTGTGGGGGTCGGGGGGGAGTGCAGCAGTTGGAGATGCTGCTGAGGTTTGGCTTCTGGATGGTGGTTGCATTTCGTCTATGGGGTGGGTTTGAGTTTGAGTCTGGTGAGGGTGATTGGTGGTGGTGTCCTGTGTTGTTGTGGGTCCGGTGTCAGTTTTTGTGGCTGGAACTCATTTGTTGACTAGGGCTAGTTTCCAGATGTCTGGTAGGCGGGAGGTATCATCACGTTTATTCATGTTGTGGGGGTGTTTCTCTATTTCGATGGCTTCCATAATTATTCTCTTGTTCTAGTGTTCAGTTTTGGAGATTAATTTCATTCCTTCAAAGTCAATTTCATGTCCTGTTGCTTTAAGGTGCTGGAAAAGGGAGGAAGTTATATATACGGTGGCTCAGTGTGTTAGGACGCTGAGCTTCTCGATCAGAAGGTCGGCAGTTTGGCGGGTCGAATCCCGAGTGCCGCGTAACAGAGTGAGCGCCTGTTACTCATCCTAGCTTCTGCCAACCTAGCAGTTTGAAAGCACGTAAAAATGCAAGTAGAAAAATAGAGACCACTACGGTGGGAAGGTAACAGCGTTCCGTGCGCCTTTGGAGTCTAGTCATGCCGGCCACATGACCATGGAAACGTCCTCAGACAAGTGCTGGCTCTTTGGCTTTGAAATGGAGATGAGCACCGGCCCCTACAATTGGAATTGACTAGCACGCATGTGTGGGGAAACCTTTACCTTTACCTTTACCTTTATCTTTACCTTTATCTTTACCTACATATATACATATACATATACATACATATATACATATACATATACATATACATACACATTCGCATCTCCAACATATGCCCATCGACTGTCACTGAAACCATTCCTTCATTTATCCATATATTAAACAATTTTATCATTTCATACTCAGTCCTGAACCATTTGCATTTCAGTTTTTATTCATGCATTGATTGATTGATTGATTGATTGATTGATTGATTGATTGATTATGGTTGCCCTCCGGGTGAAATTCAAGGTGCTGGTTATCACCTATAAAGCCCTACATGGCCTGGGTCCGGGGTATTTGAGGGAACACCTGCTGCCGGCATCAAACGCCCTTCGCCCAGTGCGCTCCCACAGGGAGGGTCTGCTCAGGGTCCCGCCGGTAAGAGATTGCCGGCGGGTGACACCCAGGGATAGGGCCTTCTCAGTGGGGGCGCCTGCCCTCTGGAACCAGCTGCCGGTGGAGCTGAGGACTGCTCCCGACCTCCGATCATTCCGCCGGGGCCTGAAGACCTGGCTCTTTGAGCTCTCGGGCCCAGGCTGAGGAGACATTTATTTTAATTGGGGTTTTTAATAGTACAGGGTTGATTTAATATTTTTTAAATTGGGTTTTAACTTTTGTATGGTTGATTTTTAACTCCCTGTAAACCGCCCTGAGTCCTCAGGGAAAGGGCGGTATATAAATGCAATAAAATAAAATAAAATAAATTATGTGTCATTAGTTCAGTGCAAACTTTTCATGACTATATAAAATAAACATTTTTAGGAGAACTTGTTTCCAACCTGGAACTTCATATCTCCAATGATGCAACAATCATAACTGTGCTGTTACATCAGCCATAGAGTATTATGCAGTGCATATTGTGCTGACACCATGTGGTTGTTTGGGAAACTACAACATTTATGTCAATTTGTTCAGCCAACCCCTCCCATTTGTGATGTACTTCCTCCTTCTTCTTACCCTGAACGTTCTATCACTTTCTGCCACCATCTCACATGCGGTGGTCTCTACATGCTCCTCTCTACATGCTAGGATCATTACTGTCTTTTGACCTTGAAATACTGTCCATTTCATCATCTACCACACCTTGTCTGCTGTAATCTTCTCTGCATGCAAATAAAGGTCCTTCTGGATGATTAAAAGGTAATTTCATGAGTTCTGCTATCTGGCAAAGGCTGTTAACAGTGATAGTATCCGCTTATACAGGCCAGGCACAGGGGTCTCAGGAAGGGTATAAATCATTAAACAATAGTCAGAGTCATAATAATAACTGTACTTGAATTAGTCCAGCTTGTAGGTGGTCTTACTTCCCCCCCCCTTTCTACCTTTCCCAGTATTGTGTGTGGTTTTCATAGGCACCAGGTCTTCACATTATGATATATCACAAAATATGATAGATAATTTGAACCAGGTCATTTGGGTTCCAAGTGGAGATTCTGGATTACTCTGTACTTCATTTGTCTATTTTCTTAGCTATTTAGGTATTTTCCATCATCAAAGTTCTAAAGCATTACTATTCTTTCTGCCCTGCTTCTTCAAAGTTCAGTTTTTGCTTCCATATAATATGGCATGATATTGCCTTTCTGATTGTAATTGTAATTGTTGTAGGAATAGACACAGCACAGTATCAAAATATCTTTTCCATCGCCTTTATTTCTGTCCTACAATGTACTAATCTGCTATGGAAGGAAGGGAGGGAGGGAGGGAGGGAGAAAAGAAATGAAAAAATAGTGTTAATAAATAAGTAATAAAAAAGACTTCCAACTTTCTTTTCAACAGATAATAAAATCTTATTGTCCTTCTTCCTAAATATTATACATTTCCCTCCATCCCTTCATTTAATCCTTGTATTTTTTAATCTTCAGATCCAAACATCAGAATATCATTTCTTTCTTCTTTCAACAAAAAGTCCATATAAGATTTCCAGTCTTTCAAAAAAATAATTGCTGTTTTCTTTGACCAGACAGGCCAGTTTTGCCTTTTCTGTGAATTTTGACATTTTTAATAATCCATTCCTCCACTGAGGGGGATGCTTATTTTATTAATGACATTCCACAGCTTGACACAGTCAAAGGCCTTTTGCTTTCTCAATTATCAGTGTCGATCAGCAACATCTCTTGCTTCTTAGCCTTTTTTAAAAAAAACAAATTCATTTCACTTTCCATCCAAAACTCTAATCCACATTGGTGGTGTTTAGGACCACCGATATAGATTAGAGCTTTGCTTCTACGTGAAGTTAAGGATACATGGGATCATTTGCACATTCTGTTAAATTTTCTCTCATAGATACCAATATGCAAACTGGCCCTTTCCGTTTATTGGTCCTAGTGTAATTCTCCATCTTTGTCAGTATAGTTTGATTAGAATTTCTTCCTCTTTTTTTTTGCAAGCACCAAAGCTGTAATAATTTATTATAATTAGCAGTCCTTCCATTTAAACAAAATGCTCATACTACAGATGTGAATATGTATTAGAAGGACACAATGTCCCTAATAATAAGATCACTTTATTGACCCATCTTGGGATTCGGAAGCACAGTTGGCTTTTAGGTCACAGTTGGCTTTTAGGTGGCTATTGTCAATAGTTTCTTTTTTTAAAAAATTTTTTAAAGTTTTATTAATTTTTAAGAATTACAATTTTTAGAGTTTAGTAAACAGCATGTTGTCTGGGTTCACACATTTAACGTTAACTTCTTCAATATAAGTCTATTCAGTACTGCACAATCCAGTATTTTTCCCCTGATCCTTCTTCTCCATATTTTTTCCAGTTTCCTCTCATTACACAATTACAATTCTTGGTACTATTGATGCATACAGAGTTAGATATAAACATCTTCATCATATTTTACTAATATTATACAAATAATAATATTAATTCATTAATATCCTGTTTTTTGTTCTCTTGTTAAGGTTTAATTTCCCATCAATATTTAAAGTATCTTTGTCAGTTATGATTTTTCTCAATGTTAATTACATTTATATAGCTAAAAAGTTTATTCATACCAATCCTCCTCTTATTTTCATATTTCCCATATCAAAAGAAAAGGAAAAAATGCTATTTTAATTCTAAATCATATCTTTCATTATAAAAGTCTAAATATATCTAAGGGTCATACATTCTTTTAACCATATTCAAACAAGTACTTAAAAATATGATGCCCTTTAATAAGTCAACTCTTCTATTTTTAAAATCTAACTCCTGCTTTCTTTCTTTGCCATGTAGCTTTCAAAGCCAAGGCAATTAAATCACCCAGGAATTTTCTTTCTATTTTTATGAAAATTGTTTGGCATGAGGAAGACAATTTAGGTAGGGTATTTTTGAGGGGGAATTCTGCCCATTTAGGTTCCTTAAGCAACTCCCACCTTCCTTCTCCCTCAATTTCTCCCTTCATCTTTTGTCTCCCAAATTGTAACTTTTTCCTGACAACTCTATGTTCCATTCCCCAAAATCTTCTTTCTTGTCATCAGGTGCATCTTGCATGCTTAAAGGGTAAAGGAGCTTTTGCAATTTCATTGTTTTTTAGGTAGGTCTTGCAATATTTAATTTCTGTATGGTAGTTTATATTTCCCTTCTTTCATCTCTTCCATCTCTGGGTCCATTTCCTCTACTTTGTCTGGGAACTTTCTAGTTGTAGATTTAATTTGGAGATTTGCTCATTTATATTATCTAAATTATTTTTAGTCTCATTGTAGTTTCTTTTTACTCTGGTGCTGGAGGAGACTCCTGCGAGTCCCTTGGACTGCAAGGCGATCAAACTGGTCAGTCCTAGAGGAGATCAACCCTGACTGCTCTTTAGAAGGCCAGATCCTGAAGTTGAAACTCAAATACTTTGGCCACCTAATGAGAAGGAAGGACTCACTGGAGAAGAGCCTAATGCTGGGAAAGATTGAGGGCAATAGAAGAAGGGGACGACAGAGAATGAGGTAGCTGGATGGAGTCACTGAAGCAGTAGGCGTGAGCTTAAATGGACTCCAGAAGATGGTAGAAGACAGGAAGGCCTGGAGGAATGTTGTCCATAGGGTCGCGATAGGTCGGACACAACTTCACAACTAACAACAACAACAAAGTTTCTTTTTACATCCTTTTTGTATGCAACAATTGTTTGGTGAATTAATTGTAGCATAGAGTATATTTCCTTCTGAAAGGTATTTGTTTTTTCTTGAGGCATCATTCCTGGAGATCCTCTAACATTACCAGTCTCAATAAAAATAAAACAAAGTTTCCTCTAGCTTTCTGGTCTTTATATGCAGCCTTTATAATCCAATAGATTTTAGAATACAGGTCCAGTTCCAAAAGCAGTATTTTATAATAATCCTTTGTCTCAGGCATCCAAAAATTGTCAGTCAGACAAGTTTACAATCCACAGTGTTCAAAGTGTTCAACCTTCCTGAAAACAGCTCAAAAGTCTCTCCCAGCCAGATGTAATCAAAGGTCAGGTTTTACTTTCTCTTCCACTAGCTCTTGAGATTAAAACTCCAAGATCAGTGAGTGTTTATAGTCCAACAATGGTCAGGCTGATAAGTATGCCAAAATATTTTCCTTTATTGACAACTGTTCTCCCTTAGCAGGCAAGAAGCTAGTTATAGTGCTCTACTCAGATCCACCACAAGATATCATTCAAAATCCATTTTCCACTCTTAAAACAAGGGCTTGATTTCTTATGTTTCACCTTAATGTTTTTTTCCAAAGAGAAAATCTTAACAATTATCTCAGTTCTCAAATTTCAAAACTGTAGCTTTATGTTACTTCCACTTCAATATCGTATATTTTTGCCCCCCGTAGAAATTAAAACATGACTTCCGTTCACATTTGGAGGTTTTTAGCTTCTTGAGATCCTTTCCCAAGAAATTCAGTTGTAAAATAGTAAATAAAGGATCAATATTCTTACCCAGTTCCAAATATGTTGTTTACGATGTGTTAATTAGTGCTTTTCTTCTTTGATTGACAGCAGCTAATGGTTGGCCATAGGAATGTAGCCAGTATTTCCCCTGCTGGTTTGGAGGGCTTTTCTCAGATCGAACAGAAATACTGCTATCTCTCCTCATGAGACACTCCTCATTCTTCATCGCCTCTTCAGGACGACTCTCAGCCCTTTTTTAGGGCCCCAGCATGGCAAAATCAGGCCCAGAAGGCAGAGCTGTGCCTTCCTGCATCTGTCTCACCACAACACAAAAACAGAAGTCTCAGAATTTCTTCCTATTTTTGTTAGCTTCACAAATTTATATAGATATTCAATCAATTTCTATAGCCTTCCCATCGGTAGTGCCAAATTGAAGCTTTTCTGAGTTCAGAGCTCTTTTGGCTGGCTTGTTTTGTTTTTTATGTCTGATCCCATCTTATATATCTTTATATATAAGGAGGAGTTCCTCAGAGGTCGGTTCTCTCGCCCCTCCTGTTCAACATTTTTGTACCTGTTTTTATGTATTGCCCTGTTAACCGCCCTGAGTCTCTTGAGAGAAGGGCGGTATATAAATTAAATAAATAAATAAATAAATAAATAAATAAAACATCTATATGAAGCCGCTGGGTGAGGTCATTCGTGGTTTTGGGGTGGGGTATCATCAGTACGCTGATGATACCCAACTTTTTTTCTCCACCCCGAACCAACCCAGCGATGCCCTCGCCGTGATGTCCCGTTGCCTGCAGGCGGTCCGGGTCTGGATGGGGAGAAACAGGCTTCGTCTCAATCCTGCCAAGACTGAGTGGCTGTGCGTATCGGCATCTCGGGCTAACCAAACTATTCCACCTTTAACGATGGGGGGTGAGGTGTTACCCCCCCCATTGATAGGGCTCACAACTTGGGCATCCTCCTGGACTCACGGCTCAATTTTGAAGATCATATAGGAGCCGTGACCAGGGGGGCTTTTGCCCAGGTTCGCCTGGTGCGCCAGTTGCGACCCTACCTGGACCGAGATGCCCTACGCACAGTCACTCATGTGCTCGTGACCTCCCGTTTAGACTACTGCAACGCTCTCTACATGGGGCTGCCCTTGAGGACCACTCGGAGGCTTCAACTGGTGCAGAATGCGGCCGCGCAAGTTGTGATGGGGGTTTCCCAATACTCCCATGTAACACCTCTACTCCGTGAGCTGCATTGGCTTCCGGTTGCCCTCCGGGAGAGATTCAAGGTGCTGGTGATGACCTATAAAGCCCTGAATGGCTTGGGTCCGGCTTATTTGAGGGAACACCTGCTGCCAGCATCAAGTTCCCTTCGTCCAGTGCGCTCGCACAGGGAGGGTCTTCTCAGGGTGCCGCCAGTAAAAGATTGCCGGCAGATAACACCCAGGGGGAGGGCCTTCTCTGTGGGTGCACCTGCCCTCTGGAACCAGCTGCCCGTGGAGCTCAGGACTGCCCCTGACCTGCGTTCATTCCTCCAGGACCTGAAGACTTGGCTCTTTGAGCTCTCTGGCCCAGGCTGAGAATTTTAACTGGGGTTTTATTCTCAGGGATAATTTAATCTTTTTAATTGTCTTTTAACTTTTGTATTTTGTATTGGTGTGATTTTAAAATGCCCTGTAAACCGCCCTGAGTCCTTCAGGAAAGGGCGGTATATAAATCTAATAAAATTAAAAATTAAATTAAATTTATAGACACCATAATATTGCTTCTTGTCTCTTTTCTCTCTGTACATCTCTCTATAATGCTTTGTTTTTTCCTGTCATTTTTGTCCTTAGCTTTGGCTTTTCTATTCTTGGCAGTTCTCACCATCTGTTTGGACATCCAGTTTCTTTTCTTCTGTTTCTTAAATTTTGGCAGTCTCTTTTCACATTCATTCTTTGAATTCATTATACAGTTCCCCTGGCTCCCTAACAATAATGTTCAAGACTTCAAAGTGATTCTTGGTGTTCTCCTTGAAAATTGTGTGAATATATGCTCAAGAGCATATTGTGAAAACTAGCTGTCTTTATTCCTCAGCTTTAGCTTGATTTGGAACTTGCACATTAGCAGTATGTGATCTGCTCCATGTTCGAGCCATGGGATTATCCTTTTTGTTACAACTGATCTCTTCCAACTCATTCTATCAAATTGATGTCTTTGTGCTTTATCTAGTGATGTCCTTGTTACTGGCATCATTTTGGTCGTTGGACAATTGTGTTAGCTGTGAAGAAATTGGCTGTTGCTGATAAGTCATTCTCCTACATCACTTCACTTGCCTTGGCCATACAGTCTAATTACATTCTCCTTCCGATTTCCAACTTCGGCATCCCAAGCAGTGCATCTTGCTTGCATATTCTGGCAACTTCAGATTGAACTGGATCATAAAACCTGTCAGCCTTCTCTTTTTCTGCATCAATGGCTGGAGCATAAACATGGATAATCATCATATTAAAGGGCTGCCCACAAAATGGAAGTGATGTTATTTGGTCACTAGCTGTATCCTAACCCACTATTGTCTTTGTTACATCTTTTTGACTATGAAAGCCATGTCATGCTTTACTTTTTATACAGTCATACTTTGGTATTCAACTGCTTTGAAACTCATTGAATTTGGTATTCAACACATTTTGATGAGAAAAATTTGTCCCAGTACTCGTTGTTTGTTTGGTACTCAACCCGCAAGCTAGAAATTGTCAGTGTCAGTTGCCTCCTGACTCAGCTACCCTTTCCAGCTGAAACGAAGGTTGTGGGTTACCATTGCCATCTCTCCATCATAAAACTACATCGCATTCACAAATTTTGCTCATTGTCCCTTTTGGATCAGATTTCTGACAAATAGCTTCCCAGGTACATTTAACAAACAAATGGCCTGGCAAATTTTTGTATTCACTAACTTTCCCTTTGCCCACAAGAACAGTAGTGACATTTTTCCAATCATCCAGTACAGATGCAGCCTTCAGACATATTTGAACAAGTTGCACAATCTCTCCATAAGCAAACCAGATCAATATTTCCACTTTTTCCAAGTTTATACCATCTGCAACTGCAGCTTTACCCTTTTTCAACATTTTAAGAGTCCTATGCCTTCCTTTTCAGATTTTTTTCTTGCATGCTAACATTGACAGCATTCATTTAAGTGCAACTCTATCACTAATTCTCCTTCCAGCATTTCCTCATTTCCACCCTATTTGAAATGATTGCATCATTTCATTCTGCTGGATACACCCTTTGTAACTGTCTGGAAACTGAGTCATGGCAACTAGTCTTTTCTTTTGGGTTTGAAACCTTTAACTGCTTATCCAAGTAGCTTCTTCAGTCTTTGAAACTATTTCTCCTTATATGCTTTTGGCAGTATATTTCTCTCATTCTGTTATTTTACAGCAATTGTCCTTTCATACACACTTTAACCTACAGCGTATTTCACATAGATATGGTCTATGCTCCAATGCTCATCATGGCTATAATCAATCAAGGCTTTCATTTAGTACTTTAATATAATACTGTAATAAAGAGCAGGTTACTAGCCAGAATCATACCCATGCCATATACAACATTTTTTGCTAATGGTAAGAACAATATCAATCAGTTTTGACCAGTTTGATCAGTATACCACAAGCACAAGTAAAGCCCAAAGTACATGCTTGCACTATTCCTTGTAGAACAAACTGTCTCATTTGGAACAATGTTTCTCAATTGCGGCAACGTTGGAATTCTGAGCTTGAAGTCCACATATCTTAAAGTTGCCAGGATTAGTGTTGAGAAATGCTAATGTAGATACTACTTTGCAAGTCTGCCTCTCACAATTTTGAGGGATATACAGTGCACTGGCACACAATGTGTGTGTGTGTGTGTGTGTGTGTGTGTGTGTGTGTGTGTGTGTGTGTAGATAGATAGATAGATAGATAGATAGATAGATAGATAGATAGATAGATATTTTTTATTTATTTTTAATTCCATTTATATCCCGCCCTTCTCCGAAGACTCAGAGCGGCTTACAAGCTTAGCAGTAGCCTTCATTCTATGTATATGCCTGCTTATTAGGGCTTTCGGGGCGCCCCAAGCGGCATTATTACAAAGTCAGCTTAATTGCCCCCAACAATCTGGGTCCTCATTTTACCTACCTGGGAAGGATGGAAGGCTGAGTCAACCTTGAGCCTGGTGGGACTCGAACCTGCACTAATTGCAGGCAGCTGGTGTTACTTAAGGAGGCATTAGCCCACTGCTCCACCGATATAGATATAGATATAGATATAGATATAGATATAGATATAGATATAGATATAGATATAGATATAGATATAGATATAGATATAGATATAGATATAGATATAGATATAGATATAGATATAGATATAGATGATATAGATATAGATATAGATATAGATATAGATATAGATATAGATATAGATATAGATATAGATATAGATGATATAGATATAGATATAGATTTATTTATTTTTTATTTTTATTTTAATCCCATTTATATCCCACCTTTCTCCAAAGACTCAGGGCGGCTTACAATCTAAGCACAAATCAATGTGCTTAGCAATAGCCTTCATTCTATGTATATGCCTGCTTATTAGGGCTTTCGGGGGGCCCCAAGCGGCATTATTACAAAGTCAGCTTATTGCCCCCAACAATCTGGGTTCTCATTTTACCTACCTTGGAAGGATGGAAGGCTGAGTCAACCTTGAGCCTGGTGGGACTCGAACCTGCACTAATTGCAGGCAGCTGGTGTTACTTAAGAAGGCATTAGCCCACTGCTCCACCGATATAGATATAGATATAGATATAGATATAGATATAGATATAGATATAGATATAGATATAGATATAGATATAGATATAGATATAGATATAGATATAGATATAGATATAGATATAGATATAGATATAGATATAGATATAGATATAGATATGGAGGGAGGGAGAGAGAGAGAGGTCAGATAGTAAATAATTTTCAATTCTGTCCTTTAAAAACCCAGTTTGATAGTTATTTTTGAGAGAGCTCTGAGAACCAGATTAAAGATTTTAAGAAGCTGAATATCTAGACTGTAAACTTACTACTATATGTGCTTAAACCTTGTATCCATGCAAGTATGGAGCTTTACCTAAATAAGTGCAGTTCCACTTTTCACTGAATATGCACAGGTTTAATAATATATTTTGGGCATTTTTATTTTATTTACTTATTAGGTTTTTATCCAGGCTTTTATTACTTTGCAGGTAACTCAAGGCCACAAACATGCATTATATACTTGCCTCCTCCTCTTTTTCCCCACAACAATATCCCTGGGCTAAGAAATATAATGATACTAAATTTATCAAAAAGGTCTGTAGATATTTGTCAATTGTGCTTTTATTTTCTAAGCTTTCATTGTTCTGTTTCCCAGGTATAACAATACCACTTCTAATGGGTATTCAAAGAGTTGTTTTGGGAAAACCATAGTTTGTATTTTTTTTTATTAGAACCTATTGACAAATGGTAGCCCTTCTGCAACTATTTTTCTTTTCTTTCTCACCTTTATTTCAAAACCATTCATTGTGATAATTGTGGGAAACGTGCAAGAGCTGATTTGTGTAAAATAGCTAATTGGGTTTCTTGGTTGCAAAGATGTAATTTCTGATAAGAAAGACAAACAATTATAATTTACCATTGTTCTCACTATCAACATTTCAGAAGATGCTTATTTGGCTATTGTTTTCTGTCCATGGCCCTTCTATAGAGGAAGATAGTAATTATCATGTTAAGACCAACTTTACTATTAGATTTTCTCTGATTCCCGTTGCATGTGGCTTCAGATACTTCTCGGGCATATTTACTGCAAGAGATGACTACCATGAATAATAAATGAATAATGTTTAAGTTCAGCATAACACTATTACCTTGCAGTGACCAGGCCGTCCATACTAAAACTTAATGTACTAATCCTTCACTGATGTAATTTATTTGCTCTCCACTAGTGACATGAGCAGATAACTGCTTACAGGTAGTCCTCAACTTAAAATCACAACTGAGTCCAAAATTTTTGTTGTTAAGTGAGTCATTTGTTAAGTCAGCTTTTCCCCATTTTACAATCCTTCTTGCCACAATTGCTAAGTGAATCACTGCAGTTGTTAAACTAGTAACATGGTTGTGTAAGCCAAATCTGGCTTCCCCATTAACTTTGCTTGTCAGAAGCTTGCAAAAGGTCATCACATGACCCCGGGACACAGCAACAGTCATAAGTATGAACCCAGTTGCCAAGTATCTGAATTTTGATCACATGACCATGGGGATTCTGCAAAGGTCATAACTGTGAAACATGGTCATGTCACTTTTTTCAGTGCCATTGTAACTTTGAACACTCACTAAATGAACTGTTGTAAGTCAAGGACTATCTGTATGTTTACTTTAGTAAAAAAAACAAGCAGTACATGTCAATTATCTTGACAATGAACTGATTATTGTCTTATTTAATCACTCAGAGATCCGAGTTCCCATCTATTTCACCCAAGAAAATAATGTTTTTGTTATTTTTTTATTAGTGAAGGCTATTTCTTGCTTTAGTTATTCACTAATGTTTCTGATATTTTACTACATCGAATCAATGTTGGTTTTGCTGGCAGAAATAGCAGCAGTAAAGCTGTTTTGGAGACAGCTCTTTTGAACTACAGTTTTATACAAGGATTTGCTGCCTATTTGTTACAAGGGAATCTCCACCCAATGAAGAAGGGAGAGAGGCATACATTATTATTGTAGATAAAACTGAAATAAATAAATCAGTAGGTTGACTCACAGGAAGCAGACTCATAATTCTTATATATCTGTAGTATGCTGATTTTTCACATGTTCCTCCAGCTAATTCTTCTGAGATACTAAAGTTCAGTTTTGCCCCTTTTATTGATGCTTTGGATGTTCCTTTGTCTCTTTTAGGACTTTAATATAAGAAGTGTAACTTAAGAAATGGTTTGCTGTGTTTATGATAGAAACAATCTTTGTAGAGATGTAATTTATCAGTGCTAGAAGAGTGCTTTTACTTTGATGTCCAGGGGCGAAATCAAATAGATGATAATGCTATGATTCCTATTTCTGGTTATTGCTTGACATCTTGAGGACTGTCTGATGGAAAGGTGTCATATAAATTTGACAGATACATGAAACCAATCAATTTTAGCCCTTGCTCTTTTCTTTTGTTGGTTTTCTTTTGGATGATGCTAGATTTTAAACTATCAATGACCATTTCCATTTAAAAAAAACATACTATAATGGTAAGTCACTTTGGGAATGGCATGTTCTTTAAATCTCAAAGGTGGGATAATATTAAACCTTTCCTTCTATGTTGCTCTTTAAAAGAAGCTGACTTGCCTCCTTTACTCTCTAGCTTTGTACTTGCCCTTGTGTCTTAAAATATAAAGGCGATTCTCCCTACTTGCTTTAATTTTTAACAATCATATAAAAACAAAATCAAAATGCCTTAAGAGCTGTTGTGATATGTGCTGTCCTTTGCTTGCCAATAGCCTGGAAATGTGGACTTAACTATCTTGTGTATCTTGTCTTCTCTAATATTTAAGGTCTCTTCAAGATCTCTCGCGGCAGACAGATATTCCTTATGGCACCGTTTTGGATTCTGCAGTCTATGAACATGTACGGGTGAAAGGGATGAATCCTTTTGAGAAGAATAACATGTATTCAAAGCTGTGGCAGATGATTAACCGAAGTAATGGGTCTGAGAACAATGTGCAAGAATCCCAGATAGGCATTCATAAGGTAAAGTCCAACCTTTTTCTTGATCATTAAAAAAATTCCTAGGAATAATGGATTTATGTTGCAAAGAAGTTTGCTACAAAATTGTTAGGACATGAAAAATAATCACCTCAGAGTGATTTCAGCTTGTGGCTCATTCTACTGCATGATAAAATTGAGACTGATTTATGTATTTGGTTACATTTTTTTTTTCAAAAGAAAAGTCTAAGAACTTTTTTTCCTTGAAAAGATTAAGCCAGTTGTTCACTACTTTTTTAAAAAAAAAATCTTTGTGTAATTCAGTTCTACAGGTAGACAGGGGGCAGCTATTCACAGGTAAGAACTTTGCTTTTTGGCTTAAAACATTGTTTCTCAACTTGAGCTACTTGTTAACATGTAGCTGTTAACATGGCTGGCTGAGGAATTCTGGGATTTGAAGTCCACACATCTTAAACTTGCTGAGTCTGAGAAACCCTGCCTTAAGATGACAAATTTCACCTATTCATTAAGGGAAGCAAGATTAGCTCCTTGTGATTTGTATTGCAGCTTTAGGGCTACCAATTACACTAGAAATATAGAAGCCACATTCACCAATCTTGCCAATTTTCTTTTCTTGATTGTAGTAGAAATCAAGACCTTAGTAATGCCAAATAGAAAATGAGAAAGAAAGAAGGATTGAAATCATGAATGTTTCATTGTGCTTCAGAGTTTTACAGTTAGTCGCAATTAGTCAAATCTTAAAGAGTTCCTTAAATCAGAATAGTTCACCACTGAGCCAACTTCCTTAAAGAGGTGAGGGACTCTTTTCCTTTAAGTTGAGGTTGGAGTAGGATGAAGAGGAGAAGGAGCAGGAGAAGGAAGAGGAATTTAGTAAAAGATACAGTTTTCTGATTAAAAAAAATAGGTTGATCTGCTTTATGTTTTTAAAAAGTTGGCACGCTTCTGTTAAAAGAAAAATCAGGTCCAGTTCCAAGCTGGGAGTAAGACACTGGAAATAAAATGGAGGCTAAGATGCTGGAAATAAAATGGAGGATGCTTAGGAAAAAAAGGTTCTTGTTTATTGATGAGCAAAACCAACAACAGCATGCAGTTCTGGGACAGCTGAAAAAATAGCTGAGTCAGTTGGTGGATCTTTATAGGGTTCTTAGACTTTGAAGTGGAAATGTTTCTGGGCTGTGCAATGAGATGGGCTTTTGTGTCTTTTGCTAGTCTGAAGACAGTGTTGGGTTAATCCTATTATGTCCTAAATAAAGATCATGTCCTGTCCTTAAATTTGGGTGGGGCAATGTAAATTCTTAATCCCATCAGCTGTGTGGGCTGAAGGCATTTTGTTTATGAATAGATTGGCCCAGTCTTTCATAACAGGTACAAAATATCCCTCTCTCAAGACTTGAGGCTTCTGCTTGAGGCTAATAAGAAAGACTGGGGCTGCTTTCTGCCTTTGTTAAGATTTTTCTCCATTTCTCCTTTGGGAAATATAATATTATGCCTCTTTTAATACTAAGAATAAAGAGTATTTTAATCTGAGTGGGGGGGCCTTCGTACATTTCAAAGAATTTGAAAGTCTGGTTCTCCACAGGCTCATGCTTATTAAATAAATGATTTTATAGGTATGTCTATTTGTAAAAATGGAGCCCAATCAATTGTTTATCCCCAATATTCCCTGTCACTCCTTTTTGCCATCCAAAGTTTCCAAATTTCCTTTATGCCATTTATGTTAGTTTATAGATATATAGCACCCTACTTTACAGCTTATTCTTCTCCATTCCCTCCTGCAGTTATCTGTGGCAAAAAAAACATATCTTTTCCCCAGTGAATAGACAGAATCTCAATGTGCTTAAATAATACCTCAGTACATTTAACTTGGTATACAAAATATTTAAAGTAGGAAAACCGTAAATTACTGTCAAGTGTGATAAAGCTTTTGGATTTCACAATAAAAGAAGGTCTATTTTGCAAACCAGGATGTTAATATTCAGGCTACAGCTCAGCAGTAACTGAAATGCAGAAATAATAGTTCTTCAACTCTTTTCTCTCTCTCTCTCTCTCTCTTTTTCCCTAATTTTTACTGGGATAAAGAATGACTTTCTTTATTTTGCTGACAAATAACCTTTTAACGATGATAGTTAAATTCCTTGCACTGACAAGAATTTCTAGTGGTAATGATGCCACAACACTTTTCTGAGTCACATACTAAAGTGAAATCGATTGGAAATCTTTCCTTTTATATACAATCAAGGTTGACCCTAGGAACCACACTGGTACAGGTTTTTTAGCAATATTATGGAAGAAGGTGTGAAGGCCTTCTTCCAAGCTGTTTTTCAACATCCCAGTCCAGCCTATAGCCCAGAATTTTCAACTTCCATCCAAGAATTATACGGAATTGTCCCTGCTTAGTTTCCACGATCAACAGGAAATCACAGGATTGTAGACCAGATTGGGAAGTAAAAATCACAAACTTTCTAGTAAATAGCAATAGCAAGTTATTTTTTACTGTTATCACTATAATGGACATGTTCATGTAGTCTCTATTAATCAAGCTCAGTGAATGTGCAAGTCTAAGAATTCTATCTATAGTATGAAATCATGATAACTATGAATAATGTCTACATGTATTTATGCATGTAGCATGACTGTGGCATTATTAATTATTCCTCTTATTATCTTCTTTACTTCCCCCTTTTATTGGTATTATTATTATGATTATCATTAGTCTGTTGCTTTGCATGTACATTGGGATCTTCTGCACTGGAGACAAATTTCTCTAATCATACTTGGCCAAATAAATATTCAATTCACTTCAGTTCAATATAATAGATCATGAACTGGAAAATTATGCCCTAACCTTTAATCTAATATTATGAACATAGAATATGTGCCAGAAGAGTGGGTCTAACTAGCATACTTGCTAAATTTACCAATTGCTGATTACCTATATAGCAATGAACAATTATGAACAATGATTGTTAAGATTCTGTCAATAGTAATCCCAAATATGCTTTTTCATGAGGCAACTGGATCTCCATAGACATTCTGTCAATAGCCATAATCCCCCTTTTTTTCTCTGAAGCTGAAAAACTGATTCCTTATACTACTAAGTATAGTTACAGAGGAGAAATCCATAAAGTCCCCGATGCCTGGGCTTGGAAGTCATGGAATATTAGAGGCCCAATCCAGTGCCCTTGCTCCTGCCTCTATTGCTCTACCCTTTGCTGTCTGCCAAGTGCTGTCCATGGGGAATCATTGGCTGGCACTTATTTATTTTTAATTGAAGCATCCCTGTGACACAGAGCACTCAAACACATTTCAAAATACAAAATTGGAACAGTCAGCCCAGTTTTATCCAGATGTTAAGATTTTCTTTTTCACACTCATGGACTACTGTATAACTGTACAAGTAGCACCTTTTCACTTGATTAAAGCAGGTAATGGATGCCTAAGTTTAAAGGATGTAATGGAGTAACACAATTTTCCAAGCCAAGCTACCCCTTCAAATCTTAAGATGGAACAGAGGCACTTCCTACAGTATAGGTCAAATATATAAATTAAATGTAGTAGCATTTATAATAATTAACTAATCCAATACTGTAATAAAGATTAGTAGCGTAAATGGAAGCCTGATTGAACTGCTGTGCATGAACGATATAGAACCTTATCTTATTAAACAGCTCTATATCTAAGGACCATCTTGCATTTTTCATTGTACACCTAACTGTGAGGTCAGCAATAAGAGCAAAAGAAGAGTGGTTCCTAGAGAACTGAGAGTAGAAGTCAGTCCAACCAATTTTAATCCAGTTAATCAATCTGCCATTTTGTTTTTGATTGTAATATTCATTTATTAGGCATCTCCAATATATTTGCAATATATTTTTAAAAGCCTAGATGAAAAATGACTTATTTTTATTAAACAGATAGAGTGCAAATAAAATAGATAAAACTGGGTTAGGGTTCATTTCATAATTATTTATCCTTGTCCATGTTGATTTTTTTATTAATAAGAACAATTGAGCAACTTAGACTGGGATAAGTACACAAGATTGCTTTCTCAGTGACTATACATGAGCCAGATATATCAATGAAATTTTGATAACACAGATAGGGAACAATCCTAATCTCCTGTCAAGTTTCCACCACTCAATTTTAGCATCACACAATCTTTCAACAAACGAAGAGTGCCTTAGCAAAACTGATGCCTAATAGCAGTGAAGTTCAATAGCGATCAGCCAGCTAGAAAGAACAGCCAAATGGGATTTCTTAAAAGAAATAAATAAAGGTAGGAGCATTGACATTGTTTTTGTGAATATAGAAACCTAGAATATTTTTCTAGAAACATATTTTTAAAATAATAAAGTATCCTTGATATGCAGGCTTTACAGTCTAAACCAGTCTAAACCAGGGGTGTCAAACTGCCAGCCCACATGCCGGTTGCATCATGCAGAGGCCGCACCCACCCCAGCTCTGGCAATGCAAAAAAAGTCATGATATGTCGCGACATGTCACGTGATGCAGCGAGTTTGACACCCGTGATCTTAACCATGCTATCCTATTTCCCTGGGACTTTATCCTTGGGAATTCAGACATATAACAACCATGTGCACATGTACATATTAAATGACAGTAGTAAAATATGTTTGCATCTTATTTTACCTATCTGCTTTCACGTATTTGTTGCTGTTGGGCCCTAGCAGCCAGAAATGACACATGAAGTTACTTCTGAGTAGGTCTTGGTTTTTGTTTGCCTACAGATAGAATCCTGCCAGACTAAAGCAACTATCTGCATAACTGTTAGATATACACTGTGTATTGCTAGGGAGAATTCTGCCTTCACTCGTTTCCTGTCTAGCAGACATTCCAAAACTCCATTGTCACTTTGTCTTCAGGGAAAAAGACTCTCCCTCTGCAACTCCAGACTACATTCTACCATAGTTGCAGTAGGTATAGTGGAAAGGAGACATCCCATACTATGGTTAAGAATAAGTGGTCTTTCTAGTTCCCTTTTTCAAGACTTACCTGATATGATCATCATGAAATGCTGGCATGCAGTCAGAATGGTTATACTCCAAAGGTGCATAGAAGACTGTTACCTTCCCACCAAAGTGGTACCTATTAATCTACTTGCATTGGCATGCTTTCAAACTGCTAGGTGGGCAGGAGCTGAGGCAGAAACAGGAGTTCATCCACTGCATGGTGTTCAGGTCTTGAATCTGAGCTGTTAGCCTTCCAGCTGACAAGCTCAGCATCTTTAACCACTGAGCCATTGCAATTAATCAGTATTCAACTAGGGCAGGGGTGTCAAACTGCTGGCCCACGCGGCGGACCCATCACGTGGAAGCCACACCCACCTCATTGCCGGCAATGGCAAAACAATTCTGATACTTCACACAACGTCACATGACATTGCGAGTTTGACATGTCTGAACTAGTGGGACAATGTGTATATGTGTTTTTTTTCTTCGTTTTTTAATGCACTTTTTAAATGTCTTATTTCTTTTTTTTTCATTTGTTTGTTTGTTCAAAATAAATTTTGGTTTTATATTTTAACTTTTTAAAAAAATAAAATAAAAATAGAACTAAAAAAAATTAATGTAAAAGAAAACACATATATTAAAGAAAAAGAATACAGCTATCTGGAAGACAGAACCCCCAAAACAAAACAAAAGCCCAAAGGGATTATTTTAATTCAAGACCTGAAAGAACAACCAAGCCTTTAATAATTTGAAGAAAGTCAAAAAAGATGGGAGCAGTAGAGATCTCTAGTGGGATATCATTCCAGAGGCCAGGAGCCATCACTGAGAAGGGAAGCTTCCTAGATCACATTGCTTAATCAACATGACCTGAAAAATCCCCTCTTGTGGGTTCTTTTCTTCTCTTTTCACATTTGCATTAGGACTATTTTATTGTAAGCCCTTACTTTAAACTTTTACCATGCAGAAATATTCTTTTAAATTATTTCTACCGGTAGTCTTTCAATATGATGAAAGAGCACTTGCTTTTAGAATTTCTTTCAAAGGAAAAGAGAAGTTCCTGTGATGGCAAAAGCAGTATTCTTGCTCTTATTTAGACCCACATGGGAACAAGGTTCACTGTAAAATCTCTCCAGCAATCTGGTGGCTCTCTGGCTTCCCCCGTTTCATTTTTATTCCAAAGGAAAACCTCATGGCTTGAGAGTGACAGAAAGATACAGTAAGTAACATAAAGGTACACCACCGTAAGTCACTTTTTACAACTAGAGTGACCTAGACTGAAATTGTCAGTGTGGAAATAAGATAGACAAGCAGAAAGCTTGGGAAAAGAAAAAAAACATTGTGAAAAATTACAAGTTAATTCAGTAAAGAATTATCTTGAATAATGTTTGGGAAGGTGTTACTTAAATATTAAACAATATTAAATATTAAACAACAGAGATAATTTCTGTAACTGTAGCTTCAAGGAATTAAAGGCTCGCTGTTGTTTTGCTTCTGGCAGTTGATTTTATTGAAATATGAGCACTTCCTGCTTTATGCCACCTTTTTTCTCTCTCTCTGCAAAAAAATCTGCTGAACCTGCCAGAGAACAAAAATTGCAGTGAAAATAGAGGGCTTTTGTGGGTAGGTAAAAGTATACAAATCTTCCAACATGTAATCAGTAGATTGATAGGAATATAGGTGGGAGGAGGAGGAGGAAGAGAAAATTGAATCAAATACATAATAATCATAACATTCTTCTTTATGATGCTACCCTCACCAAGTTGATCAAATGAGGAATTTTAATTTGCAAGTTGAAAGTTACAGAAGAGTAAAAAAAGATGCAAAAAGAAAAATAGGAAAGAGAGAAAGGTAGAAGACATGTACAACAGAATTGAAAAATAAAAAAGTTAAAAGAAATATTTAAAAAAGTGGGGCTTCCGGTTTGCCATGCAGCTGCTATGGACGGCTGGGAGAGGCGACCAGCAAGGAGGGGCGCTCGCAACTCTCCTGTTAGACTTGGCAATCCCTCCAAACCCACAGACAAAAGGACCGGCCATTATGGATCATCCCTAGGCTGTGAATAGCCAAAGTCACATTTTCCACCAGGCAACACTTAAAGCAGTGCGGAAGAGACTGGGTGAGATCTACCTCTTTTACACCCTAATTATTTTCTGTACTTCCTTAAGCTGCTAAGCATTTTTCCCCCTGCAGTGAGGGAAGGGGAACTTTAGCCCTCCCTCCAGAAAGACCAGCGACGAAATACCCAGGGGCATTTTAAAAGTTGAAAAAGTAACTGAATCCCAAATGGACCTTTATTTTTCAAAGCATGTGGACTGAAAGATTTTTTGTTTCCTATTGTTCATTGTCTACTTCTGTTGGAAATCTGGACTCTTTCTTATGAAAAAAGAAAGAAAAACTGAAAAGATTAAGACAACTTTGGGACTCAAAGGGAAACTTTAAAAGGGGCCTGGGAAATAGATAAGATACATAACCTTGAGAACTTTGAAACAACAGTTGTGAAAGGCTTTGTGTTGCCTACTTAGAAAAAAAAATCTCTTTTGGATTTTCTAAGTGTAAAATACCAATATGGAAAAAGACCAGGAACAAAATTTATTTATGGATGAAGATCAACAAACTCTCACTATGTTGAAAACACTAATCCAAATTCTTACTACAGCCAATGAAATATTAAGAGGCTATGGGAAGGAACAAGGGACACGGTGACTCAGTGGGTTAGGATGCTGAGCTTGTCGATCTGAAGGTCGGCAGTTTGGTGGGTCGAATCCCGAGTGCTGTGTAACAGAGTGAGCACCTGTTACTCGTCCCAGCTTCTGCCAACCTAGCAGATCGATAGCACGTAAAAATGCAAGTAGAAAAATAGGGACCACTATGGTGGGAAGGTAACAGTGTTCTGTGTGCCTTTGGCGTCTACTCATGCCGGCCACATGACCACGGAGACGTCCTCAGACAAGCGCTGGCTCTTTGGCTTTGAAACGGAGATGAGCACCGGCCCCTAGAGTCAGAAACAACTAGCACACATGTGCGGGGGAACCTTTACCTTTACCTATGGGAAGGAACAAGAAGACAGCCCAGATATGAAAGCCCAAACTTTGACCACAATTAAAGAACCATCTATACAAAATACAATAGAAAAAATGAAACATTCAAATACGATGACAGAAGAATCTATTATTCAACAAATATTGATATTTGAAAATCCAGAAAAGACATTGACAACTTGGAAAAAGGATAAGATTTCTTATACAACTCAGAAGGAACTAGAGGATCTAGAAAAAGAACAGTTGGATGAGAAGACAAACAATTCAGAAAAACTACGTCGATATGGAAGAATAAAGAGATGACCCACTAGACCTACAAGTCCTCTCAAAAAACGGCAACCAAATGGTTTTGCCAATATCAATTAATATACATGGAGATTGGTTCGATGACCCAAAAACAAGGATATGGAAGATGATTTGGCAAAGGAAAAAAGCCAGAATAAGACTCAAGAAGAATGGAGTTTTGACCATCTTATTGAAATCTGAAACAGAATGTACTTAAATAGATAAGATGTGTATGTTGAACACAAGACATTGTTATGAACTGAGATAAAGAAAAAAATTTGGTCATTAAAATTTAGCAGCATAAATACTAATAGCTAATTTGAATATTGATTTGTGCATAAAGGTCATGTAAAGGTGAATAATGTAGATTATCTAAAAACATATTGTTGAAAGTAATAAATAAGTCTATATGAAATGTTAAAAACAAAAATTATCAGTTTAAGCAAAAGATATCAGATACAAAGAGGAAGAGGAAGAAATAAAAAGAAATTTTGATTACTACTTAAAAAACCTGAAAATTAGCAAAAAGGAAGGATATCATATTGTATCCTTAATTTGTTGACATAGAGGGTGAGAAGTTAAGTAAACAGGATGTGTATTTTAAATATTAGATTTTGTGAGGAACGGTGATAGATGAATTGGGAGTATATAAATATCAAACGTTAAATCTAAATGTTAGTGGAAATTAAAATTGAAAAATCTATTATGTCATTGATTGCCTAAAAGATTGTATATTAAAACAATTAGAATATGTGTAAACTAAAAACTATGGATATATGTAAGAAAGTTATTTCTATGTGATTGATAGGATAAAACTTGTCTTTAAATTTACAAATAGACAGTATATATGAAGGGAAAAAGAGAGGAAATGTTTATGGTAGCAATTTGAAATCTGTACTAATGGTATCTGCATGTAATTTAATTACTACTACCCAGCCACCACGTTGCTTTTCAAATTTAATTTAATTTAATTTAATTTATTAATATTTGTATACTGCCCTTCTCCCGAAGGACTCAGGGCGGTGTACAGGGCAAGAATAAAACACAAAGCTACAAAAATTAAAAAGTAATTAAATACATGCCCAACAATAAATATGTGAATGTAATATTAAAAACTCAATAACATTTGTAAAAGAAAAGAAAAGAAAAGAAATATTTAAAGAAGTGACTTCCAACTTTCTTTGCAACAGTTACATGAATCATCTTCTGTGAGCCTTTTCTAGTTGGCTATCCATAAACCCTCATAAGAAAAATTCTGATTTCAACTGAATATTAATTTTTAATGTTCCCTACATCATTATAGGTACATGTACCCAGCATTTTTCACTTTTTCATACTTTTCACATTTCCAACAACAATTAGAGGTTCCTTGTATATCTTAAATAATGTCTCTGGTGACATATACATTGTTCTACAAAAATTCTTTCTTAAATTATAGGGCAATGTGTATTTCAGATCTTTTAACATTCTTTCCCATTGATACAATCTATATGTTGTAACCAAAATACTTAACCCATGAAATCTTTAATCTGTTCTTCCTATGTTTCACACTTCAGCTTTTTATCACACACTCTTTAGCTTGTTCGTCTTCCATTTTAAATCTCAACAATAATGTATGTTTTTGTTAGCTGCGAAGTCGTGTCCGACCCATCGCGACCCTATGGACAACATTCCTCCAGGCCTTCCTGTCCTCTACCATCTTCTGGAGTCCATTTAAGCTCGCGCCTACTGCTTCAGTGACTCCATCCAGCCACCTCATTCTCTGTCGTCCCCTTCTTCTATTGCCCTCGATCTTTCCCAGCATTAGGCTCTTCTCCAGTGAGTCCTTCCTTCTCATTAGGTGGCCAAAGTACTTGAGTTTTAGCTTCAGAATCTGGCCTTCTAAAGAGCAGTCAGGATTGATCTCCTCTAGGACTGACCGGTTTGATCGCCTTGCAGTCCAAGGGACTCGCAGGAGTCTTCTCCAGCACCACAGTTCAAAGGCCTCAATTCTTTGGCGCTCAGCCTTTCTTATGGTCCAACTTTCACTGCCATACATTGCAACTGGGAAGACCATAGCCTTGACTATACACACTTTTGTTGACAGGGTGATGTCTCTGCTTTTTAGTGTGCTGTCTAGATTTGCCATGGCTTTCCTCCCCAGGAGCAAGCGTCTTTTAATTTCTTGGCTACAGTCCCCGTCTGCAGTGATCTTGGAGCCCAGGAAAATAAAATCTGTCACTACCTCCATTTCTTCCCCATCTATTTGCCAGGAATTGAGAGGGCCAGATGCCATGATCTTGGTTTTCTTAATGTTAAGTTTCAACCCAAGTTTTGCACTCTCCTTCTTCACCTGCAACAAGAGGCTCTTTAGTTCTTCTTCACTTTCTGCCATTAGAGTGGTATCATCTGCGTATCTTAGGTTGTTGATATTTCTTCCGGCAATCTTAATTCCAACTTTTGATTCATCTAGCCCTGCCTTTCTCATGATGTGCTCTGCATATAAGTTAAATAGGCAGGGCGACAGTATACAGCCTTGCCGGACTCCTTTCCCAATTTTGAACCAATCAGTGGTTCCGTGTCCAGTTCTCACTGTTGCTTCTTGACCCGCATATAGGTTTCTCAAGAGACAAATAAGATGGTCTGGTACTCCCATCTCTTTAAGAACTTGCCACAGTTTGTTGTGATCCACACAATCAAAGGCTTTAGCATAGTCAATGAAGCAGAAGTAGATGTTTTTCTGGAACTCCCTAGCTTTCTCCATGATCCAGCGTATATTGGCAATTTGATCTCTAGTTCCTCTGCCTCTTCGAAATCCTGCCTGTACTTCTGGTAGTTCTCGATCCACATACTGCTGAAGTCTAGCTTGTAGGATTTTAAGCATGACTTTACTAGCATGAGAAATGAGTGCAATGGTGCGATAGTTTGAACATTCTTTGGCACTGCCTTTCTTTGGAATTGGAATGTAAACTGATCTTTTCCAATCCTGTGGCCACTGTTGAGTTTTCCAAATTTGCTGGCAAATTGAGTGTAGCACTTTTACTGCATTGTCTTTTAAGATTTTGAATAGCTCAGCTGGAATACTGTCACTTCCACTAGCTTTGTTGTTGCTCAGTTTTTCTAAGGCCCACTTCACTTCACATTCTAGGATGTCTGGCTCGAGGTCAGTGACCACCTCATTGTGATTATCAGGGACGTTAAGCTCATTCTTGTATAGTTCTTCTGTGTAATTTTGCCACCTCTTCTTAATCTCTTCTGCCTCTGTTAGGTCCCTGCCATTTTGGTCCTTTATCATGCCCATTTTTGCATTAAACGTGCCCTTCATTTCTCCAATTTTCTTGAAAAGATCTCTGGTCCTCCCTATTCTATTGTTTTCTTCTATTTCTTTGCACTGTTCATTTAAGAAGGCATTCTTATCTCTTCTAGCTATTCTCTGGAATTCTGCATTCAATTGGGCGTATCTTTCTTTTTCTCCCTTGCCTTTCGCTTCCCTCCTTTCCTCAGCTATTTGCAAAGCTTCCTCAGACAGCCATTTTGCTTTCTTGCATTTATTTTTCTTTGGGACGGTTTTGGTTGCTACCTCTTGTACAATGTCGCGAACCTCTGTCCATAGTTCTTCAGGCACTCTGTCTATCAGATCTAATTCCTTAAATCTATTTGTCACCTCTACTGTATATTCAACAGGGATATGATTTAATTCATACCTGAGTGGCCTAGTGCTTTTCCCTACTTTCTTCAGTTTAAGCCTAAACTTTGCAAGGAGAAGCTCATGGTCTGAGCCACAGTCAGCTCCTGGTCTTGTTTTTACTGACTGTATAGAGCTTCTCCATCTTTGGCTGCAGAGCATATAGTCAATCTGATTTCTGTGTTGACCATCTGGTGATGTCCATGTGTAGAGCCGTCTCTTGGGTTGTTGGAAAAGAGTGTTTGCTATGACCATCGCATTCTCTTGACAGAATTCTATCAGCCTGTGCCCTGCTTCATTTTGCACTCCAAGGCCAAACTTGCCTGTTATTCCAGTTATCTTTTGGCTTCCTACTTTAGCATTCCAATCCCCCATGATGATAAGAACATCATTTTTTGGTGTTAGTTCTATAAGGTGCTGTAGTGCTTCATAGAACTGGTCAATTTCATCCTCTTCAGCACTGGTGGTTGGGGCATAGACTTGGACTACTGTGATATTGAATGGTTTGCCTTGGATTCGAACTGAGATCATTCTGTCATTTTGAGGATTGTATCCCAGTATTGCTTTTCCTACTCTTTTATTGACTATGAAGGCTACTCCATTTCTTCTGAAGGATTCTTGCCCACAGTAGTATACCTGATGGTCATCTGAATTAAATTCACCCATTCCTGTCCATTTTAGTTCGCTGATACCTAAGATGTCAATGTTCAGTCTTGTCATCTCTTGTTTGACCACGTCCAGCTTTCCTTGATTCATGGATCTTACATTCCAGGTTCCTATGGAGAAAAAATCTTTACAGCATTGGACTTTCCTTTCACCACCAGACACATCCACAGCTGAGCGTCCTTTCGGCTTTGGCCCAGTCACTTCATTCTTTCTGGCGCTACTAGTACTAGCCCTCTGCTCTTCCCCAGTAGCATATTGGACGCCTTCCGACCTGAGGGGCTCATCTTCCAGCGTCATATCGTTTTGCCTTTTGGTACTGTCCATAGGGTTTTCATGGCAAAGATACTGGAGTGGGTTGCCATTTCCTTCTCCAGTGGATCACGTTTTGTCAGAACTCTCTGCTATGACCTGTCCGTCTTGGGTGGCCCTGCACGGCATAGCTCATAGCTTCATTGAATTACGCAAGCCCCTTCGCCACGACAAGGCAGTAATCCATGAAGGGGACAATAATGTATACATGTTAGTAATCATATGCTCATCATGTGTACATAATTCCCTTTCAAATTCTATTTCATGTTATTCTGTATCTAGTAGCTTTTTATCCATGTTAAAGCTCTCCCTTAGTTGTGCATATGAAAACCACTTAAAAGTAAATCCTTTTGTTCTCTTGATTTCAGCTTTAAGTTCTTCAGTTTCCTGCATTATCAAATCTTGATCTATTAACCATTTTTTCTTGCCTGCTGTTTCTTTCAAGCACAGCTTGGGTCATACAGTATCTAGCCCATATCTGTAAAATGGCACTCCTAATTATATTTGAATTCTACATTAACTTTAACTTCATTGTACCATTAAAAAACATTCATCCCAAACCTCGGTCTGTATTCTTCTAATTCTAACATTCTCTTATTTTTAGCAACATCTATTCCTTCCTCAAAACCAAACAGCAGGAAGCAAAATACAATTTAAAATCAGGCAATCAGCTAGCTTCATGATAAATCTAGACGAGGTTATACTTAAATTACTGGAATTAGAAATAGCCACCTAAAATGTGTAACCCTCTTATATTGTGCAGCTTCTTCTAGTGAACACCTGGTTTGTACGTCTCATTGGTATGATGCCATTTGTTTCTGGATTAACATATTATGTACTCTCAGCTATTTTGATTTAGGACCAAGGACCAAGTCAATGTGAGCTGTTCGTGAATGTACAGTTTTTTAAAAAAAAATCTGACAGTGTTATGACACTTGTAACTCTAAGAGGAATTCAGCAGTGGAAGCAGTTAGCTAAAGAAGTAGCAGGGTCATCTTCACTGAATGTTGTCAAATAAAGGTTGTATAGGCATTTGATGGCAATGCTTTAATAGAACTCCACTGAGCAGGAGGTTGGATCAGCAGCTAACAAGTCTCCTTTTAACTCTATTATTCTGCCCAAATGCATTTAGTGTTCCTTTATGTACATAATTTTAAATTGCTTCTAATAAGGAGAAATGTTGACTATAATTTTCTTTGAATTGATCTTCCCCTGCTTTCTATTCTAACCATATTAATTAACTTAATCTCGGAAGTCATGCTCAATATCCTGATGAGAAATACTTTATTTTATTTATCTATAACAATATGTTAGAAACAAAGTGCTTTAGTAGATGTTTTTTTTTTTATTGAAAAGTTTTAAAATACAATTTTCCTTTAAAAAACCCCCCTTCCCCCTCCCTCCTCCCCCCCTACCTCCCCCCCTCCCCCCCCCTACTTCCCAGAGCTGAATACAAGGTATATATATATAAAAAAAAGCAAACCTAAGCAACCATATACTAACAACTATAAATTCTAAAATCCATCACTCTCTAGCTTATATAGGATAAAACAAACCTTAACAATATTAAATATATATATATAAAAAAAAAACTAGAGTAAGAAAAGGACACTCTCTAGCTTATATAGAATGGAACAAACCTTAATAGTGTTAAACATATATTAAAGACAAAAAAAAAAGGAAAAAGAAAAAAAAAACCCTTCTCAACCCTATACTTATCCTAAATAAACTCCATCCATTTTATCCATTCCATGATATAACATTCTTACAAATAATTTTCCAAATTAACCAAGGATCCCAAATCAAAAAACTTTAAAGTCAACTCTTCTGTAATCGACCGTTCCTCTTCCAGTACCACATCTATAATTATTCCAAACACAACAAAAAAGAAAAAAGAAAAAAAAAAGATTGCAAACAAAACTTGAACTTTAATCCAAAAAAGCTCAGCCTTTCCACAAAACCACCAAATATAAAAATATATTGCGTCTACACCCAAATCTTTTCCCCCCTCCCCTACTTGACTACTTGACTATATCGTAAAAGTTCCAAAGACTTCTGCGATTCCTGCTACTTTCTCTTCTTAGATCGTTTTGCAGCAGCACGCGTCACCCTCTGTTTTATAGATTCATCCGACGAGGTTATATCTTGATCTCCTCCAACACCGTTGTCTTCTATCTGACCATCTTCGGCCTCTTGATGCACTCCTTCTCCAGATCCCTTTCCAGCTTCCAAAAGTGTTAATGGCGTTGCATTTAAAACATTATTGTAGAAATCACGCGCTTGCATCACAGTAACCAAACGGTACTTTTTACCTTCGTGCGTCACCATCAACCCCACTGGGATCTCCCATCTGAACCTTATATCTCGCTGCTTGAGCTCTTGCACAAGAAATGTAAAATCCTTCCTTCTCCTTAGAATCTTTGGAGGAATTTCTTTTAAGACCAAAACTTCTTGATTAGCAATCATAACTTTAGTATCATAAGCAGCTTGTATAACTTCATCTCTAGTTTCCCTTTTTGCAAAATATACCACCACATCTCTAGGCAACTTCCTCTGTCTGGCAATCCATGAATTCACACGAAACACTTTGTCCATGCCTCCTTTTATTTCAGATGCTGGCTGTTTCAACACTATTTCAAAAGCCTCAGAAACCAGCTGCTTTAGATCTTCCTTAGTATTCTCCTTTAAGCCTCTAATTCTAATGGCAAACTGCATCTGGAAATATTGAGCAAGACACAGTTCCTTTTCCATTTTATTTTCATTCTCCAATACTTTTGCTTCTAATATAGCATTCTTTTGAGTCAAGTCTTCTAGCTTTCCCTCCAATTCTTCCACACACCGAGCCACTTTACACACTGAAGTCAAGATGTCTACCCTCATTGCTTTAAGCTTCTGTTCCATCCTCTCCTCCATTCTCTCCTCCAATTTCTCCAATTTCTCCTCCATCTGTGCAAATCTAATATTAATTGATTCCAAAATTACCTGGGTATGTTTTTCAAGAGCATCTTGTAAGTCCTTTGATGTCAATACATCAGGAGGATGCAGCGCCTGCAATAATGATTGTTGCACGGGAGAAGTTCCAGCACTCCGAAGAGTTTTAGGGGGTGGTTTAGCCGCCATCTTTTACCAAATATGACGCACTTTCACTTCAGATTTGTAATCCAAAAAAGTCCATCAAGCTGGAGAGTAAAACATAATAATCCTCTTTACCATTTCCTCTTGTATCGCTCTGCCTGCTCCTTTAAATCATAGTCATTCCTTCAGGCAGGGGTGGTCGCAGACGGCTGGCTCTGCTCCAAGAAGTCAGGAGCAGAGGCGACGGCCAGCTGGGAGCAGCCCAGGCTACGGGGGAGTTCAATCCTTCAGCCGCCCAAGCCATAAGCTCAGGCGGCCCTGGAGAACTCTACCCCTACCTGGGAGCTCGCCCCCTCCTCTTCTCCCGAGGAGGGGGCTTCGGATTCGCCCGAACAGCTGATCGGCGCTGTTTCGGGCGAAAAAACAACAGCTGAGCCGCGGGCAGCCCGAGAAGGCTCCCTCCGTCGCCGCGGAGCCACCGGAAGTCCACTTTAGTAGATGTTTTGATGCCACTCACTGGCCTTTTAGCTTGATTGTTACTGTAGCTTTTCAACTCTATGACCTTTCTTCTTACTAATTCAATCTTTTATATCATTATTGTCATTTAATCATATTAGCTGTACATGTCAATGAGGCTTGATCACAAAGGATGTAGTACTATAATATTTTCAATATAATTCCACAGATCACCTCTATCAGTGGGATTAAATAGCATGAAAGTCAGCGAAGTCAAGAAAATAAAGACAAAAAAGGGAAAACTTATAGATTCAAAAGTAAGGTAATACATGTTTTGAAAATGACTTGAGTGATGTACATTGTAACACAGGGGTACACCATTTTGAAAGAGCCATATCTTTTTTCAATCTTCTGCATAAGGTTGAAACAAATTGTGGCTACAATGAATTATATTAAAGATGTAGCTGATTTAATGAGCCATTAGACTCATTAAATTAATTGTATGTTTGTAATTATGACATAATACATGACTGCATAAAGGAGTTCAGTGCTTATGCTCACATGTTCTAAAGCACCTTTTCCAAATAATTTTCAAAGCATGCACTGAAACCTCTGTGTGTGTGCTGTAGTGTGGCTGTTAATTTGTCAAACTAAGACCACAAGACTAAAATGCAGGTGTCCTGTCAGCCATGGAAGTTTAGTGAGTGACTTTGGACCAACCAAAGTCTTTCTCAGGCCAACAGCTAAAAAGATTGCTGTTAATGGAAGAAGACTGGCATATCAACCAAACTATAGGTAGACCTTAATTTAGGACCACCATTGGGACCAGAGCATATAGGACAAAGTGATATGGTCATTACCAGTGTGTAAGCATTTATGAACTGAAATAGCCATAGCAACAAAACAGCCAATAGGAACTGTTTTTTAACTGAGACACAGGATTTGCTGAGAAAGGCATGTGAGCCACCCTAGGTCTGGGCGTGGTTTAGTCTCTCTCTGTGTTCCAATCTCCATGGTTAGCTGTTGTTGTTTTTCTACCACGTTGCCAAGAACTGCATGGAAACTGTATGTATGTATCACATTTTAATATTGTGAAGATAAAGAAGTTTTTCTATACTAAGCCTCCTGCTCAGTTTTTTGTACGTGTGCTTAATTTTTGGGCTTATTTTGCGCTGGGTGAGCTGTAAACTCTAACAGTCATTACACTCAATTCTATAAAAAAAATTGCTGCAGTCATTAAGTGAATCTGCATTCCCTAAACTTTGTTTGTTGGAAGTCCCCTGAGAAGTTGTAAATGGCAACCGTGTTACCCTAGGAGATTGCAGCCATCATAAATACATGCCAGTTGCCAAGCTCCCAGATTTTGAGAGGACCTTGGTACTATCTAAGCTTGGTTGTTTTCTGGTAGATGTTTCATTGCCCAAAGTAGCTAACATAATCTGATGTTGTGATGTATGATGTCACCTAGTTTGGGTAATGAAACAGCTGCAAGAAAACAACCAAGCTCAGAAAGCACCAAGGATGTTCTCCTCTGTCGGTACCCAAATTTCTATAGTATGATATGGGGATGCTGCAATGGTTGTAAGTGCAAGGCTCACTCTTTCAGTGCTGTCAGAAGTTGGAATGGTAATTACAGTAAATGAAGTACTTGTATTCCAAAACAATAAGCAAAATTGCCATTTATATTAGGACATGCCAAAGCTGCAGAACTTGTCTAATACTGTCATTGCAAATTTTAAATGCACTATTCTTGTTCCCTAAATAGGGATGGTGCTCATTTCCCCAAAAAGGGACATTTTCTGAGCTACATCATACATACCAATTTAATGACAATGCAATTGTATATGAGGATGGCTGAGGTGTTGGTAACATTGTCTCTTCCGTGAACTTGCTAAAAAAAAGGTAGTACTCAGTTAAAGCTGTTAGGCAAGTGGCAAGATCCACAACACCATCTAGGAACTCAGCCAAGATTGCAAAGGTTGTGCAAAGTAGTTAAAGACTAGTTCTTTAAAAACATAAGAGGATGCTGTGCACACATTCCCGTTTAAATCTAATGGATTGCAGAGTTTCTCAGACTCTTTTATAAAGTCTCTGTGTGAGTATGAAAAGGCCAACTAAGATGCCCAATGGGATGCTATTGTATTTATTTATCTATCTATCTATCTATCTATCTATCTATCTATCTATCTATCTATCTATCTATCTATCTATTTATTTATTTATTTATTTATTTATTTATTTATTTATTTATTTATTTATTTATTTATTTATTTATTGGTAGTATGATTGTTACGCTATTAAAAGATGTAGTTTTCTTCTGCATTGTGATTTTTTTGGAGGAATATTTCTTTTTCTTTCTCTATTTAATTTCTGATGATGATCCATTCTCAATTAATCCATTCTCAATGAACCCCACTGGCATCAGTGGAAACTTCAAATTTAGAATAGATTACTTCTTGTGGGGGAGGGTGGTTTCCACGGGTTTACAACAACCTAAAAAAGTATCACCATTTCCCATGTCCACTGTAAACTGTCATGAAGGGTGGGGGGAACCACACTGGCAAGTGTTGTGTTTATTTCAGTTTGCTTCACATATTGTGCTATGCCATGAACCATTGCAGGTGTTTGCACACATTGCTAAGCCTTTAATATGCTAGAGTGGCTGACTTCACACAGTATGTTAAGCCAGAAGCAGCATGTTACTTCTCAGCGAAATGAGCAACCCTGTTTCTATATGTTATATATAGTATTATTCTAAATTGCCGACAGTTGCCAAAAGCTTACAGTATGTATTTCAATAAAATTAAAAGGTAACGCTAGATTCAGTCCATTTTTTGCGACCATAGACTACACTGCTCTCTTCTTACATCTGTGATCTGTGCCCAAAATGTGAGGTTTATAATTTTGATTCCTATCCTGAAATGAATTCCTAAACATTTTTACCCCTCTTTTCTATTATTTCAATATTTCTATGATAATAACTTAGTAATGTATTATTGTTCTTCTAATAATTTTCAATAGACTATGAGCAGCTTGTTATTAGGTTTTATGAGAATCAGTATGCTATTTATTTATTTATTTATATTTAGTTTATATAAATATATAAATACCTTTATATTCATTCATATATGTATTAAATTTATGTGCCACCCATCTCGCCAAGGGGTAACTCTAGGACACCTTAAGCAGAGCGAATGGCTTGTTACTTTTTTTTTTTTTTGCTAAATTTCTGCTCAACATTTTTTACTATTATCCCAAAGGTGCTTTTTCACGAGGCAACTTGACTTTCTTGTTTTTCTTTGAAGACGTTTCACTTCTCATCCAAGAAGCTTCTTCAGCTCTGACTGGGTGATGGGGAATGGAATAATTTATACTCCTTGCAGACAGCTGGTCATTTGCATTCTTTTAGAGCAGCGGTGTCAAACTGCCGGCCCGTGGGCTGGACGCATCATCCAGAAGCCACAACCACCCCATTGCTGGCAGTGGCAAAACCGTCCCGATATGTTGCGCGATGTCACGTGATGTCGCGAGTTTGACATGGCTGTTTTAGAGAGTTGTTGAGGCCATTTGCACATTGCCACATCCATTCACACTATTCAGGTGACCCTGATGACACAGATAAATCTCCAGGTGGCCTCATTGACTCTCTAAAAGAATGCAAATGACCAGCTGTCTCCAAAGAGTATAAATCCTTCCATTCCCCATCATCTAGCCAGAGCTGAAAAAGTTTCTTGGATAAGAAGTGAAATGTCTTCAAAGAAAAGCAAGGAAGTCCAGTTGCCTCCTGAAAAAGCACCTTTGGGACAACTGTGACCTGGACGACTGAGAATCTCCATAGACATTTTTTACTGTTGTAATTTATTATGTTAACCTTACACAGAAAATAATATGAAAATACAGATCTGCCACTGAAGCCAGCCAAATTTGGCTCTGACAATAGCAAGAATATTCTTATTTTCTATCTACCAAACACTCAGAAAGGAGTGTTTCTTGTGTAATCCCTTTTCAATTCCTCAGATGAATAACAGAACAGTATCACCAAATAACAGAGTTGAAAGGGACCTTGGAGTCTAGTGCAATCTCCTGTACAAGCAGGAGACCCTATACCATTCTAGACAAATGGCTGTCCAACATCTTCTTAAAAACTTCCAGTGATGGACCACACTCAACTTTTGAAGGCAACCCATTCCACTAATTAATTGTTCTCACTGTCAGGAACTTTCTCCTTAGTTGTAGGTTGCTTCTCTCCTTGATTACTTTCCCTCCGTTGCTTCTTTCTTGCCTTCTGGCGCTTTGAAAAATAGGTTGCACCCCCCTCCTCTTTGTGGCAGCCCCTTAGATATTGGAATACTGCTATCATGTCACCTCTAGTCCTTCTTTTCACTAGACCAGACATACCAATTCCTGCAACAGTTCTTCATATGTTTTAGCCTCCAGCCCACTAATCATCTTTGTTGCTCTGCCTTCTTTCCAGATAGGTCTATATAATCACTAGAAGTGAAGCACAATTCAAGGCAGCCTTTGGTTTTATTGAAAGGGAGGGCCATTCACCCTTAAAAGGTGATCATAAAAACAAAACTAAATGCAAATTTCCTATAATATTAAACTTGGCTTAATTCATCAAACAGCTGTAATGACAGCCCAAGGGCTGTCCTTGGCCTTGAAGTACTTTACTGAGCTTCACTCAAAGTATTAGGAGGGATAAAATTAAAAAAGTGTTTAGATTTAAATTTACATATAATTAGTATAATTAATTTCCCTTCTGTCACATGAAAAATTAAAATTCTGGAGATATCTGGAGGCTGCCTGAAGCTCTGGGATCACAATTAGTATACCTCTAATTTAGATTAGAAACCACATCTTCTCTCCTCTGAATTTCATCAAAGCCCTGGTTTCTTTGTGTAGCTATCTGAGGCTTGGACCATGAGTATCTTGCAAGCCATATTTTTAAGAAGGAAGTATAAAATTGCTAAATGGGAGAGCAACATATTGAATTCCTGTAAAAAAATGGTTAATCGATTGCTCTCTGTCCATGAATGAAAGGGAAAGGGAACAAGGGCTACATTGACCTATTTAGTGGATCCTTTCCATGAATTGCATTCCCTACGTTGTTGGAACAAAGAAATCATTCCATGTTTATATGACAATATATCAATGTTTGATATGTCTGGAAAATGTCTAGAAAATGTGACTTGGAGTATCTTATCTGGGTTGCAATCACACTTTTTTTCCTCTGGTCTGTAGGAGAAGGCATCAAAATTAACACTGGACTTGCTGAATTTGATCCCAAAGTATTTTTGGCAGGAACTCTTTATTGCTACCTCATCTCATACTGTACCTTCCTACCACTTGATAGTTGATTGCTATATGTAGGTTCCTCTGAATCCTCCTAGGACTGCTTTTTAATCAGATAAAAATAAAATGTATTCTATGGACTATAGCATGGAGTAGCACATAAATAATCCATACTATATCAAAAAGTGTAACAAAATACAATGCATCCATAATAAAAAGCAATGGACAAGTAATTGTATATTACAATCCTGTACTGCTATCAAGGGACTTCATCCCAAATATAAATTAGAAGGTCTGAGCTGTTTACCATCATGTTCCAAATATGCATTATATTTGCAGTGTATTGGTAGGCATTTTGTACAAATGAATAAATGCAGTGCAAGATGTAGCTGCTTTCTCATGACACTCTAGAAATTATGAGATGCCTGAACTGCAAGAGAGATCTCGGAGTCCTAGTGGACAGTTACTTAAATATGAGCCAGCAATGTGCTGCAGCTGCCAAAAAAGCTAACACAGTCCTAAGCTGCATTAACAGAGGGATAGAACCAAGATCACATGATGTATTAGTACCATTTATAATGCCCTTGGAATATTGCATTGAGTTTTAGTTGCCATGATATAAAAAAGATCCTTAGTCTCTAGAACAGTCATGGCAAACTCGCAACGTCACATGACGTCACGCAACATATCACGACTTTTTCCCCATTGCTGGCAATGGGGTGGGCACGGTTTCAGTATGATACATCCGGACCGTGGGCCAGCAGTTTGACAAGCCTGCTCTAGAAAGAATGCAGAGAAGAGCAACAAGGATGATTAGGGGACTGGAGGCTAAAATGTACAAAGAATGGTTGCAAGAACTGGGATATGTCTAATTTAATGAAAAGAAGGACTGGAAGTGACATAATAGCAGTGTTCCAACATCTAACGAGCTGCCACAAAGTACAAGGTGTCAACCTATTCTCAAAAGCATTTGAAGGCAGGACAAGAGGCAATAGATGAGAACTAATCAAAGACAGAACCAATGTAGAACTAAGGAGAAGTTTCCTGACAGTTAGAACAATTAATCAGTGAAACAACTTGCCTCCAAGAATTGTGGGTGCTCCAACACTGAAGGTTTTTAAGAAGAAATTGGACAACCACTTGTCTGAAATTGTATGGGGTTTTCTGCTTCTGTTATTATTTTGCTATTTGTGCAGATAGCCAACTGGGAAGCTAGTAGCAGCATGTGTCATAGTGAAAGGGTTCTGGCAATATAAAGGCAGCAACACATCTATATGTAAATAAGGCAAGGTTCAACAGGATCACTATCCAGCAATGACATTAGTAGCTGGACCAAATTCTAAATAAAGGGATCTAGACAAGTAGTAAGTAATTTATGTTAATATATTTTCACTATCAATTGTCTGGTAAAGGTAGTGGACCATGTTGCCACTTCTAGAGAAAGTGGTTTGAAAGAAGGCTTTAAAACCCCTAGTCTTGTATGTTTACTTAGATCTTCTGACCAGACCTAATATTTCTGACCTTGAGATTTTGGAGCTAATAGCAGAGAGTCCAGTGTTAAGATGGATATTTGATTAGGAAGTATGAGCTCCTCAAACAAAGTCTGGCCTCTGCATGCATGGTATGAAATTCTTTCAGAGGCCAAGAATAGAATATTGTTTCATCCCTAAGAAGTAAATCTCCTCTGTTTCCTGGCCTAGGCACGGTAGCAAAACTTTTGATAGATAAAAGTTACACTTTGCCTTTTGAGTTGGAGGCTGGGTCATTACCTGCCAGTAAACATTCCATATTGTGGACACCTCAAGCATAAACAGGATGCAGGTGAAGCTGTATTCTTTTCTCGAGGCATATCTGCTAAATAGGAAGGTCTGTAGGACATGAAAGAGAAAGATGTAATCAAACTAATTCAGAGAATCCTCAGCTGGCACAAAGGCCAAGCACATCTGCAGGGGGACATTAGACAGGAAAGGTCTCTGTTAAATAGCGGGTTCTTTGGTGCAGGAATGAAGACGTGAAGCTGTGTACAGGATAACTCATTGTTTATTTCGTGCTGGAACTGTACTGGGGAAATGTCTGCAACTAGCTGCAATATATAGTCTATCTCCTAGGCGGCAGCCAATAGGTTTTGAATCAACCATTGCCGCCTGGAGATAGCCAATTGCTGCACAGGAGACTTAAAGTCTGAGTTGCTGGAGAGCCGTTAGATGCTCCAGCAACCCACGTGGTGTTTCACAAGAGCCCAGTACATAACAGTCTCTACTATCTGTAATTTCAAATGTCATGCTGAAACTCCTCATAGACTTTCACACAGTGTTCCTAATCATGACCAGCCAAGTCAAACAAGAAATAATCCAGATAAACCAAATGTCTCTCTAAAATTAGATGCTGGCTTTCCAGCAATTCAATCCAGAAGTAAAGAACAATGCTTTGTCAAGACACATCCCAGCTAAAGAGCTGATATGAGACGTGTTCTGTTTCCCAAAGCTGGCGAGTTCTCCAATTGTCTCAGACTCTTTCAAATTAATGGGACATGTTAGTTATGGGTACCAGGGGCATTGTGCACAAGCTGGAACTTCTTTTCATAGGAAAGCCCACATGAAGACCTAGCAAATGTTGCAACTGGGATTTACAAAGCCATGGATGAAAGATATCAGTATAAAGGAAGTCATAATGTGCAAGTTAGATGACTGAAACAGCTGCCATCTGAGCTTCTAAGTTCAGCAGACCAAAAAGTCTTTTAATGCTAGTCCTGCCACAGTTACAAACATTTTCTAGGTTTCTCATTTTTCTTTTCCAGATCACCAAAATCTATTGGAAGAGGGCAAAAAATTAAAGAGAATCTCTAGTTTTCTCTTATTTTAACAAATTAAATTCAAGTGCAACACATAGGATATTTCATTCTCATCTGCCCCCAAACAAGAATTGGTTCTGTAAGAATTTTATGTGTGGCCTTTCATCTTAAGTGAGATGTAAGGCAAAACCAAAGACCTATTGGGACATAAAATATGGCAAAACATATATGAGAACAAATAAAAGTGCTTGTAGAAGAGATGTATTGAGTGGTCTGTCAAAATGAAGACTGTAAGTCACATAATGGATATAAAACATGTCATATAGTGTAATAAACAACTGATTCAATATACATTTCTTCAGGTTTGATAGATAAAGTATGCCAAATTTGGTATAGTGCTAGTGTCATGTAACTAAAGGCATAATACAATAAAACTTGGTCCAACATATATCACAAGGGATTGTTTGATAGGAAAATGGACATAATTCTTGTAAGCCAGGTTGCTCACTGTTAATTTTTGTGTTCAACCAGAAATGGAACAAGAAGTAAAAAACATGTTACAGAGACTGATTTTGATAACTTCAGCCCTTTAATACTGAAGAACACATAAAATACACGTCTAACCTATCAAAGAATTCTTCCTAGAATTAAGCTCTGGGAGAAGGTTGCTGGAATTCCAAAAGGGGTTGTCATCAACTCCTCTCTCTCCCTAAATCTGTCTCTTTCTTGAGAGAGAACATTGGTCTCTGCAGTTTATTTATTTATTTATTTATTTATTTATTTATTTATTTATTTATTTATTTATTTTATTAGATTTATATACCGCCCTTTCCCGAAGGACTCAGGGCGGTTTACAGGGTATTTAAAACAACCAGTACAAAAGTTAAAAACAAATTTAAAAAGATTAAATTATCCCTAAAATTAAAAAACCCCAGTTAAAAATTCTCAACCTGTGCCGGAGAGCTCAAAGAGCCAGGTCTTCAGGTCCCGGCGGAACGAACGAAAATCAGGGGCAGTCCTGAGCTCCACAGGCAGCTGGTTCCAGAGGGCAGGCGCACCCACAGAGAAGGCCCTTCCCCTGGGTGTTATCCGCTGACAGTCTTTTATCGGCGGCACCCTGAGAAGACCCTCCCTGTGCGAGCGCACTGGACGAAGGGAGCTTGATGCTGGCAGCAGGTGTTCCCTCAGATATCCTGGACCCAAGCCATTCAGGGCTTTATAGGTCATCACCAGCACCTTGAATCTGAAGTTGACATTTCCTTCCTTCCTTCCTTCCTTCCTTCCTTCCTTCCTTCCTTCCTTCCTTCCTTCCTTCCTTCCTTCCTTCCTTCCTTCCTAGATTATAATAACTGTAAAAAATTATCTAGATCCAGCAGCAAATTGAATCATAAAGTAACAATGCAAAATACAACTGATGTTGAGAATTTGAACAAAAGATTATGCTTCATCTACTCTTATTTTGATTCCATTTATTATCAACCATCATAGCCCTAGCTGCTTTTTTCAAAAACTGTGCACATGTTATGCAAAGACACATTGTAGTTTGCTGTAATTCAAAGTAAAGTAGTAAAAGATATCTAGGTACCTATAATATTCATAATAATTGAACTTTTGACATGGTTGAGGAGGAGGTGTGTATTGAATGTGTATTGAAATATATTGAATGGTCAGAAGGCAGATGGAGACACTTAACATTTAACTGGATTTCCCAGTTGTTTTTTCATAAAAGCCTCCCTCATAAAACTCCTGCAAATATAAATTGCTGAAATACGGTTGCTAGATTCCTCTCACACAACAATATATTGCAATTAAAATTCTGTCACCTACCTCTACTTGAGATATGAGGTTGTTTTCTGCTACTTTACACAGTTAGGAGCTTTTTAAAATTCTGAATCCATTTGTCAATAGCCATAACATATAATCATGACAGCAGCATCAAGAAGGTAGGAAAATGGATATTGGGCATGTGTTGCAATTCTAACAAGCAGAAGTAGGTTAAATGGACACACACCTTTTGTTAGTTTTAGCTAATAATTTGTGGTGACCCTATGGCCTGGCTGCTGGTGACTAATACTACACTAATTTACATGTTATAGTATTACTAATAGAGAACATAGATGTTCCAAGTACACTATAGCACAGGGGTGTCAAACTCAATTTCATTGAGGGCCGCATCAGCATTGCGGTTGCCCTCAGGGGGCTGGGTGGCCTACTGGGTGGGCGTGGCTAGAGTGCGTATGGCCTACTGGGTGGGCGTGGCCAGCTCTACATCATTCGCATCAAGGGTGCCTATGGGGGCCTGGGCAGGAGTGGGACAGATCTGAGGGTCCCTGGCAGAAGGAGGGTCTCTGGGCCAGGGCCAAGGCAGAGGGGGCCGTTCCCTCACTGTTTCCAGGATGGCTTCGTGGGCCACATGAAACCACTTCGCGGGCCGGATCTGGCCCCTGGGCCTTGTGTTTGACATGTCTGCTATAGCATAAAATGATACAAGGGCCTCTACTCTAATCTGAGTGGATGTAGCAGGCAGATCAGTCAACAAGACTGAGCCTTTCTAATAGGTAGAACAGAACAGAATAGAATTCTTTGTTGGCCAAGTGTGATTGGACACATAGGACTTTGTCTCCGGTAAATAAGAACTCAGTGTACATGCAAGCAACATATGATAATCATGATCATCATAATAAAATGCAATCATCTTAAATCATAAGATACAACACTGAGTGATAGTCATAGGTTACTAAAGAAGGTATAAGCTTGAGGAAAAGGCGTATTGAGTAAAGAGTCTGAGGAAGATCTATAACCTGAATAAGCAGATTATAACGAGAGAAGATCCTCCTTAGTTCTCATAAAGATAAAGTGAGGGAGAAGAAAAACTACTCAGACATCCAAGATTCTGTTATTATAACCTTATAATAAAAATAATATTAATGTGTGCAACTGTTTTCCTAGACTAGTCTTCCTTGGAGGGCTGACAGCCTTAGAGCCAAGCTGTCCTAAGTCTCATTATGGCAAAGATGGACATGACCATAGTCTAATTTCTCACACCTTCTAAAAACAGTTTAGAACTTCTGGCAAAAGTGATAGGTCTCTTCCCCACTATTTCATCTTTGATCTTCCAAACTGGGAGATTATATGATCTTTCCATCCTGGAAGATTCACAAGTTGATTATTTTTCAAATTTTGGCTTCTTCTCATAGCTAAGCCCAGTTATAGTTTCTTAGGATTGAGTTAAATCACACTAATTCACCTTGAAACAGTGTCTTGATTTGGACATTGCCAATGATTCAGTTTGAGAAAGATTCTCTACTAGGAAATAAAATTACTTAGCTTTATGTTTCAGATTCATTTAGCCAATTTGGAAAAGAACATTTGCTTGTGTGCAGTTCATCTGCAGAAGGTCTTCAAATATCTGAACTGGAATGGCATGGCTGCAATTTGGGTAATAATGATGATAATGATGATGATGGTGATGATGATGATAAATAATAATAATAATAATAATAATAATAATAATAATAATAATAATAATAATAATAATAATAATAAGAAGAAGAAGAAGAAGAAGAAGAAGAAGAAGAAGAAGAAGAAGAAGAAGAAGAAGAAGAAGAAGAAGAAGAAGAAGAAGAAGAAGAAGAAGAAGAAGTAGTAGTAGTAGTTGGAAGGGACCTTGGAGGTCAGCTAGTCCAACACCCTGCTCTGGCAGGAAACCCTATACCATTTCAGACAAATGGCTGTCCAGTCTCTTCTTAAAAACTTCCAGTGTTGGAGCATTCACTGCTTCTGGAGGCAGGTTGTTCCAGTGGATAATTGTTCTAACTGTCAGGAAGTTTCTCCTTAGTTCTAGGTTGCTTCTCTCCTTGATTAGTTAATAGGGTAATCCTTTGTCAATATGAAATGCCCCTAAGAGCTACAGTACTTCAGTAGTTTTATACCTGCAAGGAGGGGAAAATGACTTAATGGTGTTACAGCACCATTCAAAATTCCCTCCCAGAAAGAAGAAATAATTCTTTCCTTATTTAGATTACATGCATTTGAAAATCCTTGTCGCATTAGGGCAATGTCGCTGTTTTTGCTGCTGTTGTACAGTTAACACAGCTGCTGTTCTGGAACTTATTCCTGAAATATTTCTCAGCTATTTAAAAAAGGAAATGAATGCTGAATGTAATTATTTCAGATTAACAGCTGGTGGGGGACCCAGAAAAATGGACAAAAAAACCTAATACATAAAAACCTGATCAAAGAAAACCTACAGCAGTGCGCAAATCTGGCATGCCTGGGATTTTCTTGCAATTGCTCATGTGCCCACTTGGCCTAAAGCTATGAACTCAAATAAAAAGGATGTCACTCTGTATTTCTTTTCATGAAAATATCTCTGTGATCTTCTTGTCTAATCTCAGGGCATCTCTGAAGCACTGTGGTTTCTAGCATCAGAAAACAATTTATAGGACACACAGTGGGAGAAGGCTCTATTTGTTTATTGAATACCCAATTTGAGTAAGTTTGTATTTCACACTGTATATCATCGGCTAACATTGTATCATTCATATGCCATGAATGCAAATTTATCACCAATGATTACACTTATTTATTGCATTAGAAATGCTTTGAATTTTGTTCACCTGTGGAGTACTTCATAAACTTGTTGGGGTGAAAAACTGTTCTTCCTATTTTATTTTATTTTTACTATGATGTTCCAATGTCAGCTTTAAAGAAAAATAAAAAAGGGAATCATACAAGAGATATAAAAATTTTCCAAATGATAAAAAGATAGATCACCTAAAAGAGAAGAAAACATCAAACCAATCCATCAATAATCCCATTATTTTAGTCCTAGCAATTAACAAGGCAGCAAAAGGTCATCTGAGCTGAACTTGGCCATTTTCATAGTGGAAAGAAAATAAGCAATGTGATTTTCTTCCAATCCTTTTTTTCAATCAGAGTCATTTAGATCAAAGTGCTAAGCGAATAGACAGCCCAACACAATACAAGTTGGAAAAGTAAGGATCATACCACTGTATTTTCTTCATCTCACAAAGTCCCTAACCTGAGAAGACATGGGCCTACAATAGAATCTTTTTGGAGATCCAACATCTACTGCCAAATTGTCCAAAAGGTGCTTTTTCAAAAGGCACCTGGACTTTGTTTTTCCTTGAAGACATTTTGCTTCTCATCCAAGAAGGTTCTTCAGGTTTTTTTATTAATAAATTTTATTAAACAAATTTTAAATAAAAAAACAAGAACATTATTAAAAAGTACTGAAAAGTGCATCAAATAGAAAAACACCAAAACATCCTAGACACCAAAAAAAAAACAAACAACAACATTAGACAGGACCGGGGAGTGTAATACTACCCCTAATTTCTTATTCTCGTGCATCCCAGGCTAAGTAACCTTTAATTACCAAATATTAGAAATCTATAATTGAGATTCTATACCTCAAATAGTAATACACAATCATCTGGTATTTCCCCCGTTGAGTTTAAATATTCTATTTTGTAACCATGAATACCAGGAGTCCCAACTTTTATTGTAAAGTGATTCACTTTTCCCTTTGAGAATATATGTCATTCGATCTGACTCTGCGCATAGTAATACTTTCTCTATTACTTGATAGTCCATTGGGATTTCCATCGTCTTCCAATATTGCGCATAAGTCATACGCGCCGCTGTTGTAATATGTATTACTAGATACCAAACATTTTTTGGTACTTCTTGTGGCTTCATCCCCAAGAGGAAAATAACTGGGTCCAATTGAAGATCATATCCTGTTATTTGAAATAACCAATTTTTTGTATTGGTCCAGTAACGCCTAACCTTTGGACAAGTCCACCATTGACGGTAGAAAGTGCCCCTGGCAGAATCACATTTCCAACATTTGTCATTTGCTTCTTCAGTTTTGACTGAATGTGGAAGATGGAAGGATTTTTATTCCTTGAAATCATCTGGTTGTTAGCACTCTTTGAGTGTTCATCATTCAGTCAGAACTGAAGAAGCTTCTTGGATGAGGAGCGGAACGTGTTCAAGGAAAAACAAAGACCAGTTGCCTTTCGAAAAATCACCTTTGGGACAACCATGATCTCCATGACTGAGAATCTCCATAAACATCTGTTGCCAAACCTCTTTTAAGACCTAAAATGATCCAGTATTGGCTAAAAGAACCACACTGACTTTCCTCTCCCCATTTGGCATTTATTTCTACTGTCTGAAGTTGAAGCAAGCACAATAACTCCTTTGTGCTCCCTGCTAACTATATTTATGCTTTGTGCTTGAGTTGTAATACAATGCAGTTTAAGTGCATGTTGTCCTGTTTATATTTTTATTGTTCTTGCTATTGTTTGTAATTGTTTTTCATAGATATATTATTGGGTTTTAACTATAACAATCTCCTGTGCCTGGTGTACAGTGTGTTGTCTTGGTTTACATTTTAACAAGAAAAAAAAGGACAGTGATAATTAATTAATAGTCGATAATGATTAAATTTGATAATTCCATAATGAATATATTAATTAATAATACATTTCTTTGATCTTCCCTTCTCCAATTTGTATTTTCCTTCTTCAACCTTAGCCAAAATATAATTCTAAATATTTTCAATATATAAATGATTAGGTGTAGGCATTTTTTTACATTTATACAAATAATAATAATCTTTATATATAACATTTTTTTCAGCTTATATTATTCTCATAACCACCATCTCATTAGTTCAGCATACATCCTATTTTTATAATTTTTGTTCGCTTAGGTTCCCTTATATTCAATCCAATTCTTCAGTCATAATTTCTTCATATTAGTCATCTCACTGTCTAAATTTTCCCATTTATGTACATCATCCTAATATTTTATGTCATGCATTATAAAAATGCTAAACTTTTTATCTGTCTTATGGTATCTAGATATAACATTTTTAATCAGTTTATATTTTACTTATATATTAATAAAAGTTACATCGACCTACTATTTTAACATTTAATATATTATAAAACATACTATATTACTTAATTCTCATTATCCTTCTTGTTATAAGGCCCCTTTATGTTCAAAATTCTCTGTCCTTTTAGCCACATTCAAACAAATGTCATGTAATAGTCCATCTGGTAGGGCGAGTCAAATCTCTTGTATCTGTCTCTGATCTTCTTTTGCCAAGTAATTTTCCAAGTTGATGTAATCCACTTACCCAACAGTTCCTGTATTTTTACAAATGTTGTTGGGAATACAAAAGATGAAGTAAGTAAGATAAATTCTTTCTGTCCCCAAACTTTAAGAGTTCTGCTAATAATTCCATTTTTCTTGTTGTGTCAAATTGTAATTCTTTTCCTTTGTTATTTCATCAATTTGATCATACTCTTCTAGTTTGCAATCTACTGTCTGATTTGTTTGTTCCTTTGTTGTTATTTCCTGGGTATTTTTTAATTGTAGTTTTAGATTCGAAATACACTTATTTAAATCCTCAAAGTTGTCTCAAATTTCATCATGGTTTGATTCTATTGTCATTTATATTTGTCCTAACATTACATATATTTCCTCCGGGAAAGTATTTATCTTGCCTTGAAGTATTGCTTCTGGAGGCCCTTGATTTTCCAGGCTAAGTCCTTCAGGAGAAAATATTGAATGTGGCATCCTGTCATTTTTTGTTACATATGTGATATCCATGTTGTCTCCCCCCCCTTCAAATAATCTTTCATCAATGTTTTAATTCAAAAGTCAATTTATCAGTCAGTCAAAATTACAGATTCAGTATATTAAGCCACTTTAAATCCTTCCAGCAAATTCTCCTCTAAAGGATTAGCCAAAAAGTCAAAGGGTTTTTTTTCCATTAACAGTTCTTAAATTTAAGCAACAGTCCAGGTGTTGTGGGGTTTTTTTTCCTTTCAAACACTTTTTAATCTTATAGCTGGCTCTTCCTTTGTTCCCAGCTGTCTTCAAGGTTATTTGCAATTCAAAGGAACAACTTTTTCTTTGTTTCTGGGCATTCTGCCAATTTCTGAGGCCTTATTGTTAGTGTTCTATTCTCTGGTTCTCCACTAGATGTCAGCAGTTATTTCTTTTTTCAGTTTTTCTTTCCATCAAAAAGTTATTTTTGTTATATATTTTTATAATTCCATCGGATATTTTAGGGTATAATCTTGACAGTTTTTTAGTTCCTAGATTTGTCCAGACTGAAATATTTTAAATCAAATTTTAGTATATGTCTTTCAACCTTTTATGTTAATTTTCCGCTTCCGTCTGTAAGGGAACCTTCACTTCTGGAGGTTTTCTTGCTTTTTGGATCTTTTCAAGGATTTAAATAGTAGATAAAAGAAAGAAGATCAGTACTCTCACCAATTCCAAGCACGCTATTCACCGATGTTTAAGTTCGTCCTCTGGGACTTAGGCTGCAAGCAGCTTGGGCTAGAAGCTGATCTCACACTAGCCTTTCTCCTGTCGGATTCGGAGGGCTTTCCCCAGATCAAATAAAGAAATTGCCATCACTTCATGATTGACGGGGTGCCCCTCCTTCACAGTCACCTCTCCGGGGCAACTTCAGATCCATCTAGGGTTCCCCAAGCAGGAAGAAATTAGCTGTGGGAAGCGGAGATCCGCTCTCGCATGGCCATGCGCTGCAAATGCAAAAAACAGAAGTCTGTTGTTTGTAATTGTTATAAGCTGCCCATATGTAACAGAATCTTGCAAGTCTGAAAGAACTTCTCCCCTACTCTGCCTTTACTTTTCAGAGAACTGCTTTTTGAAATGCTTTTTCTACCCCCATCCCTCCTTTGGATTTTGTTTAAAAGACAATTGTCTACATTGCAGCTTTTCCTCCTGTCTCTCAAATCATTCTCACTGGCTATTATAACAACCTTGTGAGCTGTCAAGCAAATGGTATCATTGCTTCTTTTCTGTTTATTTCTGTGAATTGAAGCAGTACCATAGCAACTTGCATTGGGTAGGATGTACCTATGGTGCTATGAGGTCAGTTTGACATTGTCATCTAAGATTATTATTTTTAATGTTATCCTTGTGAATATGATTCTACTTGGAGAGCTCCAGTTTCACCAATAGTGCTTCACTGTATCCAAGCAACATGAAAGCAATATTTAAAAAGGGCAGCAAAGTTTTACTGTGCCTAAAGTGGATATTTCTGCCTTGTTAAAATGGGTTAATTGCATCAGAGTTAGTGATGAATCACTGATCATTATTAAGAGAGGAATACTTTCTTGATATTTCAGAAACCATTTTGTGGGTCGTAGCAAGAAAGTGCCAGGATTCGTATGTTTAATTAAAAAAATAAAATCAGAAATATCTTTGTTTAGACAACTATGATTATTCTTTTGATTTCATTTCATATTTCTTTCATTTATTTATTTATTTAAACATTCCTATGGCTACTCATCTTAGAACACAATTCTGGACAGCTCACAACAATAAATCCTGAACCACAAAAACAATAAAAACATAAAACAAAAACTAGCACCTCAGCCATTCCCATGGTTGTTGCCTCAACACCCAACCAAAGTCATTTTCATTCTACCCCAGTGCCTGGGTAAAAAAAAAAGTCTTTATGGTATTGAGGTTAAACGGGGAGGCTACCGGATCATCAGGGAAGAAGGTATGTTCCCTAAGGTTGGGGCAGCCACAAAAAGGCACACTTCCAAGCCCCCACATTGTAGGGAAATGACCTGGAGAATGCCTACCCTACCCAATCTGATAAGCTAGGCCAGGAGTAGGCAACCTTGGCTCTTTTATGACTTGTGGACTTCAACTCCCAGAATTGCTAAGTCAGCATGGCTGGTTCAGGAATTCTGGGTATTGAAGTCCACAAGTCATAAAAGAACCTGGGTTGCCTACCCCTGAGCTAGGCAGATACTGTCAGAGATAGAAAATCTCACAAATAACCTGGTCATGTGTCCTTCATGATAACCAGCACCTTCAGTTATACGCAGAAGGAAACTAGGAGTCAATGTAGCTCGCACAGCTGTAATGTGGGTGAAACATGAAGCATCTTAGTATGATGTGTACAGCTGCATTTTGGACCAGTTGTATCTTCCAAGTGGTCTCCGAGGGCAGCCCAATGTAAAGTGGATTGTGGTAGTCCATGTGGGAAGGGACTAAAGGTATGAGTGACTCCCAGCTCAGGAAAAAGTCCAATTGGCACCAAGACAAATCTATGCAAAGCCCACCACCAGGCACAGCTGCCATTTGCCTGTTGAGTAGAAGCCTAAGTCCAGGAGGACATGCAAATTGTGTATCTGTTTAGTCTGGGAAGTGAAACACCATCCAGAGTTAAAGAGAGGCAAAACTCCAATCTCACTCCATCTTGCCAGGGTTAAGTCGAAGTTGGTTCCTCTCCATCCAGATTCTCACAGCCTCCAGGCATAGCTATAAAGGCAATGGTGGAAATGTATCACTGGATGTCAATAGCATACTGATGATACTGCACCCTGTCAATCAAGTGCACCTAGTGGTTTCATGTAGATGTTAAAGAGGAGAGGCAAAAGAACCAATCCCTGAGGGCCCCACCTTGCAAGGGCCTAGGTTTTGAGCTCTGCCCCCACAACATTAACTAGAACTAGCCATATAGAAAGGAGAACCACTGCAAATCAATGCCTCTCTCTCCCACCCACCTACCCCATAGCTGAACCAGAAGGATACCATGGTTGATGGTATTGAATGCAGTACAATACAGTGAGACATGTATAGATCTGTACAGTGGAGAAACAAAACAACCACTTCACAAATGCATGGCACAACATAGGAAAACAAATCCGTCAGGACAAGATTCAGCGGACTATTTGCATTTAAAAGACAAAGGTCACTCTTTTGAAGACAGCAAAGTCCACATTATAGATACAGATTACTGCTAGTTTGAAAGAGGAGTCAAAGAGGCCATCTAACATTAAGACTGAACACCCCTCTCTCATCAGAGGGGGGAGGTTTATATCCATTTGAACTATTTAGGTGACTTCAAGGGCATAGATAAACCTCCAAGTTGCCTCAACGACTCTCAGAAAGAGTACTAATGACCAGATGACTGCAAGGAATACAAATCCTTCCATCTTCCATCATTCAGTTAGAACTGAAAAACTTCTTGGATGAAAAGCAAAATATCTCCAAGGAAAAACAAAGTCCAGGTGCCTTTTGAAAAAGCATCTTTGGCACAACCATGACCTGGATGACTGAGAATCTGCATAGACATATTTAACGGTACTGAGAGAGCCAGAAGAACCAAAATGGTTGCCACACCCCTGTCTCAAGCCCTCCAAAGGTCATCCATTATTTTGGATTGCATTGCTTTGCATTGCATTGCATTGCATTGGATGCCACATGACTCCAAGCAATTCTGAGCAGCTCATAATACAGCTAATAATATAAAAATGATATTATAGCAATACAGACAACAAAAATAGGCAAAACAAAGAAAAAGAATAACCTGTAAGAAGGTGAACTAGCAAATGCCCAATGTAGGGGATCTCAGCAATCTCCTACACTGAGCAAAAGGGGTACCAAACATTTTAGTCCAAGGCCTGAAGGAACTGCCAGGTCTTTATTACTCCTCAGAATATTAACAGGGTGGGATGTTCTAGATTTATCTAAATTCATCTAGAGTTCAGGGGAACCTCATTCCAGACACTGCAACACACAAGGCATATTTCTTGAGTCCTGACATATGACATTGTTTAACTGAGGGAACCTGAAGCATGCCAATCATGTCAACTTTAATTGTGAGATAGATGCCATGGAAACTGTCATTCCCTAAAATAACAAGGCTGTGTGGCTGCAGAGTATTATCAGTCCTAACAAGCACCTTGGTAACCAGTGCAGCTTGTGAAGCAAAGGTGTCACATGAACTTACAAAAGCATGCCCGTAACTGGCATTCTTGATCAATTAAAACATCTGAGTGGTCTTTAATGGCAAGTAGAACACATTGCTTGGAAGTGAATAAGCATGAGTAATGATTTGTAGGTCTTCCTGATTAGGAATGAGTACAACTGTGTAAAGGCCTTGAGCAGGAGCTGTGAGTCCATGAAGACCTCCATATTGTACATCACCATGAATGGGGAAGTGCAACATCATCCAAGATCAAATATGGAATGTCTAGCAAAGCAGATGACCCCAAGATGCATTGTCACTGAGTAAGACTGAATCAGAGACAGTTCCTCTCCATTCAGGTCCATACAGTCTCCAAGCATTGGGATAGGACTTTGATAGTCTGAAGTAAAGGTGCAGAGATAAAGGAATTTGGGGGCACATACTTAACTAGCCCTGCACACAAACATTTGACATATTTATTGGCCATTCTGTGTCTGAATGTGGATTAGCATCAACTTGAAGCTGAGCCTATGTATTATGGATATGAATACATAGGTATAAGACTTTTTTTAGACCAAAGCAGGATTTATCTTCTATAAACCTCCTATAGTAAGTTTTTTCAGCAACCATATTCATTAGATAGGTCTATTTAGGAGAATTCTCAGCTGCCCCTTCACATACTTCATTATCTAGATATCTGCTACCAGAAAAGAACTGACTGATTCTATAATAAATTCATTCTGAGATTCATAGGAACTCATATAATCATCCATTCATACCTTCCTAATTAAGTGCAAATACAGCAATGGAGTAACTCAGATGTTCTCAGGCTGTGCATATATAGCTGCAAGTAAAGGAAGTGTTGGGAACAAGCCATCGGTAACCATTCATGTGAAAATGATCAGTATATCACTAGTGTTGTTCTTAGAAGCTGTGTATATTGTTCAGAAATATATTTCACAATTAATACACATTATATGAGCCACAAATATATTTACAGGTAATAGCTTTACTTCCAATTCAGTGCAGGAATAAAAATGACTCTCATCTTATCTTAACTCAAGCATTGTCTGGTTTGTAATATCAATTGGGGGATTTTCATCAATTGATCATACTTTTCCTTTTGGTCTCATGCACAATGACTCCCTGAGGGTAGCAGATATGTGTGAGCACTAGCAAAATGTGATGGAAATAAAGATTTAGTTCGTAGTGTTCATATTTTTTACCCTATTAACTGGAAAATCATGATTCCTGATGAATGATTATATCTCCTTTATGCTAGTTCTGCTTTGCTGATCCCAAGTGGTTATGGAGGAAGCCTGTGTCCCAAATTCCAATTTGCTACTATGCTGAAATACCATTATCTCCACACAAAATGGCAATATAATAATGTAGAAATGCAGAATGTAGGAATTCAAATATTCTCTGTGCAGGGGATGATATTCAGATGATTGAGTCCTATCTTGAACAGCTTTTCTTTCCTATACTTCTTCTAAGTAATAGCGCTGGGGGAAAAACTTAAAAGTTCATCTATTTCAGACGATAATACTGAGATTAGTTCTAAAAATGCTATAAGCAACTAGAAGTGTCTGCCTGTCTACCCAAATAATACCTCTGCATTATAATTTAATGAAGGTGACTCATGTACCTTGAATTTAAATTCCTAGTGTAGTCTCTTTTAGCATTCATTGGTATGAACTGAGGTTTCAAAAATTTAAAGATCTTCCGTAATACATAATATAGTAGGTAAGTCAACAATAGTACCTCTGTAGCATCAAAACAAATTAGCCAGTAATGTAGCAATGGTCAACATACAATTCTGAACTGCTTTTTGGTTCTCTTCCTTCCCCTCATCATGCTCCTAAGATTCATAACAATGCATATGGATTTGGAAAATTCAAATGAACAAGGTTCACATTAAATGCAAGCCTTGAATTTTTTTTCTCTTTCTTCCAACTTATCCTTCCTATTCCTTAAGCAAACTATTTTGAACTTTTCAATGTTTAAATTCAGTCTCTGTCTTTTCTTTTTCATGGGTTGGACTGAAAATTATAGCAAATAAATAAATTCATTTTTTTCTCCTTATCCAAAATTTCTAATGCATTTGTAATATTCCAAGTAAAAAGATAGTAGCATTTGCTAAAAGAAAGAAGAATGTTCATTTTCTAGCTGAACCCTGAAACTGCATTTACCCCCAATCAATAACAGCATCAGAAACCAGGCAGAAATAGAATTAACCAATATTTCCATTTTCTACACCTGCTGATCAAGCTGATCTACTCATCATTTTTAATTTTATGCTACTCTTTATATTGATTTCTTCCTGCTTATGATTGCTATGAAAAAAAATCTATGGGCAGCTCTGAATTAATATATTTTATGCATGCGATAATAAGTGACGCTGAAATCCTGGAGATCCTATAGAAGAAAAATAATTTGAGGATCTGAACTATATCAAAGACCATGATTAAGATAGTGAAAGGATTTGTTTGATGCATAACCCGCCTTTTCTCTAGGACCACAAAACAGCTTACATGGAGATCCTCCTTTGTTGTATCTCAGCAATCCTGTAAAGTAAGCTGGCCCAAGAGAATGGGTGGATCCACAGACATCCAGGAAGTTCTGTAATTCTAGTCCAACACTGTAAGTAACATATAACACTAGAAATGGTATAGGGTTTCCTGCCTTAGCAGGGGGTTGGACTAGATGACCTCCAAGGTCCCTTCCAACTTATTATTATTATTATTATTATTATTATTATTATTATTATTATTATTATAAATACTGTATTAAATGGAAATATTCTAAGACTGAATTGTAAAGTGGGAGAAATGTTAATGGAGCTCCTGCTACTGTTTGTAAAGTGGGAGAAATGTTAATGGAGCTCCTGCTACTGTTTGGATACCTGGAGCTATCACTCCTATCCTTGCATTCATGCAAATACAAATCATTTTACATTTCAGCCATGGAATTTCCAGTTCACACCTTAGAGGAAATGGTTGTGAATCAATGCTCTAGATTTGGAAAGCAGCCATAAAAGTCAAGATCTATAGAACAGGTGAAAGAAAGAGAAGAAGGATAGCATACAAGCATACTGGCTTTCTTCTAAGCTCTACAAATTGATGGCATAAAATACAGTCCTGTTGATAAACGATTCAATATCAATGTCTTAGAGTTTGAAACTTGCAAACTCAGTCTAATATTATCACATTGGATCTCTTCTTAAAGTTTATCTTCAGCTCTAAAATCATGAGCAACTCACCTCCTTACACATACAGTATGTACCCTTTGGTTTGTTTATTCAAGAAAACATGAAATATGCTTTTGCAGTAAAGGTGGGGGTCAAATCCTGCATGACAAGGAAAAAATGCCTCTGGTGCATCTCAGAAGTGAGGAACTAGGCTGGTACATTTCAGTAATTCCTGCAAGTAAACAGATTTTGAAAAATATCATCTATAACATTGAACAGTAATCTAATAATAATAGGGTGTAATGTAATATTCTGCCAGGATTTTTTTTATAATTCCCCTTTGATTTACCTAGCCCAGGAAGCCTGTTCTGTAAATTGTGTTGTTTATTTTATAAGTGGTTACATATTTATTCTATGTTGACTTTACACATTTAATTAATTTTCCTTGGCTTTCCTTTAGAGATAGTGTAATTGGTTGGAGTATTAAAGGAAATGTACTCTGTGGGACCCCTGAGAGAATGCAACTGCCTTCTTCAGACAGGTAGAGAACAGGCAATGTGCAAAGAATCAAGCTGACACAACAGATAAAAGAATTGGTTTGATGAAATAGCAAATATCCCCATAGATAACTGGGAAGTAGCAGATGTAAAGATGAGTGAGGGTTGGGGTGGTCCAGGTTAATATGATAATTTCCCATTTTTCAGCAACTTTTAAAGGGGAGTGCTACTTTTTTTTACATTCAGACCATTCTGGTGAGAGAAGTTCCCTGAGGATGGACTCTAGAATGAGTCCAAAAGCTTGGGAGACTAAATCTATGATCCTGGTGATTGTATCACCAGGATCTGGCCAGATTGGATCTGTCAAAAAAACAATTCAGCTCTGGAGTGCAGCTATGGGACAACCCAAATAAATTCAACAAGAATGAAGCTTGGATAAATGATGTGGATAAAAATAAAGAAGAAGCTGCAATGAAATAATTTGTAATAACAGAACAAATGGTGGAAGAAAAGACAATCGGATAATGAAAGATCCAGCAAAAGGAGCATGATCAGGCAACTACAGATTAATTACCTGCTTACCAAAAACTTTCAAATTGCTAACTGCTGTAGTATTTAGCAGAGTTGGAAGGGACCTTGGAGATCTTCTAGTCCAGGGGTGTCAAACTGCTGTCCTGCGGACCGGATGCGTCATGCGCAAGCTGCGCCCACCCCGGCAATGGCAAAACCGTCCCGATATGTTGTGCGACGTCATGTGACATTGCAAGTTTCACATGTCTGTTCTAGTCCAACACCCTGTTCAAGTAGGAAACCCTATAACATTTCAGATAAATGGCTGTCCAATCCCTTCTTAAAAATTTCCAGCGTTAGAGCACCTACAGCTTCTGGAGGCAGTTCCACTGATTAATTGCTTTAACTGTGAGGAAATTTTTCCTTACTTCTAGGTTGGTTCTCTCTTTGATTAGTTTTTATCCATTGCTTCTTGTCTTGCCTTCAGGTTGCTTTGGAGAATAGTTGACCCTCTTTTCTTTGTGGCGGCCCCTGAGATATTGGAACACTTAGATGCAGTCCAACAGCATTTAGGTGAAAACAAGCTTTTTCCACTTGAGAAGAAAGGATGCTGCCCAAACAGCAGAGGAACAAAAAAAATCAGCTCATAATTGACATGATTCTGGAAAACTGAAGAGAAAGAAGACCAACTTGAATGTAGCATGGATGGATTACAAAAAGGCACTCAATTCCTTGCCACATGATTGGATAATCAAGTACCCAGAAATAACAGGTAACAGGACTGAATAAGTCAGGCCATGGCTATCAAACATCCAAAAAAAAATCTTCCATGCTACCCTACTCCTTTACATGGATAATTTGAAACTGCATATAAAAACACAATCTGAAATAGAATTCCTGCTCAACACTATCCATATATACAGCCAAGACATTGCAATGGTGTTTGGACTGGCCAAATGTGCTACTCTTAGTTGGAAAAATAGTGAGAACTGAAGGTCTGGAAGAAGAGGATTACTACAAATACCCAGGGTTATGTGATCACCATTTGTGACTTTCTGACTTTCTAATTCAATGGGGAAGCCAGATTCATTTAATTACTGTATTACTAGCTTTACAACTATTGCTACCAAGGTGGTAAAATGGAGCAAAGCTCACTTAACAACTGTCTTGCTTAACAACAGAAACTTCTGATGGCAAGCTATTCCACTGATTAATTGTCTTCACTGTTAGGAAGTTTCTCCTTAATTCCAGGTTGCTTCTCCTTGATTAGTTTCCATCCATTGTTTCTTATCCTGCCCTCTGGTGCTTTGGAAATAAGTTGACCCCCCTCTTCTTTGCGGCAGCCACTCAAATACTGGAATATGTACTTCTTCAAATACTGGAATACCTCTCAAATACTGGAACACAGTACATACTTGGAAGTATTGGAAGTTGAGAAGCCCATTAATAGTTGCTTCTTATAAGCAACCTAAAGTCTTCAAGTAGAGGACATAGCATCTTGATGAAGATGTAGAATAAATGAATGAATTCTCCTTTGAATAAAAGTTTCCTTCTTATGTCCATGTTACTTGCTTGGCAAAACTATGAAAGGGATTTCCTTACATCTTTCCCTAGGATGTCCTTAGATCTTCCAATCTAATCTACAATCCTGGAATTTCCTGGGGATCTCTCACAAAAGAATTAATCGTGTTCAGAGCTGCTTAGATCAGTCAAGATTAGTTACATCCTGTCACCTATTGTGACCCAGAGATCTAAATCTGTCAGTACCTAGATGGAACATTTTTCCCACACCATGTGTGTGTGTGTGTGTGTGTGTGTATGTGTGTGTGTGTGAATGTAAAGGTAAAGTTTCCCCCGCACATGCGTGCTAGTCGTTTCCAACTCTAGGGGCCGGTGCTCATCTCCATTTCAAAGCTGAAGAGTCAGCACTTGTCTGAGGACGTCTCCATGGTCATGTGGCTGGCATGACTAGATGCCAAAGGCACACGGAACGCTGTTACCTTCCCACCATAGTGATCCCTATTTTTCTACTTGCATTTTTATGTGCTTTCGAACTGCTAGGTTAGCAGAACCTGGGACAAGTAGCAGGCGCTCACTCTGTTATGCGGCACTCGGGATTTGACCCGCCAAACTGCCAACCTTCAGATCAACAAGCTCAGCGTCCTAACCCACTGAGCCACAGTGTCCATATATATATATATACAAGTTGACTATGTCCTGTGGATAAGCCCTGAGTCGGGCCAAAACAGGAATGAAAGAGTTAATTAGCAAGGTCCACTCAAAAAGCCTTGACAAATACTTAAACATATATATATATATATATATATATATATATATATATATATATATATATATATATATATATATATATATATATGGTTTCTAGTTATTATCGATTGGTCTTCTGTAAGCATTTTACAGTGAGGTTATAAAACAATGTCAAAGAATAAAAGGAAGCCATGAAAACTAGCAATGGGAATTGGTAAAAAAGCAACCGTTAGGACTGGAATGCTAGCCAAGAAGAGATCATTGATAGAATCTGTGCCACTTCAATTAACATTTTCTTTGATCATCCCAAGTGATCACCTCCATGAAGACTGTAAGAGCTTGGAGGCTGGTGTAACTGAGTTGTTTAGAATTTTGTGTTATAATACTGTATGTTGGACTTTGAATCTGGTTTAGTTGCAAAGAAGCAACCAGTGTAGTAATATAGTTGACGAGCCAGTTAATAACCTGGCCATTGTTATCCAGCATTAATTGTATCTTCTGAATCAGTATCAGGAACCATATTATTGCATGAATTGTGATAGCCTAACTCAAGGGTGTTAACTGCTGGCCCGCAGGCCAGTTGCATCATGTGGAAGCCGCATCCACCCCAGCTCCAGCAATGCAAAAAAAGTCACAATATGTTACAACACATCACGTGATGCAGCGAGTTTGACACCCATGGCCTAACTCTTCCTTTACAGTTGGCTACTTAAGTTTAATGAAAGAAGGTGCCCTATAAATGAAACAGGTTTCTGGCTGGGAGATTTTTCATTTTCATTTCACTGAAAACGATGTTATAAAACCTCCTACTCTTTCAAATAGCCTGTAAAGGGTATTGTTTATGTTCATAGCTGGTGTTTGTTTCTTTCTTTTTTTTCAAAACATTCATAGCAAAATTGGATCATATTTTCTTTTGTGGTTTCAGGTCAAATATGGAAATTACGCCTTTGTTTGGGATGCAGCAGTTTTGGAATATGTCGCTCTGAATGACCCAGATTGTTCCTTCTACACTGTTGGAAATACTATTGCAGATCGAGGATATGGAATAGCTCTTCAACATGGAAGCCCCTACAGAGATGTCTTCTCACAAAGGTAATTTTGTTAGAAGAATACCAAAGTTGTCGTAAGACTTTTGGTTTTGTTTGTGTCAGAAAGTATATCACCTTATACCTGAATGGATTGGAGCATAATTATGATGCTCCATAAGAACAATAAAGCAGAGGATGGTTTATATTGTAGTTGACCGTAAAGTAGTTCAACATAATTGCACTGATTTTGATTGGGGGTAAGACTGGGAATCATCAATTTTTTGCTGGAATTAAAAAAAAAACATGTTTGAGTTTGGTCAGAAGACAATGATAAAGAGCTATAACACATAGTATATGAACAGCTGTTTCAGTAGAGATGATTATGACAGTGGTTCTTGACCTGTGGTCCATGGACCTTGGGGAGCAGCGATATCATCACATAGAGTCTGCAAAGGCTTGAAGAAATGTTATGATTTAAATCAAGTCTTGGGGGTCTGTGACCATTGTCCACAGCCACAAAAGGTATTTAAAGAGAGTCTGTGGTGAAGAAAAAGTTGAGAACCTCTGGATTATCAGGTTAGATTAAAAAAGAGGCAGAGTTCTGATTGCGCCATCATGAATGTGTCATCTTTACTTTTTGGACCATACCCTACAAGTACTGAAGATTTTATAGGTGCTCAAATACTTTGACTAGTTGGCTTATAATTTCTGGCATGAACATAGGAAACTTGAAACATAGATCTTGCCTCATCCAGATCTTAATATTGTTACTGTATTTTACTAACTTTGAGAAACCTTTTCTTGTCAAAGATTAAGTGGATATCAGCAATGGCTAGCCTGATCAGAAAGATCTTGGGCCCTGCCCCAAAAGTATCAAGTGCCTATTTGAAACAGTGATTCAAAATTGTAGTCATGTAAATGTGCTTTCTGGAAAAGTGAAAGAAAAAAAGCTCTATCAAGGGCCAATGTTTATACAAAAGAGATGCATATAGATTGTGAATATAGGTTTCTATAAGAGTGAATATAGGTTTCCGTGAATAAAAATAGTGACCATGTATTGGCAGTATATGTGAATGGACAAAGGATAGTTTGTTACTTCTCTGCAATCTGGAAAAAGAATTTATATAGTTGAATAAATTGAATTTACAAATCTTGCTTTAGCATATGTAGTTGACATGGTGCTGTTGAAATAGTTAGTGCTATTGTTCTATCACTGGAAGCCAGTACATCTATATCATGGAGAATAACAGTAAAGGTAACATCACGTCTGTTGCTAATTTTTGGCAATACTGGAAAAACATGTAAGAGACCAATTTCTAGTGGGTTTGGATTGCAGGGTTGATCTATGGAATTAATACATTAGTCAGATTCTACTGTAAAGTGACATACATAACAGAAGCCTAAAATCTGGAGAACAGTCATTTCAAAAATAGGGAATGTGGAACTAAGTAATCCATTCTTGTGTTGTTTACATTTTCTAAATGTACATCATAAATATTCTTATCATTTTAATTGGGCCAGTGTTTATATATGGCATGACATGTGATATGTTTAGCCTTTTTGAATACTGCTTTTGTATGGGCCGTGCCTGCAGTAAATAAACAACAGCAAATTGGAAGGATGAGTAGGCACAAAAAAGCAGAATTAAGCCCAGTGCTGGGATTAAAATATGTGAACAACCAGTTCTCTGTGTGGATACTGCTTGCAGAAGTCCATTCTGGGCCTGGGCAACAAAAAATTAGCTACCGTTTCTGCCGAAGTGGTGTGAACCAGCTGAAGCCCACCACTGACTAAACCTGAACATCTGGAATGTCAAACCATAGCTTTACTTATCTCTCTTAGAGGTGTAAATCATGCTCTTGAATAAATTGTTGCATTGTCTCATGGCTCTTTCTAAACTGCCATTAAAAATACGTTCTGCAACAGCAGCTTCAGCATGAGATCTCATGCTAAGCAGCCATCATTTTTTTATTATATTAAGATTGTAGTCTGTGTTACAAGTCACTGCATAGTGCGGAATGTAGCTGTATATGTCCTGTTATTGTACTGAATGTTTAGGTGTTTCTCAGACTATTCTGTTAAACAAGGAAGTATTTTATGTGACTTTATTAACATTATTATCTACAGAAATGAATTAAAAACAGCAAAAGGGATTTCTTGTACTGAAACTGGGCCATATTTATTAAGTTTAGCACTTTCAGCCTGTTTAATAGCCCTTTGCTTTCATGTAATTTATATCTGCAAAAATACACAGAAAGCAAGATACAGTAATTTTCTTAATGGCCTTGCTCTTTTTTTCCCCTCATATCTTCTGCCTTCATGAAATATATGTATTTTACATATAATATATATACTATATTATCCAGTTTGGTCCTTTGTTCTTCATTTTCTAGCTGAACTGTATTTATTTAAGAAAAATGCAGTGACCTATTCTAGAGTTTTCTTATTGTAATGCAGGCTGTACATATTCACAATTTTATCTGATCCAGAATTAACCTTTTAGTGGGAAATTCTCTAGGCAAATGCAAAAAAATTGATTGATCATAGAGGGTGACAAATTAAAGAGAATTCCAGTGGAATATTTACATATGGTATATATTACTGTGCAAGTATATGGAGAAGTAGCATCTTCAAAGCATATAGCATTTTATAGTCAAAGCAACATGCATCATGGATTCTATCTTTTCCTGTTCATCATTCATATTTTTCCTATAATTTAGCCATGAATGCACTAGTCATAAAATACATATATATAATCTTTCTATACATTTGGAAATCAGTGTAGAATGCAAATTTTTATCCAAAAAATTGGATTTGCATCCAGGTACATTAGTGTAGTGGCTGATTTAATATTGGGATGAATCTCTGGATGAGCAGATGTTTGAGAGAACTCTAGAGCTGGAAGAGACTAAAGATGAGAGTTGTTAGCATAATTAGAAAATAATTAGATGATCAGTATTGAAAACTGAGCCTTAAGAGACCAAGGGCCATAGTTGCAGAAAGGGCCAGTAAGGAATCTTACTGATTATAAAGTGGAAAGCAGTTTCTAGCAAGCAGATGCATCAATAGGAAGCGTTCTTATGAGAGAGGGTTTTCATAGCTCCCTTGGCACCGTTTTCCATGACTGCTCTCGTGTGGGTTTTTCAAATCATCCTTTGCCTCTCTGATGAGGAAGCTGAATCGCTGCCTCTGAATGCTAAGTAGCAGCAAAAATATATTTTTTTCCTCACTGGAATTAGCAAACATTCACTTCAATATTTCAAATTCTTTCATGTGAAGGAGATCTGTTTAAAATGCATCAGTGAGTCATGTTCCCCCCCCCCCGCCGCCCCTTTCTTAAGATAAGAGAATGAAAGGCAGGCTTTGTTCTGTGAAATACAGGGAGTCTGCCGTCATGTAATATTGGACATCACTAGGTGACCATGACATAGCATCTTGAGTGTTTGTGGGAAAAGCTTAGATTAAGAAAGGGAACTTTCTTTCTGGTATGGGTGAAGGTTAAATACAAAAGCTGAAAGTTAAGGAAAGTGAAGATAATGCAAAAACTAGATGGTGAGTGTTATATACTGGGTTCTGTGCTTGATTGAAGAGAGGAGGCGAGTGAGTTCAGCAAGCATCATTCTTTATTTGCTTACAGGAACTGAACTGGGAAACAGAGCTTAAAGCAAACCTATTGCCGCCCTAGAAGCAGCCAATGACAGCGCTGGAGACGGGTTGTCTGAGGAGTTGGGAGCCATTAGCCAGCTTCCCTGCTTAAGCAACCTTCCAGCAATTAACCCCACGTGGTACACTTTAGTAAGAGAAAACCAAATACATTACAGTGAGAATGTTCAGAAAGAAAGGAGCAGAATTGAAAGAAGGAGATAGAATGGAACATGGAGCTAGAACAGTGACGGACACCTGAAATTTCAGAGCAACCTATTTTATGTCATGTCATGTCACGTCATGTCACATCATGTTATATTATGTTATGTTACTGTAGGCCCACAGACCCTCCGAGGAGACATGAGAAGGTTAAGTGTGTGTTTCCCACAATGATCTTGGACCAAACATTGACTGTTTCTGACCAAACATATAGCAATAGCACTTTGACTTATATATCACCCTATAGTGCTTTTCAGTATCTGTGAGCAGTTTACAATATCAACATATTGCCCTCAACAATCTGGGTCCTCATTTTACCAACCTCAGAAGGGTGGAAAGTTAAATCAACCTTGAGCCAGTCAGGTTTGAACTCCTGGCTGTGGGCAGAGTTAGCCTGCAATACTGCCTTCTAACCATTGCACCACCACAGCTCTTACCACTTATGACAAATTAAAAAAAAGAAATTGGCAAATTATTATTGGCAAAAATGTACTTAATGGAATAGGCAAAATGGCAATGAAATATTTTCTTCCCACAATTTTACTCACTCAATTTTAATTCATAAACTACTACAGAAAAGCATTAGTTTGCCTTCTGCTTGGCTTTAAAATGTTTATTGTTTGCATATTCTGCTTACAGAGCTTGGCAGAAATAAGATTGGGTGAGTGAGTATGGGATTGCAGTCTTAATTTTAATAGGATCAGATAACTCTGGAGCTAAAAAGCCATTTTACCCAGCATCATTATCTTAATTTAATTTGGGGATGTCTTTATGTTCATATAGTAACCCAGCTAGGGAAGTTATGGTTTCCTTTCTTCTCCAAGGGGGAACTGCAGCTTTTTTGGTTTGAAGATTACTTAAACTTCATTAGGCCATTTGTAAATTCCATTAAGATAATAGAAAGAGATGTGAAACTGGAGGTAATCATTAATAAAACAAATTACACTGGAGAAATACTTTGCTTGGACAAATTTTGAGGTTGATTTTACAAACCGTTGGCATTTCAGGGTAAGAAACACATTAAGCCTAATACAAATTAGCCTAACTGTTCGATTGGGGAAGAGAAGAGAAATGCCGGAAGGATTTTGTGACTCATTTGGAAAGTCTTAAAGAGATCAGAATAATTCACTGAGCTGGTGTTTGCCATTAACTTTTCTCTAAAGGGACTCCTTTGCATCTTCTGCCTCTGTGCACAGTTTAATGAATAATGTGGAAGCACATTCTGAGCATCTGTACATGCATGTTTTTTGTATTTCTTCAGGATTATGATACATAGCTAGCTTAGTAGCAAACACTGACTATACATATTGCCCACCTGAGCAAATGCATCGTTATTTCCTACTCTTACTCCTCCTTTCTTTAATGGCCATGTCTGCTTTTCTTTCTCATAGATTTCTCTCTCTCATAATTGACTCACTATATGCCAAGCAGACTTTCTCTATCACATACTCTCCAAGTGTTGTCAGACAACAAGTTCCAATATTTTTATCCACTAAAGCTGGACTCTTAAAATTTGGAAAACTATAACCCCTGTTAGGTAGATGACTATGGCCTAACTGGTTGGGTTGGCAATATATATAAACTATGATTGTATTGTTGTAATAGAAACTGTATTGTATCACTTTAAATGTCTGATGATTGGCCAACGCTGTTTTTCCAATGGCCATAAGGGAGCTAGAGACATAGCTTCTTTCTGTTATTCTCTCTGTTACGTTTGCTGTTACTTGCTGATTATTGTGGTTTGTGGGTTTGCTACTGTTTGCTAAACCTGAAGAACTGTGTTTTCACTTACGGACTGGTAAGAAGACTCTGTATTGGATAATCCTTGGACTAATGTTATTTGCTATCATCTCTTTACTCGTGTGTGACCTGGACTGCTTTTTCTTGGACTGTGCTATTGTATTATTCCACAAGTAAAACTTTTTTTACACACCTCAGTGTATCTGTGTGGTTGCTGCGTAAACTTGACTACTCTCAGTATCCTCTTTTTCTGTGCAAGCTCTTTTTAGCTCAAGAGGTACTCTGCACATCCTTATCATTGGTTATGGGCCCAGTGACGTACTGAGAGCTAGTGTACGCAGTACCATATTAAGACAGCTGAGTTTGTGTTATCTGTTCAACTGAAAATGGCACATGAACAGTCAACAAGTATCTCCTGGATAACCCGGTTAGATGGAACAAACTACGTTTCCTGGTTCACGAAATGTTGCTTGCTCCTGCACAAGGAAGGACTATGGGCTGTAGTTAATAATCCACCAGATGTGACTGCTCGGGATCCAGCAGATGAGGAAGATGCAAAGAAGATAGCTAAATTTAACCAAGATAACGAAAGAGCTCTTTGCATAATTGGACTAACACTGAATGACCAGCAGCTTGTCTATATTCATGGTGAGGAGTCTGCTGCTAGGTGTTGGGACACTTTGAGACGAATTTATGTTCGTGATAGTCTGGGTGCACATATACACCTTACACGTAAACTGTTTAGGGCTCGTCTTCTGAAAGGTGCTTTTCAGAATGAAGCTGCTTTTTCGGCTGCAGAATAAATGGACAGGCTAGGCGGGGTGTCAGTACCGCTGCTGTGAGATGAGTGGAAAAGACACCCCCCCAAAAAAAAATAAGACCTGGTGTCTCTCTTGGAGGCAAAATAATAAAATAATAATAATAATAATAATAATAATAATAATAATAATAATAATAATAATAATAATAATAATAATAATAATAATAATAATACCAGGTTTTATTTTCAGGGAAACACGGTAGCAGTGTTCCAATATCTCAGGGGTTGCCACAAAGAAGAGGGAGTCAAGCTATTGTCTAAAGCACTTGAAGGCAGGGCGAGAAGCAACGGATGGAAACTAATCAAAGAGAGAAGCAACCTAGAACTAAGGAGAAATTTCCCAGAAGTTAGAACAATTAATCAGTGGAACAACCTGCCTCCAGAAATTGGAACTTTTAAAGGAGAGATCAGACAACCATTTGTCTGAAATGGTATAGGGTTTCCTGCCTGAGCAGGGAGCTGGACTAGAAGACCTCCAAGGTCCCTTCCAACTCTGTTATTCTGACTTGAAGGGGATATTAGAAAGTATAGATATCCATCAGCAGTTATCTCATGTGGTTCATCAGCCTGATTAGGACCGACTGTCATTTTGCTCTCAATTTCCTTTCTGTCTCTTGCAGTGACCATTACACCCAACCTTTATTTCACTTTGTTCAGTACAAAAGAGTTGGTAGAATGTAAGTAGAAATTTTCCTCTTGTCTCATTTCTCTAGATCATGGCTTTTCAACCGGTGGTACGCATACCACTAGTGGTACACGAGCACCTGGCTGGTGGTACGCAGAGTCACCTGCCTCCCCCGCCTCCCCCCCACTGCCTCCTCCCCACCCCCAACCTCCACGCTCTGCTGCTTCCCAGATCACTTGCTGCTGGAAAGCATGCTGCTTGGCAGCGGCCTGCAGAAACCCTACAGACGGCGTGCGCAGGCGCAGAGCAAGACCCCACCCTCCCCAGGGACTTGTTGTGCAGCAACCGGATTGACTTCTGATTGGCACTTCTTTGGGGCACACATGGCCGGGAAGGCACGTCGGAGTCCCAGGTACCAGTAAGGCGATCGGCCCACTCCTCCCCCATTGTCCACCAGCCCTGGGAGAGCCCCGCACGAGCGCCTCGCCAGCCACTGAACCCTGCCTTTTGAGCAGGAGCGGCCTTGCCCTGGATGCCCTTGGCCGCCTCCGTGGGTGCTGCTCTAGCGTGGAGAGGGCAAGGCCGGTCCCCGTTCAGCCTGCCACCCCCAGGAGAGCCCCACACGAGCACCTTGCCAGCCACCGAACCCTGCCTTTTGAGCAGGAGTGGCTGTCGAGTCCAGGGCTCGACAATCAACTGGGTTGGGGGGGATCCATGCAGCAACCCAGCTACCTGGCCTGCCAGCTGCTCATTGCTCTGCCGATCAGCTGGGAGGCTGAGACTCTGCATTTGAGCCACCAACAGAGCGCACCACGGGGAAGATGTACCAAAGATCATCCCGGAGCCTCTGCTGCCGGAAGCCTGCTTGCAAAAAGCAGGGCAGGCAGCAGTAGCTGCTCATGGCACCGGGCAAGAGCAAGCAGGGCAAGGCCGCTATGAAGCCCTGGGCTTGACAATCAACCAGTTGTGGGGGGGAGGGGAATCCATGCAGCAACCCAGCTACCTGGCCTGCCAACCGCTCGTTGCTCCACCCATCAGCTGGGAGGCTGAGACTCTGGATTTGAGCCACTGACAGAGCGCAGCACAGGGAAGACGCACCAAAGCCAGCCACTCATTGCTCTGCCGATCAGCTGGTTTGCTGCACGGATTCCTCCGGAGTCTCAGCCTCCCAGCTGATTGGCAGAGCAATGAGTGGCTGGCAGGCCAGGTAGCTGGGTTGCTGCACGGATTCCTCCACACACACACCTGGTTGACTGTCATGCCCGGGGCTTGATAACGGCCTTGCCTTGCTTGCTTTTGGGCAGCGCCATGAGTAGCTGCTGCCGGCCACCCCACGTTTTGCAAGCAGATTTCCAGCAGCAGGAGGCTCCGCCTGCTTGCTTTTGCCCTGTTTGCTTTTGGGCGGCGCCGTGAGCAGCCACTGCCACCCGCCCCACTTTTTGAAAGCCCCGTTATGTCACCACTGCAGGCTTCCAGCAGTGGGAGGCTCTGGGACAAGCTTTGGTGCGTCTTCCCTGTGCTGCACTCTGCCTGTGTGGGCTGCCTTGGGAATGGTGGAAGCGCAGCTGTGGTCCGGGACAGTCAACCGCTCTGAGCCCTGTTTGGCCAGCTTTGTGCCTTTGTCCCCCAAGAGCAGCTGATTGTGATTTGCTGCCGTGTGCTTCCCCGAGTGTGCCTCAGCCCTGGATCTCCCCCCCCACCCGGGACTCCGGCTGAATCTGCAGAAGGCAGCGGGGCGAAGGGCGCTTTGGCGTGTCTTCCATCCCGTGTGAAGGGCGGTCCACAGCAGCATTGTTGGCATGCATGGATCGACTGCGAGCGAATGCGAGGTGTTTCTGTTGCTGGAATAAAGCTTATTAAATGAGCTAGCAACCACTGAGTATCGTTGATAGATCTTCCCTAACTTTCCTCAGGTGTTTCATAAAAAGTTAAGTGGGCATCAGGTTTCTTGGTAAAAATGGAGAAGGAAGGAAGGAAGGAAGGAAGGAAGGAAGGAAGGAAGGAAGGAAGGAAGGAAGGAAGGAAGGAAGGAAGGAAGGAAGGAAGGAAGGAAGGAAGGAAGGAAATGACAATGGGAGGGAGGGAAGGTGGAAAGGACAAAGAGGGAGGGAAGAAAGGAAGGAAAGAAGGAAGGAAGGGACAATGGGAGAAAGGGAGAGAAATAGACAGAGGGAAAGAGGGAGAAGGAGGGAGAAGGAGAAAGAAAGAGAGAGAAAGGAGAGAGAAAGAAAGGGAGGGAGAGAGAGAGAAAAAAATAGAGAGAGGGAGAGAGAAAGAGAGAGGGAGAGAGATTAAATTAGTAACATGGTGGTTAAGTGCTTGTCACAAGGTTGCAAAAGGTGATCACATGACCCTGGAACAATGTGACCATCATAAATATGAATTGGTTGCCAAACATCTGAATGTAAATCACATGACCCTGGGGATGCTGCAACAGTCATAGATGTGAAAAATGGTCATAAGTCACTTTTTCAGTGCCGTCATAAGCGAATTGTTTTTTTTTTTCTTTTTTTGGTCAAGTTTTTGACACCTTGCTGGGCGACTGGTGGTACTCAGATATTGCCTTATCCTAAAAGTGGTACAATGGGTGAAAAGGTTGAAAAGCCCTGCTCTAGATCACATTTCCAACTAACCCCCATGTATTATATAATATAATGCCTACGTTTTAAAGCCAGAGATCACGTTGGATGTGAATTCTGAGGCAGTAAATGGAGTAAAATCATTTGTTTTACATTTAAGGAAAGGAAGAGTTATGTCTTCATCAGCAAAGCAATGGATAATGAAACATCTGCTTATATTAATCCATGATCCATTAGGCAGAGTACAGCAAATGTAATGGTAGTTCATCTGAAGAATCTGAACACTGTGTTTATATTGTCAACTTTGGATGCCGTCATTATGTGTGAGTTTCAATTAGTTCATAAGAATCAGGTTATTGCCTTTGGCGTAGCACCAGATGATGACCATTACTTATCATTCCACATATAGAAAAGAGATGGATTTGCAAGCAAATCAATGCATACTTTTTGTGCTGTTCCCAGTTTGGCTCTTGACCTACCTATCCACCGGGTATTGTTACTTTTGAAGGCTGAATTTGAGTTTTTCTGACTTACCGGAAACCAGAGCGAAATGTTAACATACCAAGTCTGAGCTGCAAAAAAAAATAAAAAAAAAAATCCAAGGAAGACACTTTGCTGCCATCTATTGTTCCTGCAGATTTTTGCAACCTCATATAGTAAATATTCCTAGCATTTTTTAATTTATTTTTTATTTTATTTTTTTACTTCTGGGAAATTCTGAAGAAGCTTCTTGGATGGGAAGAGAAACGTCTTCAAAGAAAGACAAGAAAGCCCAGTTGCCTTGCGAAAAAGCATCTTTGGGATCTTTGTCCTTATGTTTTTTTTTTCTTGCTTTTGATTCACTGTGCTTTCCAACTTTGCAACTTCCAATTCTTGAAGTTCTTGCTTGTCAAATCCTGAAAACTAACTACACCAGGGAAGAATACAGACAACCTTATTAATGAATCCAATCTTCCTGTCAGTAGCTGTAGGGATGTGCTGCCATGGTATCCTTCCAATATCACAACAAACAGATTGTGAAAATGGCAGGCAGATGCCTATAACGTCTAGCAAAAAACGAGAAGAGAAGTACACCTACAATCTTTTCTTTTTAACCTGAGTAGCATGGAGTGGAAGCAAAGAAATGTCGGGTACCAAAGCTGCTGAGTCCCTCTTTCTGATTTCTCTTGACTAATTGTCTGGAAGCAGAATTGATTACAGGTAGTCCTCAACTTACAGCAGTTCATTTAGTGAGCGTTCAAAGTTACAATGGCACTGAAAAAAGTGACCTGTGACCAATTTTTTCACATCTATGACCTTTGTAGCATCCCCGTAATCACGTAATCAAAATTCAGATGCTTGGCAACTGGCTCATTCTTATGACTGTTGCTGTGTGGCAAGGTCAGGTGATCACCTTTTGCAACCTTTCAGCAAACAAAATCAGTGGGGAATCCAGATTCACTTAACGACCGTGTTACTAATTTATGCTTAACAATTGTGTCAAGAAAGTTCGCAAAATGGGGCAAAACTCAGTTAACAAATGTCTGACTTAACAACAGAAAAGTTGGGCTCCATTGTGGGGTCATAAGTCGAGGACTTTCTGTATCTTTTATAGGTATTTGCCTGTACTCAGCATACTGACAGCAGCAAAAGTGAAGATGATCAAAAGTCATCTTCTAATCGGTTTGTGAGGGAGCGGGGAGTGAAACATAGTGAAAACTGCCAGATAAAAGTGTAATTCTTCTACGCTGGCAGTAGGTTAGCTTCTTCCATTGGATTTGACTGCAGCCACGTATTGTCAGGTCACTCATGCAGCATTTGCCATTCTTTTCTTTAAGAGAAGAAAATGACAAATTTTCATCCATCTTCTCAGACATTTGCCTGGCTCTATATAAAGGCTCAATTAATTTAAGCATTTAGAAAAATAATAAATATTTGGATCCCATTTGTTCCTTCTCTGTATTTCAGTGCCCATGGTGAAAAACTTTAAAAGGTTACCATAGCTCTTATTTATCTCTTAATTGGCCAGCTTTTCAGCGAACAAGAATTCTGCCATTTTACCAGGGACATCATTCAAAGAATAGTGGTTAATGTTGGGGATCGGTTGAGTGAATGAAAGTAGCAAAGGGAAGAAAAGATGCAGTTCTATTTTCAGCAACTTTTTGAAAAGTACCCCACTGATACGTAATTCTATGCTTGTGTTAATAAGCTGGAAGAGAATGTAATTCTGCCACCACTGGTGTTTGTTTTGTACTACTGTTTTTTCTGTTATGTATTATTTGCTGTGCACAAATATCAGACTACTGAGAATCATAAAACTGCTATTAATACATTGTTGCCAGCCCCCAGTAAATTGAAGAGCAGTGAATAAGTAAATAGGCATTAAGTGGCCCTGAGAAGGTTTTTTAAATCACAAAATATTATGGGAAAGATTCAAAAGTGCTTTGGTCACTTTCCCTCATGCCCCGAAAGCCTGTATTTCTTGTTAAAGAGGTGCTAACAGTATATACTTAGATGCTCATATTTCAGATGTAAAAACAGCATCAGCATACAATTTGATAACTGGACATAGTATTAGTAGTCCTTGACTTACAACTTATGACTGTTTGTCACACTTATGACCCTTGTAGCATCCTCGTGATCATGTGATCAAAAATCAGACCCTTGGCAACAGATCAATATTTATGACAATTGCAGTATCCCAGGGTCACGTGATCACTTTTTGTGACCTTCTGACAAGCAAAGTCAATGGGGAAGCCAGATTCACTTAACTACCGTGTTACTAACTTAACAGCTGCAATGATTCACTTAACAACTGTGACAAGAGAAGTTGTAAGATGGGGCAAAATTCACTTAACAACTGCCTCACTTAGCAACAGAACTTTTGGGCTCAATTGTGGCCATTGGTCGAGGAGTTTCACAAATCTGGAAAAATATGTAGATCAATCTATCTGTCTATCTGTCTATCAATCTGTCTGTCAATCTATCTATCTATCTATCTAATTTCGAGATCTAAGGGTGCTTATACATAGCATTTCCTCCCATTTTTTGTCCTTCATATCAATCATATATAGTAGCTTGGATTGTGAGAAAATGACTCTCCTGAGGTTATGATGGCTGAGGTTCTACTGGAAATTGCAGTTTCTAGATACTCTCCAGTGCCTTAACCTCTGCACTGAAAAGGGTTTTAACATTTGTGCAAAATAGGGTAGTATTATTCTCACTCTGATACACATATACGGGAAGTAGAAAGAAATCGGTTTACTCAAAACCATTTGGTAAATTCATAACAGGGTTCCAGACTTGTAATTTGTAGTTATGAATGCCAGGTCTTTTGTTAACTTTCGTTCCTGCTTTGTAGAGCCTCACAACTGCTAAATTTGGAATAGGAGAGGGAAATAACCTTTTGATACAATGCCTTTTTCAAATGTCTTGTAACAGGCTTTTATTTAAATTTCCTCTGAAATGTGCATGCTAATGTTGAATGTCTATATTTCACTGAGGATAGATTAAGATTTAGGGACTGTTCTTTCAAGCTTTGCTTTTCACAATGCTCTTCAGAATTCTGTATACTTTCTGCTTGTGAGTCAGAAAAATTGACTCTTAAGAATAGCTACAACAGAAGTACAGTACTTTGCAGGAAGAGAGTGAAAGAGACAGATTGAATAGACTATATTCTATTTCTAAAGTGGAGATTTCTTTTTTTTTGTTTGGTTTGGTTTATTCTCAGAAAGGGGGGAGGTGAGGGGAAGAGAAGGGAATGCTGCATTTAATTTGAATTGATAGTTAGAAGACTGATTTTTACCAAGGGAGTAATTGTAACTGTGTAAACAGAGAGTTTTTCCTTAACCATTTTCCTTGAAGACAAAAGAGGTTAGCATAAGTTCCCCAAGTGAGTGGGGCTTTGTGATACTTATTAATAGAAATGTGCCACCCTCAGATACTCTGTGCTTATGTATAGCAAACATAAATTTTAAAAAAAACCAAAACAGGTAACCTCTCTAGAGTTCTTATAGTCACAAAACACTAAGAAGTAAGTGCTCCAGATAAAGAAATGTTGTTTTGCCTCTTTCTCATAAACATACTAAATTTGGAATGTTATTTCCAAAATTGCATGCAGGTCCTCTCTTAAAAGAATGTTAATATTTATTTATTTATTTATTTATTTATTTATTTATTTATTTATTTATTTATTTATTTATTTATTTATTTATTTATTTATTTTTGGGACTTATATGCCGCCCTATCTCCCAAAGGACTCAGGGCGGCTTACAACAATAAAAAACAACAATACAAAAATTAAAAAATGAATTAAATAACAGCCCCAAAATAAATTAACTACAGTTAAAAATTAAAACATATTTAAAAACCCATCATCAATCCAGGTCAGCCTGATGGAAGAGAAAAGTTTTGAGGTTGCGGCGAAAGGACCGGAGGTCCGGGGCCATCCGAAGCTCAAGGGGAAGCTGGTTCCAAAGGGCTGGTGCTCCCACAGAGAAGGCCCTCCCCCTGGGGGTCGCCAGCCGACATTGTCTGGCCGATGGCACCCTGAGGAGGCCCTCTCTGTGTGAGTGCACTGGGCGATGGGAAGTCGTCCCCGGTAGCAGACGGTCCTGCAAGTATCCCGGGCCTAAGCCATGTAGGGCTTTAAAGGTAAGTACCAGCACCTTAAATCTCTTAATATGTCAGAAGGAAGTGAAATGGACCAAAAGGATGGCAACCAATCATATGCTGGAACAGGTTAAGTGGCTCATGGGAACTGATAGTTACATTTCCTGGAATTTTGCAAGTCAGTTGAGAACAGAGCAGAGCCCAATGCATGCTGATTAACTGCTCCTCAGCTAGTGGTACAGCAAGTGCAGTGGTGGCAATTATAACTGCATTATAAACAGCTAATGTTAGATAAGTAAGCAGAATAGTTCCAAAGTCATCCATCTGTATTTTGACATAGGAGTCACACCTCCAGTCACACAAAATGACAGGTGGCTAATATGCAACCTTTCTGCTTCTTAATATGGTTGATAGAGATAATTAACGTTAAATTTATATCTAGGAATAAAACACCATTGTGATCTATTAACAAATTTTCAACATATGCCTTTGTAATGTTCCTGGGATATGAATGTTTACCTTGAGGGAAATGATTGAGATTTTTAACTATATTTGGCAACCGACCCGGTAGTATTTAAGTGAATTATAGCTGCTTTTTACCTAAAGTCATACCCTTTGGGATAACAATAAATCTTTAAAAAAGGAAAATGTTCATTCGTATTATGGAAGATGGCATGGTTTCTGATCAGTCCCTCAAGTAATCCCTGCTCATCTTAAGTGAATTTTAGTTCAGAGATTTTGATATAGAAATCTATATTTCTAGGCTCAAATTTCAACTTTCAGATTGGTACCAGCTTTTCTTGGAGCTCGGACCTAAACTTAGTTTTATTAATACAATTTTATTCCCAGTGGACATTGATGTCTTGGCCTTAGATTTGTTGATTTTGTTGTGTTTTATTAAAATGGAGCACTTCTCAACTCTCCTCCTCTTTTTGATTCAAGATAACTTCATTTGGCATTCTGAATTACAGTCAGTTTGGAAGAAGAAGGGAGGGAGGATAAAATTAGGTACCAAGAAGAAAGAATCAATGCGCATCCCTTTATTCATAAAAACACTTTAGTGGGGTGCATTTAGTAATTTATCACTGTAAGCATACGTACAGGCTGTTTTCAGTGCAGGCCTCTGACACTGTATTTAGTTTATACTTTGACAGCACGGCTAAAACTTCCATTTGTATGCATTATTCTGCTTTTTGCATTATGTTATCAGTCACTTCCAATATTTTGAAGCCATAGGAGTCTTTCTTCTGACTCACATTTTTCAGAATGAACTGCCTTGATTGCTATTATTATATTCCCCAGTTCCTGAGCAAGGGAAAAGATTTCTGGTAAGCCAAGAATATTGAAAAAACTTGATAAAACAACATATTGAGTAATATAAAAGCTGAATAAATTAATATTCAGTTATACTTTAAATAGTTAGACAGTGGGAGATCTATTACAATAAGAAAGCCAGCATAGAATTTGTGAAACTTATATAAAAGAATAATTAAAAGTAAATAAAGGAAAGAAATCATGTGCATTGTACTGGAAATTCATTCATGGTAAAGCCAGATGACTTGGCACTCACAAAATCTCTTACTTGCAAGTCTTGTAAACTGAGTCTTTGAAGCTTTTATGAATGGATACAGTCCCCAGAGAAAGTTCCCAAAGTGTAGATTAATATGTTTGGAAAAGGGGGCAATCTGGTTCACTTTTAATGCATGCATCACTAAGGATTCAATTACACATCAAAATAATATGTTTTAAAGAACAGCTTTTCTTGGGACACAACAAATGAGATAACAACTGAGTATTTAAAAAGTACTTGCATTAGGCAAGTAGCAGTTGTAAAACAGAGACCATGCAAACATCAGAAACATGCTTTTTGTCAATTTAAATTGAAATTAAATGATGTTTAAAAGAGCTCCCTCTTTATACAGTATAGTATGAAGATTTAGTAGCTATACTGGCTCTGTGAACAAGAGGAAGAGGAAATTGTAGCTCTTTGTAGAGTCACCCTTGCCAGTAAAATCAAAATGAGAAAGCAAAGCTACAACATAAGAACAGTGGGGATCTGCACACATGATGGAAGCCAAGTCACTTTGGAAGAGGGATTTAAAAAAAAAACATGGCAAGCTACATCTGTACGGTTGTCTCAAAAAACTGAATGGACATGATTGGAGCATTGGAACAAGTGTGGATGCTATAGCAGGAGTATTAAACAAGTGTGATCTATAGCAGGAGTATTAAACTGCCGGCCTGTGGGGCAGACACGTCATGGTGAAACCATGCCCACCCCATTGCAGGCAATGGGGAAAAAGTCACGATACGTCGCGACACATCATGTGACATTGCAAGTTTGACACCTCCGATCTATAGGAAAAACAATGAGTTTCTGTAAGTGGATCTGAAAGCAAAGATAGAGCTGCAAAGAAGCCTTGTGATTGATAGAGTCAGTATTAAAAGAGGAACTCCTTTTTTAACAAAGACACATGCCATTAGAATATGAATGTGCAAAGAATTACTTAATGAAAACTGGAAATGGTCAAAATGGAAATGAATCATACTGTATTGAGTGTTTTAGGGATTAGTAAATTTAGGTGGGTGGGGGGAAAAAGCTACTTTAACATCAGATAATTACTGTACTGTTGAGGCCATATAAAACACTGAAGTTGCAAATAATTTCAAATAGTCATTGCTATTTATATATATTGTACTATTTATATGAATATGTATTCATCCATAATCATGAAATGGCAAGATCATATCCATCAGAATTAGTAGATATCCAGGGCTTATCCTGGGAATTCTCAGGAGACTAGAGGATAAGAAAATAATGTGTGTCATGTCATCACACAAATTACATAATTCATACCATTTGTGAAATGATATCATTATGCATATGTTATCATGGCTAATTCAAATACCTCTAAAATAATTGTTATTCATGAGTATGCACCTAATAGGCATACAGTGATAGAAGACATTGAGGACTTTGATGGCAAACTGCAAGAGATTTTCAATGCCATATCAAGAAAATATATATAATATTACAAAGGGAGATTTAATGCAAAGGTTGGAAAAGTGGAAGAATCAGGAATTATTGAAAACAAGTAGGCTGAATAAATACAATAATGCAGGAGATTGGCAAGAAAATTCCAAGGGAAAAGTAGCTAAGGTAAAATTGCTCAAGAATAATTACAGAACATGAAGGCCAGTAAGATTAAAAGACTTTAAACAGATATTTTAATAAACAGAATTGTAGAAAGACAGCAGGAACTTACTTCATTATTCAGGAACTTACTTCATTAGAAAGTGAGAGGTAAGATAGAAAGCATTCAAGTTCTCAAAAAGGAAAAGAACAGATGTAGATAATGTTGTTGTTCTTAGTTGCAAAGTCATGTATGACCCATTGTGACCCCATGGACCATGTTCCTCCAGGCCTTCCTGTCCTCTACCATCTTCTGGAGTCCATTTAAGCTCACGCCTACTGCTTCAGTGACTCCATCCAGCCACCCCATTCTCTGTCGTCCCCTTCTTCTATTGCCCTCAATCTTTCCTAGCATTAGGCTCTTCTCCAGTGAGTCCTTCCTTCTCATATGTAGATAATATACTCATTGAAAAAAGGCAATTAATGTTCAGTTTCAACATGTATGGACTGAGCCATCTGGTTTAAGGAAAGATATGCAGACAGATAGAAAGATGATAGATGGATGTTACCTAAACATGCACACAAATCACAGACTCACTGAAAAAGGAAGATCCAAGAAAATATACTGCTCAAAAAAAAGGGAACACTTAAACAACACAATGTACTGTATTTAATAGTAGGATGTCTTATTTTCTGTTCCCTTTATTTTTTTGAGCAGTATATATAAGTCATTGAACCACTGCATTTGATTATCTGAAAGTGAAGCCTTAGAAGACTTCATAGAAAATAGAAAAGTAAAAAAAATCTGGATTAATGTCAAATATTACATGAAGCTCGTGTCAAACAGAATACTCAGTGGCGGTATAATAAAAGTGGTATTCACTTATTAGCTATAGGACCTTAGCAATCCATCAGAAATTGTCCAATTATTCACTCAATTGCTTCTTGAAATTATAAATTCCTGTAATTGTTAAATTCCTGCACTGAGCGTAAGACTGGGCTAAATGGTCTCCAGGGTTTGTTCTAATTCTGAAATGCCATGTGTTTTGTTTTCTTCCCAACATGTCCCAGAACATATTCAACAATGTTCTATGCATCCTGAGATATCAAAATGCTATCGTTTTGATATCTTCTCATTGCAAAACTAGTGATAAATTGTCGATGCAGCTAATGGTTCTCTGAAACAGAGTTTATTTTATTTGTTTATTTATATAGCTGTCCATCTTATATCAAACTCTAGACATCTCCCAACCAATTGTTAGAATAACATCAAAAACAAAACAACATAATATATGCATTTGAGCCCTGGTGATGTAGTGATTAAAGTGCAATATTACAGGTAAACTCTGCCCACAGCCTGGAGTTTGATCCTGACAGAACTTGAGGTTAACTCGACCTTCCATTCTTCCGAGATAAAATGAGGACACAGATTGCTGGGGGCAATATGCAAGTAATGCTTCCATATTATAAACTATCTAGAAAGTGCTATGGAGCAATATATAAGTCTAAATGCTACTGCTGTTGCTATGTATTTTGCATATATCTATTAAAAGCACAAGCATTAAAACCTGGCACCAAAGTTAAGCTTTCACAGTCCACACTAAATCCTCCCATCCATCTTTACCTTACCCAAGAAGTTTGGGGAAAGACCAGGGCTTTTTTTCTCATAGAACGCTCAGAACGGAGTTCCGGCACCTTTTTTGGATGGAACCTTGTAGGGTAGGCAAGGCGGGTTGTATGACATGTGTGAGTTCCGGCACCTTTTTCTTTTACAAAAAAAGCACTGGGAAAGACTAAGTCCTAAGTAGGAGGTCCGATGGTTCAGAGTTGATGAGCTTGTCAGCTGTAAAGCTGACAGCCAGAGTTCAAGACTTCAGCACTGGCGACAGGGTGAGCTCCCCTTACTTACCCCACTTTCTACCTAGCAGCTCAAAAGCATACAAATGTGAGTAGATAAAAAGGTACCACTTTGGTGGGAAAGTAACAGCATACTGCGCACCTCGGCTTACAGTCATGCTTGACCACATGACCACAGAAATGTCTTCAGACTATGCTGACTCCCTCGGCTAAGAAACAGAGATGAGCACCTGCCCCTAGAGTCAGAAACTGGACAGAGGAAACCTTTAGCTTTAGCTTTGCCTAAGTCTTAAGTGTTTTCTTCAGAAGCTAGGAGAGTAGGAACTTGCTAAACTTAAGGGACAAGGGCGTTTCATGGGGCCGGGACCACCACAGAAAACGCATGCTTCCTCAATTCCATAAGATGGCAATTCTTAGTTCAGCAAGTACTGTATTAATTTAACAGAAAAATGTGCTGGGTAAAATAAATGTTCTTGTCCCTTTTCTAAGCCAATATAAACAGTTGTTGAGAATCTTGGCGGCTGGCTTCAAGAGGGATAGCAGAAAGTAATGGTTGCCTGCCTTCTTTTTAAGATAGAGATCGAGCTGCACAAAACTCTTTCATGTTAAGATGTGTTGTTCCCCAGTGCCGAGGTAAAGGATGACACCTGCTGGTACAGCAAGCAAAGTCCCTTCAAATTCAAGCTTTATAGGGCATGTTTTGCCAAAAAGGAAAAACTCAAGAGTCAAAGATGGGAAATCTTTGGGGGTGGGGGGGTAGGGTTTTAAAGCCCACAGCAACTCATTCTTGCTAGGATTGAACCAAAGTCCAATCTTCCCCATTCAATTTCCCACAGCCTAGATTTACTATGAAATTTGGAGATTGGTGAGCTGTAAAACCTTAGGGAATTACCCAGAAGGTATCCTCAAATGCTCAGGTTCTTGATATGTTTAGGTAATTAAATGGTAGACATTAAAATTTATATTTTGCTTTATGTGAAACAGTGACTGACAGTTTTAACTCCCTTTTTGTGCTTTAATAGTGTTGAGTAATATTATTCAATAAAATAAATGTATTGAAAAGGAAATGTATGTTGATTTAGTGAGTTTGCTGAGAGGAGGAGATAGATTTTACTGATGTACCAGACAGCTAGATAAGAACTTCGTTCTTAAGGAGAAAAAAGAGAAAGGGTATGTTCATCTCTAGAAGGGCAATCCTTAGGCTTGGATTTTACCTTAGTGTTCAGGATGAGATTTAGTAATTGTTGCACGTCAGATGACTGCTTGCCAAGGGAAATATATTATTTACCGTACTTATATTTGATTTCTATAGATGCCCATCTCAATACATAAAACATAAAACAATAAAATCAATAAAAAATAAATATACATTATCACCAAGTAGAACTATTGCTATGAATATTACTAACTTAACAAACTCAAAGCCCCAGGTCTGGGCACCCATCAAGTCTTCACAGCCTTACAAAAGGCTAACAAGATCAGGGTCATCCTAATCTCTAAAGAGAGACTATTTCAAAGGACAGGGGCTATGGAAGAGAAGCATGTTTCCTGGTCCTTACCAGCTGACATTCCTTGACTGATGTGACCCATAACTTATCCAATCTACTGAACCAAGGGTAGAAATTGGGAGAAGACAGCCACTTAGGTAACTTTGGCCTCAAGCAGCAGTGGGATTCAAGTATGTGAACAACCAGTTCTTTGTGTGGATGCCACTTCCGGAAGTCCATTCTGGGCCTAGGCAATAAAGAATTAGCTACCAGTTCTGCCAAAGTGGTGCGAACCGACTGAATCCCATCACTGGCCTCAAGACATTTAAGGCTTTAAAGGTGATAACCAGGACATTGAATTGCACCCTGGCAGCCAATGCAGCTCACAAGCAATGGTGTTACACATGTCAAAGACCTGGCATTCTCTACTATTTGAGCAGCTGCATTCTGCACTAGTTGAAGCTTCCAAGTGCTTTTCAAGGGAAGCCTCATGTAGAGCATGTTGTAGTTATGTAACCAACAAGCCAAGAAGGCACGAGTCACTCTGAGCAAAGCCTCTTGATTCAGGAACAGGCGTAACTGACACTCAACCCTAAGGTGTGCAAAGGACCTCCTAGCCACATTTGAAATTCATTGAATTTCATTCAAAGCAGGTAAACACTGATCTAATTTAAGCAAGGCAGCTTTGGCACCACAACATAATCTGCATATAGAAAGGACCTTGGCTCTACCTCCCTGACTCCCAAAATTTCCTGTGTTTGATCCTACCTGGTTGTTTTGTTTGTTTGATTGCTTGTTTTGGCATTTCCTATTATGCATCAATGCACCACTGGTTCATGGGCTGCTCTGGCTACAAATAGATTGCTGGGTGCAATTCAAGGTACAGGTAATCCCAACAGTGCTTTTTTAAAAGGCAACTGGACTTCCTTTGTTTTTGCTAGAAGACACTTCATTGCTCATCCCAAAACTTCTTCATTTCTGAGAACTTTCACTTTCTGAGAAGCAAAACATCTTCAAGCAAACACAAAGAAAGTCCAGTTGTCTTTTGAAAAACCACCTTTGGGATAACCATGACATGGGTGACTGAGAATCTCCATAGACAAGGTATAGTTAGTGTTTAGTATTATAAAGCCCTCCATGGCATAGGATTGCACTCTATGCAGGACTACCTGTCTCCCATTGTTTCTGCTCAGCCCACCAGATCTACTAGGAAGGGTGAGCTTCAAGTGTCTTCCATCAAACATATTGTCATATTGTTGGACTCAGAAGACATGCCTGCTCTGTTGTACCACCTGCCTTTTGGACAGCATCCCTCCAGGAATCCATATAGCCCTTACCTTGTTGGCCTTTATAAGGCACTGAAGCCTTGGCTCTTCCCCCAGTCAGTTGATCAGGGGCTTGGGATAATTCTGTTGGGAATGCTGTTTAATGAGTTTAATTTATTGCTTTGACTTTGGGAATTATGGTTTAGATGCTTATGTGCTCTTCTAATTATCTACACTACCCAGAGTCATTATTGTAAGATAAGCAGCTGTATAAATAATATAAATAAATAAATAAATATGGATATTTAATTATGTGAACTCTGAAAATACTGACAGCATTCAAAGCTCCTGAATTTAAAATGTATATTAATCTAAAACAGTACGGTAGTTCACAATCTCCTAAAATTAGGTAGCAATTCTGTGAGATTGAAAGTGAATTGAAAGTTTATTTTGCTTAGTGTAATTTACTCAGTGGGACTTACTTGCAAGTGAAATCTGCAAAGGATTAGGCTTTATGGCTCATTGATTTCAGTATTTCATGCAGCAATAACCAGGAAATACTCCTTCTGCAAACCTAATTTATGTGGAAGCCAAAACTGCAAACAGAAAACACTAACAAAACCCTACTAGAGAACTTGTAAATACATATATTTTTTATTTATTTTAATAATATTTCTATACCGCTCTTCTCCCGCAGGACTCAGGGCGGTGAACAGGGCAAGAATAAAAATACAAATTACAAAAGTTAAAACTAAATTAAATAAATGCCCACATACTAAAATAGATATTTAAAACCTAATAAATAACCCCCGATCCCCCCATCAGGCCAGGCCAGCTTGTTCAAAAAAGTATGTTTTTAGCTCGCGGCGAAAGGAGCGAAGGTCGGGCGCCGTCCGGAGCTCAACCGGGAGCTGATTCCATAGCTCCAGGGCACCCACAGAGAAGGATCTCCCCCTGGGGGCCACCAGTCGACATTCTCTGACCGGTGGCACCCTGAGGAGGCCCTCTCTGTGGGAACGCACAGGGCGGAGGGAAGTCGATGCCGGCAGCAGGTGTTCCCTCAGGTACTCCGGCCCCCTGCCATGGAGGGCTTTGAATACCATTACTAATACCTTGAATATATATATATATATATATATATATATATATATATATATATATATATATATATATATATATATATGTAGATCTAGAGTCTCGGGTTTCTTCCCGCGTTCCTTTCATCTTCAGAAAGTTGTGGCGACGTTTCGACGAAATCCCATCCGTCATCATCAGGCCGGAGTGTTCCTCCTGCTGCTTCCAGGAGCAATGCGTGGTCTGGCTGTTCCTTTCCTTCCAACTGCCGGTGGGGCTGTGTTCTAATTGGGTGGAGGCGTGGCTGCTTTCTGATTGGGTGGGGGTGTCCTCCGACTGGGTGGAGGCGTGGTTGTTTTCTGATTGAGTGGAGGCGTGGCTGTCTTCTGATTGGGTGGATGCGTGGTTGTCTTCTGATTGGTTGGAGGCGTGGCTGTCTTCTGATTGGGAGGGGTGTGTTCTGAATGGGTGGGGTTTTTTGTTGTGTTGTAATATCCTGAGTGTTGTGATTTGGTGTCCTGAGGAGTGGGCTGTGTAGTGGCCTCCAGAGCTTTGGTTTGGCTCCGAGTTCGAGGACCTGCTATGTATCTCTGGTATGGGTCAGTCAGGTTCGTGTGAGCGTTCTTCTGCTTGGGTGATGGCACTTTTGCTTGACTTGTTCTGTCTTCTGTGTGGGAGAGTTTTTGTTCTGGGTGTGGATGAGTCTTGCTGGGGCTGGTGGCATTTGGGGTTGTTTGTTGGTTTTTTAAATCCTTGTTTGCTGAAATTCGTTTCTCTATCAATGCTGGTTTCCAAATGGCATGTAAGCGGGAGGTGTCGTCTCGCTTGTTCATACTGTCTGGGTGTTTTTCTATTTCAATGGCTTCTCTGATTATTCTGCTATTGAGATGTTCTATTTTGGCGATTGTTTTTGTACCTTCAAAATTGATGTTGTGTCCCGTAGTGTTTATGTGTTGTACTAGTGAAGATGTGTGATCTTTCTTCTGTACTGAGTTCTTATGTTCTTCTACACGTACCTCTATTCTTCTGTTAGTCTGTCCGATGTATGTTGCTGGACAGGAGGCGCATGGGATTTGGTATATGCCCTGGTTTTCCAGTTCTATTTTGTCTTTGGGATTTCTCAGGATGGTTGATATCTTTCTGTCAGTGTTAAATGCGGTTTTGATGTTATGTTTGCGTAGTACTTTACTGATTTTGTCGGTTGTTCCTTTTATGTAGGGCAAGATGGCTCGTCCGTTGTTCTGTTCTTCTTCTTGGATGTTTTTCTGTTTCGGAGTCCCCTGCTGAATCATATTGGTGATTTTGTTTTTTTGGAACTTGTTTGCTGTCAATATGTCTGTCAGGGTGTGTAGTTCTGTTTGTATATGTGTTTCATCTGCAAGGCGTCTGGTTCTTGTTATTAGTGTTTTGGCTACTGAATTTATTTGTGCTGGGTGATGATGTGATTGCGCATTGAGGTAACGGTTGGTGTGTGTTTTCTTTCGGTAGACTGTGTGTCCTAGGGTGCCGTTTTGTTTTTTGTATATAAGTACATCCAGGAAAGGTAACTGGTTGTTTGTTTCAATCTCCATGGTGAATTTTATTTTGGGATGTAGGCTGTTCAGGTGTGTTAGGAAGTTTTCTAGCTCCTTTCTTCCGTGGGGCCAGATCACGAAGGTGTCATCCACATATCTGAGCCACAGTTTTGGTTTGTTTGTAGTCTTTTCCAGAGCGTTAGTTTCAAATTCTTCCATGAAAAGGTTGGCGATAACTGGTGATAGAGGGGATCCCATTGGTGCGCCTTCTATTTGTTTGTATCTCTGGCCTCTGTGTATGAAGTATGTGTTTGATAAGCAGTGTTCTGCTAGTTCTATAATATGGTTTGGTGGTTGGTATTTGCTTCTTATTGTTGATAGAGCTTCTTGGACTGGCACCTGGGTGAATAGTGATACCACATCGAAGCTGACTAGCAAGTCTTTTTGGTCTATCTGTAGATTTTTCACTAATTCTATAAAGTGGTATGAGTTTTGGACATATGAAGCTGCCATTTCTGCTTGAGGTTGTAATTGTTTTGCTAGGTATTTAGCTAGGTTTTGTAGTGGTGAGCCTATAGAACTTACTATGGGTCTTAGTGGGATTCCATCTTTGTGTATTTTGGGGAGGCCATATAGTTTTGGGCATCTGGATGACTTCTCCCTAGGAATGATTGTTTGTTGGATTTCTTGGCTTATAGAAGTTGATTTTATCTTTTTCTTGGTGGTCTTTTCTAGATAGGTTGTGGGATCTGTATATATAGGTTTGTATGTAGTTTCTTTGAGTAAGTTGGACAGTTTCTCTTCATAGTCTGATGTGTCCATTACCACTGTAGCATTGCCTTTATCTGCTGGTAGTATGATTATGCTGTTGTCTTTTCTTAGGTTTTGCAATGCTACTTGTTCTTCTTTTGTTAGGTTGCTTTTGGGTGGTTTGCTTGTGCATAGGATGTGGGTGACTTCATGTCTGACTTGGTCTGCTTCATCTGCATTGAGTTTAGTTAAGCTGGTTTCAACTCCACATATGATGGTTTCTGTGGGAATTTTCTTTGGTGCAACAGCGAAGTTGAAACCTTTTGCTAGGACGTTTGTTTCTGCTGTTGTTAGTCTTCTGTGGGAGATGTTATGCACTACTTGTTGTAGATGTTGTTGTGATGTGGTTGTTTGGTTGTTGTAGTTCTCTAATTGTTTGAGTTTCTTTGAATGTCTGTTGTTTTTATAGATGGTCTCTGTTTCTGCTCTCCAAACTGCCAGTTGTTTCACTTTGTCCCATAGTATCGGGTGAATAATGTTGCTGAGTTTGAGATGTAATGTTAGTAGGTCCTTGTTTGTTTGGTCTAATTGAAATCTTTTATTGTGGAGTTCATTTCTTAGTAATGCCATTTCTGTTCTTCTTAGAATGCGTTTGGTTGAAGTGGTATTGATGTGGAATTTCAATTTGAAACAATTTGGTCTTATATTTTGGTCTCGACATTGGCATAGGAAAGGTATGTCACTTAGTATTCTTGCTCTTCGTACTTCTGACTTTTCGTAAGTCCTGGTTAGTTGGTAGATGTCCTCCCCGTAGAGGTATGATATTTGTTTTCGTAGATTCTCGCGGGTGTCTGTATGTGTAGATCTAGAGTCTCGGGTTTCTTCCCGCGTTCCTTTCATCTTCAGAAAGTTGTGGCGACGTTTCGACGAAATCCCATCCGTCATCATCAGGCCGGAGTGTTCCTCCTGCTGCTTCCAGGAGCAATGCGTGGTCTGGCTGTTCCTTTCCTTCCAACTGCCGGTGGGGCTGTGTTCTAATTGGGTGGAGGCGTGGCTGCTTTCTGATTGGGTGGGGGTGTCCTCCGACTGGGTGGAGGCGTGGTTGTTTTCTGATTGAGTGGAGGCGTGGCTGTCTTCTGATTGGGTGGATGCGTGGTTGTCTTCTGATTGGTTGGAGGCGTGGCTGTCTTCTGATTGGGAGGGGTGTGTTCTGAATGGGTGGGGTTTTTTGTTGTGTTGTAATATCCTGAGTGTTGTGATTTGGTGTCCTGAGGAGTGGGCTGTGTAGTGGCCTCCAGAGCTTTGGTTTGGCTCCGAGTTCGAGGACCTGCTATGTATCTCTGGTATGGGTCAGTCAGGTTCGTGTGAGCGTTCTTCTGCTTGGGTGATGGCACTTTTGCTTGACTTGTTCTGTCTTCTGTGTGGGAGAGTTTTTGTTCTGGGTGTGGATGAGTCTTGCTGGGGCTGGTGGCATTTGGGGTTGTTTGTTGGTTTTTTAAATCCTTGTTTGCTGAAATTCGTTTCTCTATCAATGCTGGTTTCCAAATGGCATGTAAGCGGGAGGTGTCGTCTCGCTTGTTCATACTGTCTGGGTGTTTTTCTATTTCAATGGCTTCTCTGATTATTCTGCTATTGAGATGTTCTATTTTGGCGATTGTTTTTGTACCTTCAAAATTGATGTTGTGTCCCGTAGTGTTTATGTGTTGTACTAGTGAAGATGTGTGATCTTTCTTCTGTACTGAGTTCTTATGTTCTTCTACACGTACCTCTATTCTTCTGTTAGTCTGTCCGATGTATGTTGCTGGACAGGAGGCGCATGGGATTTGGTATATGCCCTGGTTTTCCAGTTCTATTTTGTCTTTGGGATTTCTCAGGATGGTTGATATCTTTCTGTCAGTGTTAAATGCGGTTTTGATGTTATGTTTGCGTAGTACTTTACTGATTTTGTCGGTTGTTCCTTTTATGTAGGGCAAGATGGCTCGTCCGTTGTTCTGTTCTTCTTCTTGGATGTTTTTCTGTTTCGGAGTCCCCTGCTGAATCATATTGGTGATTTTGTTTTTTTGGAACTTGTTTGCTGTCAATATGTCTGTCAGGGTGTGTAGTTCTGTTTGTATATGTGTTTCATCTGCAAGGCGTCTGGTTCTTGTTATTAGTGTTTTGGCTACTGAATTTATTTGTGCTGGGTGATGATGTGATTGCGCATTGAGGTAACGGTTGGTGTGTGTTTTCTTTCGGTAGACTGTGTGTCCTAGGGTGCCGTTTTGTTTTTTGTATATAAGTACATCCAGGAAAGGTAACTGGTTGTTTGTTTCAATCTCCATGGTGAATTTTATTTTGGGATGTAGGCTGTTCAGGTGTGTTAGGAAGTTTTCTAGCTCCTTTCTTCCGTGGGGCCAGATCACGAAGGTGTCATCCACATATCTGAGCCACAGTTTTGGTTTGTTTGTAGTCTTTTCCAGAGCGTTAGTTTCAAATTCTTCCATGAAAAGGTTGGCGATAACTGGTGATAGAGGGGATCCCATTGGTGCGCCTTCTATTTGTTTGTATCTCTGGCCTCTGTGTATGAAGTATGTGTTTGATAAGCAGTGTTCTGCTAGTTCTATAATATGGTTTGGTGGTTGGTATTTGCTTCTTATTGTTGATAGAGCTTCTTGGACTGGCACCTGGGTGAATAGTGATACCACATCGAAGCTGACTAGCAAGTCTTTTTGGTCTATCTGTAGATTTTTCACTAATTCTATAAAGTGGTATGAGTTTTGGACATATGAAGCTGCCATTTCTGCTTGAGGTTGTAATTGTTTTGCTAGGTATTTAGCTAGGTTTTGTAGTGGTGAGCCTATAGAACTTACTATGGGTCTTAGTGGGATTCCATCTTTGTGTATTTTGGGGAGGCCATATAGTTTTGGGCATCTGGATGACTTCTCCCTAGGAATGATTGTTTGTTGGATTTCTTGGCTTATAGAAGTTGATTTTATCTTTTTCTTGGTGGTCTTTTCTAGATAGGTTGTGGGATCTGTATATATAGGTTTGTATGTAGTTTCTTTGAGTAAGTTGGACAGTTTCTCTTCATAGTCTGATGTGTCCATTACCACTGTAGCATTGCCTTTATCTGCTGGTAGTATGATTATGCTGTTGTCTTTTCTTAGGTTTTGCAATGCTACTTGTTCTTCTTTTGTTAGGTTGCTTTTGGGTGGTTTGCTTGTGCATAGGATGTGGGTGACTTCATGTCTGACTTGGTCTGCTTCATCTGCATTGAGTTTAGTTAAGCTGGTTTCAACTCCACATATGATGGTTTCTGTGGGAATTTTCTTTGGTGCAACAGCGAAGTTGAAACCTTTTGCTAGGACGTTTGTTTCTGCTGTTGTTAGTCTTCTGTGGGAGATGTTATGCACTACTTGTTGTAGATGTTGTTGTGATGTGGTTGTTTGGTTGTTGTAGTTCTCTAATTGTTTGAGTTTCTTTGAATGTCTGTTGTTTTTATAGATGGTCTCTGTTTCTGCTCTCCAAACTGCCAGTTGTTTCACTTTGTCCCATAGTATCGGGTGAATAATGTTGCTGAGTTTGAGATGTAATGTTAGTAGGTCCTTGTTTGTTTGGTCTAATTGAAATCTTTTATTGTGGAGTTCATTTCTTAGTAATGCCATTTCTGTTCTTCTTAGAATGCGTTTGGTTGAAGTGGTATTGATGTGGAATTTCAATTTGAAACAATTTGGTCTTATATTTTGGTCTCGACATTGGCATAGGAAAGGTATGTCACTTAGTATTCTTGCTCTTCGTACTTCTGACTTTTCGTAAGTCCTGGTTAGTTGGTAGATGTCCTCCCCGTAGAGGTATGATATTTGTTTTCGTAGATTCTCGCGGGTGTCTGTATGTGTAGATCTAGAGTCTCGGGTTTCTTCCCGCGTTCCTTTCATCTTCAGAAAGTTGTGGCGACGTTTCGACGAAATCCCATCCGTCATCATCAGGCCGGAGTGTTCCTCCTGCTGCTTCCAGGAGCAATGCGTGGTCTGGCTGTTCCTTTCCTTCCAACTGCCGGTGGGGCTGTGTTCTAATTGGGTGGAGGCGTGGCTGCTTTCTGATTGGGTGGGGGTGTCCTCCGACTGGGTGGAGGCGTGGTTGTTTTCTGATTGAGTGGAGGCGTGGCTGTCTTCTGATTGGGTGGATGCGTGGTTGTCTTCTGATTGGTTGGAGGCGTGGCTGTCTTCTGATTGGGAGGGGTGTGTTCTGAATGGGTGGGGTTTTTTGTTGTGTTGTAATATCCTGAGTGTTGTGATTTGGTGTCCTGAGGAGTGGGCTGTGTAGTGGCCTCCAGAGCTTTGGTTTGGCTCCGAGTTCGAGGACCTGCTATGTATCTCTGGTATGGGTCAGTCAGGTTCGTGTGAGCGTTCTTCTGCTTGGGTGATGGCACTTTTGCTTGACTTGTTCTGTCTTCTGTGTGGGAGAGTTTTTGTTCTGGGTGTGGATGAGTCTTGCTGGGGCTGGTGGCATTTGGGGTTGTTTGTTGGTTTTTTAAATCCTTGTTTGCTGAAATTCGTTTCTCTATCAATGCTGGTTTCCAAATGGCATGTAAGCGGGAGGTGTCGTCTCGCTTGTTCATACTGTTCAATCAGAAAACAACCACGCCTCCACCCAGTCGGAGGACACCCCCACCCAATCAGAAAGCAGCCACGCCTCCACCCAATTAGAACACAGCCCCACCGGCAGTTGGAAGGAAAGGAACAGCCAGACCACGCATTGCTCCTGGAAGCAGCAGGAGGAACACTCCGGCCTGATGATGACGGATGGGATTTCGTCGAAACGTCGCCACAACTTTCTGAAGATGAAAGGAACGCGGGAAGAAACCCGAGACTCTAGATCTACACATACAGACACCCGCGAGAATCTACGAAAACAAATATCATACCTCTACGGGGAGGACATCTACCAACTAACCAGGACTTACGAAAAGTCAGAAGTACGAAGAGCAAGAATACTAAGTGACATACCTTTCCTATGCCAATGTCGAGACCAAAATATAAGACCAAATTGTTTCAAATTGAAATTCCACATCAATACCACTTCAACCAAACGCATTCTAAGAAGAACAGAAATGGCATTACTAAGAAATGAACTCCACAATAAAAGATTTCAATTAGACCAAACAAACAAGGACCTACTAACATTACATCTCAAACTCAGCAACATTATTCACCCGATACTATGGGACAAAGTGAAACAACTGGCAGTTTGGAGAGCAGAAACAGAGACCATCTATAAAAACAACAGACATTCAAAGAAACTCAAACAATTAGAGAACTACAACAACCAAACAACCACATCACAACAACATCTACAACAAGTAGTGCATAACATCTCCCACAGAAGACTAACAACAGCAGAAACAAACGTCCTAGCAAAAGGTTTCAACTTCGCTGTTGCACCAAAGAAAATTCCCACAGAAACCATCATATGTGGAGTTGAAACCAGCTTAACTAAACTCAATGCAGATGAAGCAGACCAAGTCAGACATGAAGTCACCCACATCCTATGCACAAGCAAACCACCCAAAAGCAACCTAACAAAAGAAGAACAAGTAGCATTGCAAAACCTAAGAAAAGACAACAGCATAATCATACTACCAGCAGATAAAGGCAATGCTACAGTGGTAATGGACACATCAGACTATGAAGAGAAACTGTCCAACTTACTCAAAGAAACTACATACAAACCTATATATACAGATCCCACAACCTATCTAGAAAAGACCACCAAGAAAAAGATAAAATCAACTTCTATAAGCCAAGAAATCCAACAAACAATCATTCCTAGGGAGAAGTCATCCAGATGCCCAAAACTATATGGCCTCCCCAAAATACACAAAGATGGAATCCCACTAAGACCCATAGTAAGTTCTATAGGCTCACCACTACAAAACCTAGCTAAATACCTAGCAAAACAATTACAACCTCAAGCAGAAATGGCAGCTTCATATGTCCAAAACTCATACCACTTTATAGAATTAGTGAAAAATCTACAGATAGACCAAAAAGACTTGCTAGTCAGCTTCGATGTGGTATCACTATTCACCCAGGTGCCAGTCCAAGAAGCTCTATCAACAATAAGAAGCAAATACCAACCACCAAACCATATTATAGAACTAGCAGAACACTGCTTATCAAACACATACTTCATACACAGAGGCCAGAGATACAAACAAATAGAAGGCGCACCAATGGGATCCCCTCTATCACCAGTTATCGCCAACCTTTTCATGGAAGAATTTGAAACTAACGCTCTGGAAAAGACTACAAACAAACCAAAACTGTGGCTCAGATATGTGGATGACACCTTCGTGATCTGGCCCCACGGAAGAAAGGAGCTAGAAAACTTCCTAACACACCTGAACAGCCTACATCCCAAAATAAAATTCACCATGGAGATTGAAACAAACAACCAGTTACCTTTCCTGGATGTACTTATATACAAAAAACAAAACGGCACCCTAGGACACACAGTCTACCGAAAGAAAACACACACCAACCGTTACCTCAATGCGCAATCACATCATCACCCAGCACAAATAAATTCAGTAGCCAAAACACTAATAACAAGAACCAGACGCCTTGCAGATGAAACACATATACAAACAGAACTACACACCCTGACAGACATATTGACAGCAAACAAGTTCCAAAAAAACAAAATCACCAATATGATTCAGCAGGGGACTCCGAAACAGAAAAACATCCAAGAAGAAGAACAGAACAACGGACGAGCCATCTTGCCCTACATAAAAGGAACAACCGACAAAATCAGTAAAGTACTACGCAAACATAACATCAAAACCGCATTTAACACTGACAGAAAGATATCAACCATCCTGAGAAATCCCAAAGACAAAATAGAACTGGAAAACCAGGGCATATACCAAATCCCATGCGCCTCCTGTCCAGCAACATACATCGGACAGACTAACAGAAGAATAGAGGTACGTGTAGAAGAACATAAGAACTCAGTACAGAAGAAAGATCACACATCTTCACTAGTACAACACATAAACACTACGGGACACAACATCAATTTTGAAGGTACAAAAACAATCGCCAAAATAGAACATCTCAATAGCAGAATAATCAGAGAAGCCATTGAAATAGAAAAACACCCAGACAGTATGAACAAGCGAGACGACACCTCCCGCTTACATGCCATTTGGAAACCAGCATTGATAGAGAAACGAATTTCAGCAAACAAGGATTTAAAAAACCAACAAACAACCCCAAATGCCACCAGCCCCAGCAAGACTCATCCACACCCAGAACAAAAACTCTCCCACACAGAAGACAGAACAAGTCAAGCAAAAGTGCCATCACCCAAGCAGAAGAACGCTCACACGAACCTGACTGACCCATACCAGAGATACATAGCAGGTCCTCGAACTCGGAGCCAAACCAAAGCTCTGGAGGCCACTACACAGCCCACTCCTCAGGACACCAAATCACAACACTCAGGATATTACAACACAACAAAAAACCCCACCCATTCAGAACACACCCCTCCCAATCAGAAGACAGCCACGCCTCCAACCAATCAGAAGACAACCACGCATCCACCCAATCAGAAGACAGCCACGCCTCCACTCAATCAGAAAACAACCACGCCTCCACCCAGTCGGAGGACACCCCCACCCAATCAGAAAGCAGCCACGCCTCCACCCAATTAGAACACAGCCCCACCGGCAGTTGGAAGGAAAGGAACAGCCAGACCACGCATTGCTCCTGGAAGCAGCAGGAGGAACACTCCGGCCTGATGATGACGGATGGGATTTCGTCGAAACGTCGCCACAACTTTCTGAAGATGAAAGGAACGCGGGAAGAAACCCGAGACTCTAGATCTACACATACAGACACCCGCGAGAATCTACGAAAACAAATATCATACCTCTACGGGGAGGACATCTACCAACTAACCAGGACTTACGAAAAGTCAGAAGTACGAAGAGCAAGAATACTAAGTGACATACCTTTCCTATGCCAATGTCGAGACCAAAATATAAGACCAAATTGTTTCAAATTGAAATTCCACATCAATACCACTTCAACCAAACGCATTCTAAGAAGAACAGAAATGGCATTACTAAGAAATGAACTCCACAATAAAAGATTTCAATTAGACCAAACAAACAAGGACCTACTAACATTACATCTCAAACTCAGCAACATTATTCACCCGATACTATGGGACAAAGTGAAACAACTGGCAGTTTGGAGAGCAGAAACAGAGACCATCTATAAAAACAACAGACATTCAAAGAAACTCAAACAATTAGAGAACTACAACAACCAAACAACCACATCACAACAACATCTACAACAAGTAGTGCATAACATCTCCCACAGAAGACTAACAACAGCAGAAACAAACGTCCTAGCAAAAGGTTTCAACTTCGCTGTTGCACCAAAGAAAATTCCCACAGAAACCATCATATGTGGAGTTGAAACCAGCTTAACTAAACTCAATGCAGATGAAGCAGACCAAGTCAGACATGAAGTCACCCACATCCTATGCACAAGCAAACCACCCAAAAGCAACCTAACAAAAGAAGAACAAGTAGCATTGCAAAACCTAAGAAAAGACAACAGCATAATCATACTACCAGCAGATAAAGGCAATGCTACAGTGGTAATGGACACATCAGACTATGAAGAGAAACTGTCCAACTTACTCAAAGAAACTACATACAAACCTATATATACAGATCCCACAACCTATCTAGAAAAGACCACCAAGAAAAAGATAAAATCAACTTCTATAAGCCAAGAAATCCAACAAACAATCATTCCTAGGGAGAAGTCATCCAGATGCCCAAAACTATATGGCCTCCCCAAAATACACAAAGATGGAATCCCACTAAGACCCATAGTAAGTTCTATAGGCTCACCACTACAAAACCTAGCTAAATACCTAGCAAAACAATTACAACCTCAAGCAGAAATGGCAGCTTCATATGTCCAAAACTCATACCACTTTATAGAATTAGTGAAAAATCTACAGATAGACCAAAAAGACTTGCTAGTCAGCTTCGATGTGGTATCACTATTCACCCAGGTGCCAGTCCAAGAAGCTCTATCAACAATAAGAAGCAAATACCAACCACCAAACCATATTATAGAACTAGCAGAACACTGCTTATCAAACACATACTTCATACACAGAGGCCAGAGATACAAACAAATAGAAGGCGCACCAATGGGATCCCCTCTATCACCAGTTATCGCCAACCTTTTCATGGAAGAATTTGAAACTAACGCTCTGGAAAAGACTACAAACAAACCAAAACTGTGGCTCAGATATGTGGATGACACCTTCGTGATCTGGCCCCACGGAAGAAAGGAGCTAGAAAACTTCCTAACACACCTGAACAGCCTACATCCCAAAATAAAATTCACCATGGAGATTGAAACAAACAACCAGTTACCTTTCCTGGATGTACTTATATACAAAAAACAAAACGGCACCCTAGGACACACAGTCTACCGAAAGAAAACACACACCAACCGTTACCTCAATGCGCAATCACATCATCACCCAGCACAAATAAATTCAGTAGCCAAAACACTAATAACAAGAACCAGACGCCTTGCAGATGAAACACATATACAAACAGAACTACACACCCTGACAGACATATTGACAGCAAACAAGTTCCAAAAAAACAAAATCACCAATATGATTCAGCAGGGGACTCCGAAACAGAAAAACATCCAAGAAGAAGAACAGAACAACGGACGAGCCATCTTGCCCTACATAAAAGGAACAACCGACAAAATCAGTAAAGTACTACGCAAACATAACATCAAAACCGCATTTAACACTGACAGAAAGATATCAACCATCCTGAGAAATCCCAAAGACAAAATAGAACTGGAAAACCAGGGCATATACCAAATCCCATGCGCCTCCTGTCCAGCAACATACATCGGACAGACTAACAGAAGAATAGAGGTACGTGTAGAAGAACATAAGAACTCAGTACAGAAGAAAGATCACACATCTTCACTAGTACAACACATAAACACTACGGGACACAACATCAATTTTGAAGGTACAAAAACAATCGCCAAAATAGAACATCTCAATAGCAGAATAATCAGAGAAGCCATTGAAATAGAAAAACACCCAGACAGTATGAACAAGCGAGACGACACCTCCCGCTTACATGCCATTTGGAAACCAGCATTGATAGAGAAACGAATTTCAGCAAACAAGGATTTAAAAAACCAACAAACAACCCCAAATGCCACCAGCCCCAGCAAGACTCATCCACACCCAGAACAAAAACTCTCCCACACAGAAGACAGAACAAGTCAAGCAAAAGTGCCATCACCCAAGCAGAAGAACGCTCACACGAACCTGACTGACCCATACCAGAGATACATAGCAGGTCCTCGAACTCGGAGCCAAACCAAAGCTCTGGAGGCCACTACACAGCCCACTCCTCAGGACACCAAATCACAACACTCAGGATATTACAACACAACAAAAAACCCCACCCATTCAGAACACACCCCTCCCAATCAGAAGACAGCCACGCCTCCAACCAATCAGAAGACAACCACGCATCCACCCAATCAGAAGACAGCCACGCCTCCACTCAATCAGAAAACAACCACGCCTCCACCCAGTCGGAGGACACCCCCACCCAATCAGAAAGCAGCCACGCCTCCACCCAATTAGAACACAGCCCCACCGGCAGTTGGAAGGAAAGGAACAGCCAGACCACGCATTGCTCCTGGAAGCAGCAGGAGGAACACTCCGGCCTGATGATGACGGATGGGATTTCGTCGAAACGTCGCCACAACTTTCTGAAGATGAAAGGAACGCGGGAAGAAACCCGAGACTCTAGATCTACACATACAGACACCCGCGAGAATCTACGAAAACATATATATATATATATATATAAACGAAGCTGAAGTCACCAGCCTGAGGATGACGGATGAGATTTCGTCAAAACGTTGTAGATCTTTGGTCATTTGGGTTTTTTCCCATGTAGAATTGAAGGTATAAGAGCAACGTTTCGATGAAATCTCATCCGTCATCCTCAGGCTGGTGGCTTCAGCTTCGTTCTTCTGGGAGAAGTGTGTGGTAGTGGCTGTTTGTTCCTCTTTTTTAAACTGCCAGAGGGGGTGTGTTCTGTGGGTGGAGGTGTGCTCTGATTGGGTGGTGGGTTAGCTGTGTTCTCCCACCCAATCAGAACACAGCTAACCCCCCCACCCAATCAGAGCACACCTCCACCCACAGAACACACCCCCTCTGGCAGTTTAAAAAAGAGGAACAAACAGCCACTAACACACACACACACACACACACACACACACACACACACACACACACACACACACACACACATATATATATATATATATATATATATATATATATATATATATATATATATATATATATATATATATATATATATATATATATATATGCTATATTCCAATAATCTTATATCTACCTTATAACATGGCTACATGGATGGCTACATTAATTTTATCAAACAGACCTGGCTACATTAATTTTATCAAACAGACCTCCCAAGTCAAATCAGAGGAAATGACTAGGACAACAGCAAGTGTTACTGTCAAACACTGGGCAGTCCTGCCAATAAATAACATCTCAGAAATTATTTTTATGAGCCTTCAAAGGTTATGACATTTGTTACTCTATTTTCTAGTAATGAAGCCAGCAGCTTCATTTAATACAGTTAATTTATTTTTATGACAGAAAGCAAAATCAAAAGGTAAGTTCCAAGCTGTAATTCCACAGGTAAAATCCACCAATCTTGGAGAGGCTTAATTGTAATGCATACAGATACCTTGTCCACTGTGTAACGTTTCTAAGTTCAACCGATTTCAAATGGTCAACAACACAATTCTGCAAAAGCTACATGGGAATTAAGCAGCAGGCATTTACCATCCGATAAGCTCTCATAGATTGGGACCATCACTTAAGTAGCAGCAACTGGTACAACATAGATAGATCTTCTCTGTCACTGCAGCTGCCCTATGGAACAGCATTTCCCCAAGGTGTGGCTGGTCCTGATCATGCGTCCTTTCCTAAAGGCTCTGAAGACTTGGCTAATTATCCCAGTGATTGGGTCAGGAGTTTTGTGACTTCTACTGGGTGTTTGTACTACCTCTGGCATGATATTTTTTATTATGATGAATAAATGAAGTGAAGTATTAATACCACTTTATAATGCCTTGGTAAGACCACACTTGGAATACTGCATCCAGTTCTGGTCACCACGATGTAAAAAAGATGGTGAGAGTCTAGAACAGGGGTGTCAAACTCGCAATGTCACGTGACGTGTCGTGATGTATCGTGACTTTTTTTCCATTGCTGGCAATGGGGTGGGCACGGTTTCGGCATGACACATCTGGCCTGCAAGGCAGTAGTTTGACACCCCTGCTCTAGAAAGAGTGCAGAGAAGAGCAACAAATATGATCAGGGGACTGGAGGGTAAAATATATAAGGAACGGTTGCTGGAACTGGGTATGTCTAGTTTAATGAAGAGAAAGACGAGGGGGGACATGATAGCAAAGTTCCAATATCTCAGAGGTTGCCACAAAGAGGAGGGAGTCAGGCTATTCTCCAAAGCACCTGAAGGCAGGACAAGAAGCAACGGATGGAAACTAATCAAAGAGAGAAGCAACCCAGAACTAAGAAGAAATTTCCTGACACTTAGAACAATTAATCTGTGGAACAACCTGCCTCCAGATGCTGTGAATGCTCCAACACTGGAAGTTTTTAAGAAAAGACTGGACAGCCATTTGTCTGAAATGGTATAGGGTTGTGGTGGAAACTAGTCAAGGAGAGAAACAACCTAGAACTAAGGAAATTACAATTTCCTGGCAGCTAGAACAATTAATTAGTGGAACAACTTGTCTCCAGAAGTTTTGAATGCTCCAACACTGGAAGTTTTTAAGAAGAAATTGGACAACCATTTGTCTGAAATGGTATAGAGTTTCCTGCCTGAGCACTGGTTGGACTAGAAGACCTCCAAGGTCCCTTCCAACTCTATTATTCTATTCTATCTTTTCATTCATCAAGAAAAACATAATACGCTAAAGAGATATGTTCTTTGAAATTCAAATTTCAGCCAGGTATCTAGGAATTATCAAGTAATATGTAGTCTATGATGGTGGTGGTGGTGGAGGTGGTGGAGGTGATCTGGTTGCTATTATTTTTAATTGCTCATGTCATGCATGCCAATTGGGTGGCTATATAAACTGAAAAATTAAATAAATTGCAACCATTTCAGCTAGCTTACAGCAAGGGATTCAGGATTGCTTTGCCCTCTGTACACTTTAATGTCTGTCACTGTAGTATATGGGGCTTGAAAGTATGTGTTGACAATATTCAACACATTTGTTTTCATTTTTCCCTTTCTACCCTAAGATTTTGATGTCAGTTACATCATGCCCAGCAAGTCATTTAATAGCACTTTTGAACCTAGATCTCCATCATTCATTTCTCAAAGCCACTTTTAACAACATATCAGTGATCTGGCTAAAGTAAAGCAATTGGATTTGACTTGAATACATTAGTGGCCTGCTTGAGTGAAAATTGCCTGCACAATTGCTGTCACTTTTCTTTTTCTCAAACAAGTGGAACCTTAATCTTAGATGGATTTACTTCTAGCAAGTGGTAGAACTTCATTCTAGGAATGCTTCATTGGGGCAACGCTTATTTTAAACTGCCCCTCAAAGTATTATGTCCCCACTCCTGTTTCTAACAATGTCTGCGTTGTTTCACTTTGATGTGTTTTTATGTCGAATCCACTTCAGTGGTGCCTGACCCCAAACCAGTTCAGCCTTTCTTCTGAGGTTTCATCCAGCAGAACTGTCAGTCTAGCCTTTGAGAGATGAAGCCAGGTAAAATTGACTCTTCATCTCAGCAAAGATGAACATTTCACCTCTATGTCACTTCCCTGCCTGATCTCTACTCCCTTCAACAATGCTGTACAGGCCTAATAAATGGATAAAAGATTGTAACCTAAAACCAAAATTTAAAGGCCCCCATGTCACCTTGCTTGGTGATGAATAAAGAACAGAGTAGGTTCGTTTTGAACAGTAAACATAAACCTACATAGGCAGGTAATAAATGAAAATAAAGACTTTTCTCAATACCCAACCCCTGAAGAACAAGAAATAACAGCATGCAATTTTAAAGCAGAATGTTTGATAGCCTTACTGTTTGTATTGTATCTCATGTTCTTGTCATAATTATTACCACAACCCATGGAAAATATCGTCACATGGTACTTTAATAAACTATGGAATTTCCTGTACCCCAGATGTATATAAATGACCACCAATTTCAACCATTGTTAAAAAAAACTAATCAAATTTACAAAGAAAATCCTTGTTACATTGGCTATATTATTATAAATTTGTCATTTAGAAACTACATACATCTAAATAGCCACTGCTGAGAAAGAAGATGCTGCTTGTTGATTTCCTGTAAACACTGGGATGTTATCAGGAATTGGATTCTTAGTTAAACAGATTCACACCAACGCCTTTTAATGTTTTTACTTTTCACATAAACGGTTTTAATTTGTAAATTTATTCTGTATTTAGAGTAGCAAATGTAGAATGAAACCATCACTCCACATATAACAAGTAATTATACATACAGAAGTTGTCATTTCATCACTCTAGCTATTAACAAGGTTCAGGCGTGATTTCAATATACTAAATTATTTTTAGTATACTATAGATCAGGGGTCCCCGAACTTTGGGGCTTGCTGGCCTGGCTGGGGGCGGGGAGAAGGAAATTGGGCCTTGTGAGCAGTGGCTGGCTCACATGCAACTTAAGTTGTGCGAGCAGTGGGCTGCAAGTTGAGCTGTGTGCATTTGTGCATGTGTGCCAGCCCACCGCTCGCACAAGTTGAGCTGTGTGCGCACGCCTGTTGCTCATGCAGTCCAGTTGCGAATAAGCCTGGGGGTGGGGACCCCTGGTATAGATCATTCAAAGACAGGAAGCAACCCTTTTCACAGATAATTTTAAAGTGATACATTACATTATAAAATACAAATACATTCTGTCATATAATGCATTACATACTACTACATACTACACTTAGACAAGTAGTATGTAAGGTATGTAAGGTAAGTAGTATGTAAGCTTCTGCCAACCTAGCAGTTCGAAAGCACGTAAAAATGCAAGTAGAAAAATAGGGACCACTACGGTGGGAAGGTAACAGCGTTCCGTGCGCCTTTGGCGTCTAGTCATGCTGGCCACATGACCATGGAGACGTCCTCAGACAAGCGCTGGCTCTTCAGCTTTGAAACGGAGATGAGCACCGGCCCCTAGAGTCGGAAACTACTAGCACGCATGTGTGGGGGAACCTTTACCTTTATGTAAGGTCCTATCTTAAAGATTTCCAACATACTGTACATGATTTTATTATAAATTGTATTCATTCTAAAAACTGCTGTACAGGTAGTCCTTGACTTACAACCATTCATTTAGTAACTGTTCAAAGTTACAACAGTACTGAAAAAATTGACTTATGACCGTTTTTCACACTTACGACTATTGCAGCATCCCCATGATCACATGATCAAAATTCAGACACTTGGCAACTGGACTGTATTTATGCTGGTTGCAGTGTCCCAGGGTCAAGCAAAATTAATCGGGAAGCCAGATTAACAACTGTGTTACTAACTTAACAGCAGCAGAGATTCACTTAAGAATTGTGACAAGAAAGGGGCAAAAGTCAACAACTGTCTTGCTTAACAATGAGTTTTGGCTCAGTTGTGGTTGTAAGTTCAGGACTATCTATACATGATTTCATTCATTCAGAAGACCTCTATTCCCTCCTTTCTTCTTTCACATTAATGCCTTTGGAGCTACAGATAACATCAGAAAAATACACTTTTGATAATGGCACAAATTCTAAGTGCTGATTAGTTAGAGAGATACAGAATTCTCAATTTTATCTGTACATTCAAAGTGCATTCTATATTAATCAGTATATTCCACTTGAGAAAACACTGAGATGGTTGGAAAAAGATAAAGTGTAATTAGATTTCTCATTATTTGAGTGGGGAAAAAAGAAGGCAGTCTTATTAAAAAGGAATGAGCTTCAACTAAACTAGCATTCAATCATTCACGTTTTCCCAGAGGGACAGAGAGCACCAGAGAGCAAGGATATGACGTCTCATTGAACTATTGTCACTGGGTGAGAAAGGAGCACTTTTATTATTGCATTTATTCAGGCTAGGGATGTATGATGAATTATCAAATACCAACAATTATTCATAAGCTATTTTTTTTCTGTCAGGATACTCCAACACATTTTTGATTGAAAAAATATATCACTGTGAATTTTTTTTTAAAAGTATATTTTGAAAAAGAATTTGAGAAGGTATTTAGAAAGAGTATTGATGCTTTTGAACCTTGGGGTTGAAAAAGACTTCTGAGAATATCATGGATAACTGAGAAAATAAACAGTTGGATTATTGAACAAATCAACAGACTTCTCAATCAAAACACAAATACCCAGACTTATCCCACTTTGTATGGACTGAGTAAAGGCCTTGCTCTATATAGAAGTCTATAATATTAAGAAATGTAGAAGGAAAGGGAAGAAAAAGTACGATCAGCAGCAAGGTGCATGGGATGAATTACAGGTACCCCTTGACTTACAACCGTTCATTTAGTGACCTTTTGAAGTTACAATGGCACCAAAAAAAGTGACTTATGATCAGTGCTTTTTTTGTAAAAGAAAAAGGTGCCGGTACTCACACATGCCATACAACCCGCCTTGCCTACCCTACAAGGTTCCATCCAAAAAAGGTGCCGGAACTCCGTTCTGAGCGTTCTATGAGGAAAAAAAGCCCTGCTAATACTCCATGAGCAATCCTGTCCTTCACTGTTGTCTTTGAGCTAAGAATCATACTGGATCTTTGGCAAATTAATCTCAGAGGTAAATACTTTCCCATCAACGTTATGGTTCCAAATTAAATCAGATCCCAGATCCTTTTTGAGCGATCTATGACAAAAAAAGCCCTGCTTATGATCATTTTTCACTCTTGTGACTGTTGCAGCATCCCCATGATCAGGGGATCAAAATTCAGATGCTTGGCAACTGACTCATATTTACGAAAGTTGCAATGTCCTGGCATCATGTGATTGCTTTTTGCACCTTCTGACAAGCAAAGTCCATGGGGAAATCCAGATTCACTTAACAACTGTGTTACTAACTTAAAACCGGCAGTGATTCACTTAACAACCCTGGCCAAAAAAAGGTTGTCAAATGGGGCAAAACTCACTTAACAAATGTCTCGCTTAGCAACAGAAAGTTTGGTCGTAAGTCAAGGATCACCTGTGTAGCAGCAATGGGAATGCCATTGAAGGGCCAGGTGGGGAACAGATTATCCTGAAGAAGTTTTTAAAAGCAGCATGATACACATGAACAACTTCAAAAGACACCGAAATAAACTAATCTGCCAGTCCTTTCATAAGGTTATGCATTTTATTTATTGATTTAACATATGGTATCAAGAGAGTTCATGCTATCACTGGTGATGCATTCATCTATCTACTTTCTATTTACAGTCTCTCAGTGGAGGTTTTCAAAAAAACATGGGTCAGTCAGAATCGAATGAGGAGTCCTACACTGGGCAGCGGGTTGGACTAGAACAGTGATGGCGAAACTTTTAGAGACCGAGTGCCCAGAAACCGGGCCCACCCCTCAGCCTGCCCCTTCTCCGCCCCTCTCCACCCCACCCCCATCCTGCCCCCACTCCATCCCCACCCCGCCCACTCACAGGGCCACTCACTGTCTCCACGGCCCACCGCAGATCGCCATGGTGGCCCAGCAGTGCCATGGTGGCCACGCCCTCTGCCCACCCCTCACAGCATTAACTGCATGCGATGGGGCATGAGGGAAGAGTCTTGTCCCCGCTGCCCGGCTGCCATGTCATTGGCTATGCTGCTCCGTGCAGGTCGTGCTTCGGGGGCAACTCCTCCAGGGGGGCTGCTGATGAAGAGGGGTCCACATGGGAGGTGGGGGTAGGGCAATGGTGCACGTGCCCACAGAGAGAGCTCTGAGTGCCTCCTCTGGCATGCGTACCATAGGTTCGCCACCACTGGACTGGAAGGCCTCCAGGTTGCCTTCCAGCCCTATGATTCTATTTCTACATTAGTGACATTAGAATTAGAGTCTTTCAAAGGTTTAAAAATCATGTGAAAAACATTTTAAAAAATGATCTGAAAAATGATAAAAATAGGTCTTCTTTTTAATCCTGTTACAGAGACATTACTAGATGCATTTAGGAGATCACAGTTGTTTTCTTCGGATGCTTAGTGTTTGAGCAGTTTCGGCATACATTTTTTATTTATTTATTTATTGATGGGATTTATATCCCGCCCTATCTCCTGAAGGACTCAGGGCGGCTCACAATAAAACATATAATAAGTGCATAAATCAAGATAAATGAAATTGAGAACATCAGTGCAATAAAAAATTAGAGAATTTAAAAATGAATTAAAAATACTAAATATAAATTAATTAAGATGCCTGTCAGTCTAGGTCAGCTTGGTGGAACAGGTGTGTTTTGAGGCCGCGGCGAAAGGATTGGAGGTTTTGGGCTATCCGAAGCTCAGGGGGGAGCTGATTCCATAGGGTTGGTGCTCCCACAGAGAAGGCCCTCCCCCTGGGGGTCGCCAGCCGACATTGCCTAGCTGACGGTACCCTGAGGAGGCCTTCTCTGTGTGAGCGTACTGGACGATGGGAATTTGTTCCCGGCAGCAGATGGTCCTGCAAGTATCCCGGACCTAAGCCATGTAGGGCTTTAAAGGTAAGTACCAGCACCTTAAATCTCACCCGGAGGGCAACTGGTAGCCAATGCAGCTCCCGTAGGAGGGGTGTAATATGGGAGTATCGGGAAGCTCCCATCACAACCCGCGCAGCTGCATTCTGCACCAGCTGAAGCCTCCGGGTGGTCTTTAAGGGCAGCCCCATGTAGAGAGCATTACAGTAATCAATACGGGAGGTAACGAGTGCGTGGGTGACTGTACGTAGGGCATCTCGGTCCAAAAAGGGGCGTAATTGGTATATAAGATGAATCTGGGCAAATGCCCCCCTAGCCACGGTTCCAATGTGATCTTCAAAACTGAGTCGTGAATCTAGGAGGACGCCCAGATTGCGTGCTTTATCAATGGGAGGTAACATCTCTCCTCCTATAGTCAGAGATGGAACCTCTTGGACTAAACGAGATGACGGTATGTACAGCCACTCAGTCTTGGCCGGGTTGAGTCGAAGCCTGTTTTCTCCCATCCAAATCTGTACCGCTTCCAGACAACGGGACATCACGTCGAGGGCATCACTGGGTTGGTTCGGGGTGGAGATGAATAGCTGGGTATCATCAGCATATTGATGATATTTCACCCCGAAGCTACGGATGATCTCTCCCAGCGGCTTCATATAGATGTTGAACAGGAGGGGCGAGAGTACCGAACCCTGAGGCACTCCACAATTAAGAGGCCTAGGGCTTGACCTCTGCCCTCCTGCCAACACCGTCTGCGAACGGTCCGAGAGGTAGGAGGAGAACCAACGCAGAACGGTGCCTCCCACTCCCAGCCCCTCAAGACGACGCAGTAAGATACCATGGTCGATGGTATCAAAAGCTGCTGATAGATCTAATAGGACCAGGACAGAAGAGTAACCTCTATCTCGGGCCCGCCAGAGATCATTCACCAGCGCGACCAATGCCGTCTCCGTGCTGTGCCCCGGTCTGAAACCCGATTGGTACGGATCTAGATATTCAGCTTCCTCCAGGTTCAGAGGGAGCTGTCGTGCCACCACGCTCTCAACGACCTTCGCAAGGAAGCGAAGGTTGGAGACAGGACGGAAGTTGTTTAAAACAGCTGGGTCCAGTGCCGGTTTTTTGCTTTATTGATTATTCTTTTCTAAACAAAGATAAGCTTGGACAAAGCTGAAGAAGCACAGATCATGCTGCCTCTCTCTTGATTCCATTTGGCATCTAACAACAGTGGTTTTTTTATTATTATTTTAAAGGGCCATTCCTGAATAATTGTTACGTCATAAAACTCCATTTCAGTACAATTGTTGTTCATCGGTATTTTCTATTTTGAAGTTTAATTTATGAATAATTCTTGTTGTGAAATGACTGTTCTTTCTAATATTTTATTTCATCAGATTTCTATGGTCTGATATCTTTTAAGTGTTCTGCATCTATAAATCCCAATTCCAAGGTTCAAAACTTAAACCTGGCTTAATTCAAGTCAGAGTTTCCGTGTTATGTTTAGCACTTGAGGGAGGAATAAAGGCAACTTGAGTGTTGTGAGTTTTTATTGTATATGGGCCTTGGGTCATTATGACAAAGATAGTTATTGCATAAAATATTTTCATAATCTTTAATAAGGATGAGAATAAAGAATGTTGATAGATCATTTACTTCAGTATTCTCCTTACTTTTTCTGAAACCTATTACATCTTGTATTAGAGACTTGATATAACATATTTCTATTTCAATTGATTTCCTTATCTCCCAAGATGAGCATGTTATTTAGATAAATTGAGCAATTCCACAAGAGTGGAGAACATTCTGAACTCTTGCTTGATTCCTCAAATCATTTACAAAAAAAATTGTTTCACTAACTCATATTTCATCTGAAATCTTGACACTTCCTATTATTTTACACTGTCCATTCTCTGTCTCTGATTATCAGGAATAATTCAGATTGAAAGGTGACATTTCAGAGAAAAAGTTGTATAGTATAATACTTTAAACATTAAGAATAAGTATTATCCAACTATTTTCTGAAATGCAAACAGTTTTGGAATCAAGCAATTTCTACCTTCAATTACATTTTGCAAAACCTCAATGTTGTCTAAGCAACTGGTACAATGACGCTGTGAAGGAATCTACACCATTGTGACATGCAGTCTGGGGAGCTAGAAGCTGAAGTGTCAGACCAAACCCACTGATGGGCTTTGTGCTATGAAGTCTCCACTGACTTTGAAGACAGGCACCCCAAAAACTGATAGAAAATCATGAGCAGTGTCACAGAATAACACCCAGAGGCATTGCAACAATGGATTTGAAGTGCCTCACTGTGCTAGACTGTGCTTCCAGACTAGGACTGCAGAGCCACCTCCATGTTCACAGGTAAGCTGCACAACATTATGTCCTCTTCAAATTTGAAGGACCAACAATATAAATAAGAGATAGTAATACCTTACATGATTTTTTTCAGATCTTTATTTAGACAGGTTAGAGATATACCACCATGGAGTAAATCTATGTGAACAGTAGGAATTGAAAACAACATGATGGCACATAACCAGTCAATCAATCAATCCACCTTCTTGATCTTGCATATTCATGTCACCTGATAAATATAAGAACTAGTCTATATTATGGATGTGAAAGTTGGACCATAAGAAAGGCTGAGCACCAAACAATTGAGGCCTTTGAACTATGGTGCTGGAGAAGACTCCTGCAAGTCCCTTGGACTGCAAGGTGATCAAATCAGTCAGTCCCAGAGGAGATCAACCCTGACTGCTCTTTAGAAGGCCAGATCCTAAAGTTGAAACTCAAATACTTTGGCCACCTAATGAGAAGGAAGGACTCACTGGAGAAGAGCCTAATGCTGGGAAAGATTGAGCGCAAGAGAAGAAGGGGACGACAGAGAATGAGGTGGCTGAATGGAGTCATTGAAGCAGTAGGCGTGAGCTTAAATGGACTCCAGAAGATGGTAGAGGACAGGAAGGCCTGGAGGAATGTTGTCCATGGGATCGCGATGGGTCGGACATGACTTCACAGCTAACAACAACAGTCTATATTATTTCTATTATCATATATTATTTTTAATAACAAACAGTATAGTAACAAAGCAACAAAGGAATTCATTAATTTAAAAAATCAGTTGTTTTCATGACTTTTTTACAATGTTTAAATACTTCAGCTTGAGATGAAATATGAGATAAATGTACGATTGTCAGGGTTATTCAGTTTCAAAAGGGCATTTTCAGTTGGCAAAGCTTTGACTTCCTTCAAAGCCAAGTGGTAAAGCAACACTTTGAAGCAACACTCAGGATTGATAGATCACAGCAGTTGTACTTTTTTGATCCAGACAATAAAAAGGGGCTTTTCCATCATGCATAAAATGGCAAAATCCTGTTTTCTTCAGAGCAGAAAGCCTGCCCTAGATTTAAATGGCCGTCTTTGATATCCTGATCAAAAGTGTCAAAACAGAGCAACTCAGCCCTCCAAATTAGTTCACTATCACCACCCAATCAAAGAAATAGTTTGAAATATGTCCATCTCAGTGACTTCAAACTTGACATAGGTTACAGTACTGTATGTGGAGTGGCTGAAATCTTTTAAGCAGTATTGAAAATGAATGGCACTATTAATTATAATAATTAGAGGCCCTCACACTGTTTCCATTTACTATTGGTAAGGGAGGGAGCAAATCATTCAAAAAAGAATTGAATTCTTCTTTGGACGAAGACTAATTTAAGGAAAAATTGAGCCAGAGATTGAAAAAAATAAATAGAAATCAGTTGCAATTGGAGACATGTACAGAAAAAAATGGGAAGGCAGAATTTAAGGTGAACAAGTGACTGTATGATCATATTCAGCTAATTTTCCTGGCAACAATAAAGAAATGGTTTGTTCAAGTTTGTTCAAATTTTCTTCATTTTACACAATAGTATTGGACTTATTGCTAAGCACATTGTGCTTAGATTGTAAGCCGCCCTGAGTCTTCGGAGAAGGGCAGGATATAAATGGGATTAAAAAAAAACTTAATTCTTAAGCATGATCATTTATTCGAATGGAAACAAGGCTATTTTTACCATTATGGGCTCTGCTTGAGAATGACTACTACTCTTCTAATGCTGAAAAAGCTTTGTTCTGATTAGAGTAGATAGAAATTAAGTTACTTTCTAGCACTGAATTTGCAGGATATATCAGGGCCTTACTGGGCATAAGTTTAAATTTTATTTTAATTATCTTCTTTAAATCCACCCTCCCTAACTATACACTTAGAATGCATAAAGCTTCTCATAGGAAATAGTTTATGTTTTGATGTTTACAAGATGCAACAAAGATAAGCAATTTCATGATTTCCAGAACTGGATACTAGAGAGGACTAACATTTTTAGTTAGAAAAAAAAAGCCTGTAAAATGTTGCAAAATATTATAACAGTGACAATATTGAAGGAGATGTTTGAAGAATGGAATCAGAAAATAGTAGTCACAATATCAACAATATCAGTAATGATGTTTACTTCTATAAAAACTCTGTGCCCCAAGGATTCCTTATATCTATAATATAATCAATTTGATTTCTGCATGCTCCATCTGGTGATGTCCATCTATGTAGCCAATACTTTGGTTAATGAGCATCCATTTTATTTTGCAGTCAGCATCTGTACATCTTCCGCAAATTTTGCTGCTATCATAATTTGCCTCCTATCACTTCTTTAAGGCTAAATTCAAGTACCTAAACATATAAATTATAAAATGTAAGAATAAAAAATATCAGAATTAAAACAGAAGGCCAAATTAAAGCCTATCATTTACATAAAAATCAGGCTCGGATGGCAAACGTCAGCAACAAACTTGGCACTAAGAACAGGACTTTCAGATTTAGTGGCTCACCTTCACTGTCACAATGTCTTCCTTAGTCAAACTACAGCCTTAAAGGTAGGTAGGTCATCACTAGACTCCACCCCCTCAATTCTGTCCCACTTTCCCTGTAACAACCAACCCAAAGCATTCCATCGCATCTTGCATATTAATTTGATATCAACATTTGTTCATAGGAAATTATTTATTCTTGACTATATCCCTTCTTCTTGAACCACCTCAGGTTCAGAAAAACTTGAAAAACACTGTTTAGATCACTGAATTCAATCCTCTGCTCAGTGTTCAAAGATACAAATTAAAAAGCCCTAAAGAAAAATTCATTCAGACTTTGCCTGAAGGTATCCATCGAAGAAACATCTACACCAAGTAATTGGTTCTATTTTGAGATGTGAAACACATTTTAAAAATGTCAATGATATGACATTCAAGAGCATTTCCTACAACTATTTCAGGAATGAGATTGGGGATAACAAAATGTATCTGAGCCAGCCCATAGCACTGCCCAAACCAAGTTTGAAAGAATATCCTAATTTGTGCTGTCTGCACTCACAGGTTGCAGCTCTGCAGCTTCCATTAAGTTCTGCCTTCCCATTAGAGATGCCAAAGACTGAATCTGGGACTTTCTGAATTAAAATATGGTTTGTATTGCTAATTACAGCCTTCAGTTGTCCATGCAAAATTATATTCTGCACTATAATTGCAATGCATTAATCAAGCTCAAATTAAGGACCTCTTGAGTAGCATTCTGATTTAAACCTGGTCATATTGCTCTGCTATTCAACCAACAAATTCAAAGAAATTACCCATTATTTTATTTCTTAATTATTTTTACTGCTAGCAAATTAATGGCACAATTCCCTTAACAATAATTTGCTACTCTTAGCAATTAAAATGTTGTACCTGACTTTAAACTTTCCTCTCCTCAGATATTGAATGGAGAAAAGAAATCTCCAATTAAAAGTGAAACAGAATCACAAAACTATGGAGGGTTGTTAACATTATTCTTAATGTCAGCATATTGCCCACTGGGGCTAGAAATGGTGCAGCTTAAATTAAAATGTAATCTTGGACTTTGTCCATTTGTCTGAACAAATATTTTCATTTTGCATCTTGAGAATTTAATAGCTGTTTCTGAATGGTCTGAGTTAAGGTGTCCGCTTAATTTTGACAAGCCAAAGACAGATGGGAAACTCACTTTTTGTATGCTTCAGTAAGAAATAAAACCTCCTTGTTTTATTTTGCACCCCTCCAAGGATGATTCTACTGTAGACTGGCAACTCCTTTTTCTCCTGAAGTGACATTATAGTGTCAAAATTAGAAAAGCTATTTCTGCACCCTCCTTCAGATAATTCTCAGGTTTGCAACAAGAGGTTAATTTGTATAATTATTCATTATTCCAAGGCCCACAGGAATTTTTGTTTATTCTGCTGGTTCAATTATGCAGTAGACAAATATTCCTTATAATACATGGGGGGAGGAGGAGGAGGAAGAGGAGGAGGAGGAGGTGATTATGTTGGAAAAGCAAGTTTCAGTATATTGCAAAGACATTTCATGTCAAATGGAAGAGGACACTTACTCCTGATACTTCACATGCTATATTTTGATTGTATGTCCATAATTATGTTAATATGATCATAATACAAAGTCTGGCATAGCTTAAAGATATAAATGTACTTTTAAATTACTTAACAAAAATTTGGAATTTATCACTAAGTAATCATAGATTCACTGAGATGGAACACCCCAAAAAGGAAATTAATTTCAATGTCTCATTTTATTTACCTTAATAGTACTAACCTGGATGGAATCATCCCTGTATCAGGGCAATGGATGAATTCTGAAAGAGCTTAGATTGAGTTTCTACCTGTAAAACATCCCTGTTTCAGATTTTACTTCTGTTCAGACAGTATTCTTTCAGCCACTAAATTTTCTGGTTTCAACGTATTGACTTAAATTCTTCAATACAAAATGTTTATTTATCAGGACAGCCAAGAAAAACTGTCTTATTTGGCTAGGGCTGAAACAGTAGACTTCTCTATATTTACTCAGCTTCTGAAGAAATGAAAATTGTTTGACATCTGCCTTGACAACTGCACATTTTATGTTCTAATATGAGAAGACAAAACTGTTTGATGTAAATGGAAACTGGTCAAAGAATTGTGGCCTGCAGGCTAGATGATCCCATTGGGGATTCCTTGTCCATTTCAATTTATATATTCATACTGCTGAGCTCTTGTTCTCTTTATTCTTTTTAGTCTCTAATAACTGCCAAGAAAGTGGCAGGGAAGTAAACGGAGAGGGCCATTCTGATCATTCTTTTAATATTATCTCAGTTTTGTAAAAACGTTTGATAGGTTCACTCATAAAGTATGAATGTGCCACAGAGGATAGGGTTTAATAGCATAATCCAGTGCTGAAAGAGCTTCAGCCTAAAGTTAAAATTTGCAATTATTTGGGAAAAGACACATCTGACTTCAACAGATTGTACATGCATTGAATACTAACCCCATTGTTTTAGATTTAGGGGCGACTGAATCACAAGGGTATAGCTAGGTGAAAGGATCTAGAATATGGATGAAAAGTCAGAGAGGAAAGGTATTTAAAGATGTAGGAGTCCCAACTGAGTCAAACTGCTGAATACTAGATTTAAGTCCATGCAGAGCTTCATAGCAATTTTAGAGTTATAGGGATTTTGGAGCATGCATTGCTGAAAAATTTCTCCAACCCTCCTTCTATAGTCACGTTCTGAGGAAGATAGCAGAGTAGACAAAGCAAGGAGATATTGTTGTTGTTGTTGTTGTTGTTGTTGTTGTTGGAAGGGACTTGGAGGTCATCTAGTCCACCCCCTGCTCAGGCAGTAAACCCTATACCATTTCAGACAAGTGGCTGTCCAGTCTCCTCTTAAAAACTTTCAGTATTGGAGCATTCACCGCTTCTGGAGGCAGGTTATTCCACTGGTTAATTGTTCTAACTGTCAGGAAGTTTCTCCTTAGTTCTAGGTTGCTTCTCTCCTTGGTTAATTTCCATCCGTTGCTTCTTGTCCTGCCTTCAGGTGCTTTGGAGAATAGTTTAACTCCCTCTTCTTTGTGGCAGCCCCTGAGATATTGGGACACTGCTATCATGTCACCCCTCGCCCTTCTCTTCATTAAACTAGACATACCCAATTCCAGCAACTGTTCTTTATATGTTTTAGCCTCCAGTCCCCTAATCATCTTTGTTGCTCTTCTCTGTACTCTTTCTAGAGTCTCAACATCTTTTTTATATCATGGTGACCAAAACTGGATGCAGTATTCCAAGTGTGGCCTTACCAAGGCATTGTAAAGTGGCATTAACCCTTCATGTGATCTTGATTCTATTCCTCTTCTATGCAGCCTAGCACTGTGTTGGCTTTTTTGGCAGCTACAGCACACTGCTGGCTCATATTTAGGTGATTGTCCACTAGGACTCCAAGATCCCTCTCACAGTTACTACTGTTGAGCAAGGTACCACCTATACAATACCTGTACATTTGGTTTTTCTTGCCTAAATGTAGATAATGTAGATAAAAGGGAACTTGTTATTTTGTCACTAATATCCAAGTTGCACATGTGTGATGGAATGTGCACTGTGCAGCAACAAAAGGGGAGGATTTTGCCAACACAGAAGGAGACTCAGATCAAAAGACTGAGAAGTACCAAGCTGGAGGGGAGGGGGGGGAAGCTTACAGGTAGCCCCACCCTAGATTCTCTCAGGATATTTCTAGTAGGATAAAAAAGCTATAGTTTTAGTTTGGCAAGTTTGGAAACAGAACAATTAATCAGTGCCTGCAGAAGTTGTGGGTGCTCCAACATTGGAGGTTTTTAAGAAGAGATTGGACAACCATTTGTCTGAAATGGTATAGTATTTTCTACCTGGGGGTTGGACTAGAAGATCTCCAATGTCGCTTCCATTTCTGTTCTGTTCTGTTCTGTTTTGTTCTGTTAAAAGGAAGCAAATAATGGACTTGATTTGATCTCAGTGTCTCATTTCTGGGCTTGAAACTGACATCATCACATTTATTTAGGCACAGGGTCTGTTAAACTGAAAGTTTTGGCTCTGTTTTAACTCAATAATCATTACAAAACTGTAATTACCACCGATATTAAAAGTGACTTATTTTTCATACTTATGACCATAGCAGCATCCCCATGGTCACGCAGTCAAAATTCAAACACTTGGTAAATCACTCATATTTAGGATGATCGCAGTGTCCTGGGTTGATGTGATCACTTTTGCAACTTTTTGAAAAGCAGTCAATGGAGAAGCCAGACTCACCTAACAGCTGTGTTACTAACTTAAGAATTGATGGATTTACACTAAGCTATAAGCATTATTTCATGTTACTGGATTGCAAAAAAATATCAATTGTCACCAGTTTTCATAATCCTGAATTAAATTGAATGGGTCATAAATTGAATGGGTCATATTGGAAATGTATTTTCTGTTATAATCCTACTACATGAAGTTGTAATGGCTTATTTCTTTAAGTCTCTTAATCAAAAAGGAAAGATTAAATAAACATTTTTTCTGCCACTGCCAAGTTACTTTTAATTTAAAGAAAATCAACAAAATAGTTTAAAAATAGACATTTATGTAAAATCTGTAATTTGTTCCTGTTGTGTAGTCATTTATTAATCTTTCAATATTTTATTTTAGTTGTTCTTTCTGACCCTTCAGCATCCCTGCTTTGCATCTATAGACCTTTCCTTTAATATTAATCAGACATCTCCACTGAAAGCATATTAGTTTCCTAAATTAGAATACAACATAGTTAACAAGTACAGCACATAACCTGTTTGCTTTCAATGATGTTAGAGCAGATAGCAACAACAGATGGTCTGAAATTTCAGAAATCTTTAACAAACAGGGCTTATGTGGAGTTCCTGGAGGGGGGATTGAGAACCGTAACATAACATCAAGGCTTTTTTTGTCATAGTACGCTCAGAACGGAGTTCCGGCACCTTTTTCTTTTACAAAAAAAGCACTACAGAACATTATGTGAGTTAAACATATGCAAAGTATTTTCATTATCAGGTGAGCAGGTTGATCTATAGTTGTGTCTTTATTTTGCCTCTGTCCCCATCTAAAATATTGGTTTAAGGCACATGATCAGAATATACCACCTTTAAAACAAAACATGTATGTTACATTTTCATACTATTTCCCACTAAATTCCATCTATTCCTAAAAATGTCCAGGCTAGAAGACAGAATAGGCCATAATTTCTACTAAGAAAATGCACTTCACAACATTTTAGGGTGGTGTCAGGTGGTCCTAAGGCCTATTTTAAAATGCTTCTAAGGCACAGTTTAAAATTCTGCTAAGTTTGTAAGCCGCCCTGAGTCTTCGGAGAAGGGCGGGATATAAATGGAATTAAAATAAAAAATAAAAATAAAATTCTAAGAAATACTGCATAATATGTTAGGGGTTCATGGTTGTTGTTGTTTTTAGAAACAATGGCTAGTTTACTAATATAACAATAACTATTTATAATGAGCCTTCAAAGATGAAATCCCAGAACTAAAAAGAATTTTAGGATTTAGTTTTTATTTAAAAAGAATTTTTAGTTTAATTGTAGTCCTCAATGGAACTACCTCTACATAGAGGGGAAGTATGCATTGGGGTATCCCAAGATTCTGTCTTAGGCCCAGTATTCTTCAATGTCTTCATAAATGGTTTAGATGAGGGAACTCATCAAATTTGCTCTGAATTGATAAGAGTGGAATCAATCAATATATGCAGGGAAGTGAAGCTGTAAGGTTGATTTTGAATGAAGGGACCAAATGCATGTCAAATACATTAACTGGTGGCATCTAAATATATGCATACAAAACAGAAATCTATAGGTTACTGAAAGGTCACAGATGATGCTACCTGCATGTCACGTTTCAGTTAGGGATGATATTGGAAGAATCAGATTGAGGGAAATATTACTTTAGGAAAAATTGAGCAACATTATTGTAATGTATTGGCCATAACTGTTTTAAATCACTTGCTTAATGTGTGATCACTTGCTTAATGTCTGACCTAGATTTCTGTGTTATGTAATGGTTGCTGTTACTGAAAGCCAGACTTGCTGTCTCCAGGTTGATAATTAGGTTCTGGGCAGGAAACTGTTACTTTGAACCTATTGGTCACCGCCTAGAGGCTAACCATATAAATAGCTGTGCAGGGCTATTAGGGCTGCTTCTGTTCTGAGTTAATAAACTTGTTTGCTGTTTCAACACTTCATCTCACTTAATGCCTAAAGAACCGAAGATATAACCATTATGATTGAATCTAGTTCAAGATGCTGATAAACTAAATGGCTGGGAGGAACTAGATGAGAGCATATATAAGTTATTGGGCTTTGAAAACACTAGAATGAATGAGAGCGGTAACTGGTAATTATCTGCTTAGAAGATTTTCTGGTTCAAATATGTGATTTAAGCATAAGTCTATTAATAAAAAAGGATGATTTTATATTATGAATTTTGATAATGAAAGATTGAGAGAATTTGTAAAAGATGCTGGATTAGGTTATTTATAGGCATCAGCATCAATACATTGATGATGCTCAGTTCTGTATGTCAGCCCCTTTGAAATTCAGTGATTATATCCAGTGGTTGAAGGAGAGGCTGACACCGATATAACAAAAAAAAAATATAGAATTTCATATTGGACTAAAATATGGACATTTACTGGCAAGTTTTCTTGTGGGATTAAATTGCTTACTAATATTTCTGTAAAATTATTTTGCCTTATGCAAAACAAGTAATAATTTTGATATGACATTTTTATTATGGCTTGCAGTAAAGCCAAACTCTTATTACTATTGTTGACATACTATCAGAATAAATAAAATCTGGTGTACCCATCACAACATTGCAAAAAGTTACTACAATTAAACAGCATGGTGAATCTGTGGGCCTTTAATTTTTCAAAAGCACTCAAATATGTTGACATGCGTAACAGGTGAGAACATAAACCAAACTTCATATGAATATAATTGAGTTAAGAAATAGAAATAGAATACAAAGACTGATGACTTTGATAAATTTAAATTCTGGAGCTTTGAATGTATCTATAATTTCTTTTTTCCCTTGGGGCTAACACAATTCTATTTTCTACTTCTATTTCTCACATTAGAAAGATAAAATCATATTTTGGGACATATTTTATGTACATTTGAAGGGCAGACCAATTTCTTTTTCTGTTTTTATATGGGGTTCATATATTTTGAAATAGTTGGCACTTAATAGGTGTAGGTATGGGCCAGCTGGTAATTTTCAGAGCTCATAAAAGGGTGCTTTTGCTCACAATAAATCTATGTAAAAATCATACAGACCAGGAAATAGTGTCAGTTTAATGTGTTTGAACAAATTTCCATACTTTATCTGCATATCTGCACTAAAATGATACTGCATAAAAGTTCATTATTTATGAGTGCAAGTGTATAAAACTGGGTAAATGCAAAGATGTGTACGTAAACAATAGCTACTCATTTGGGTCCATGTATGAGAACTAATTACAGTGGGGTCCTTGGTGGTAGCTATCTTTAACACTAATTCAGGACAGAACAGGTTTCACTGGACTGCACAAAATAAAGATTACTCAAATCCAGTATGCTCAACAACTTTCTAAAATCATCAAATACCAGAAATGATCTAGAGAACCAGCCGTTATTCTCACTCAATATTGGCAATGATACTTTTAAGATTTGCGACACGACTCTTTCCAGCTGTTCTGTTCTCATATGGACGTCTCAGAATCTGACAGGCACAGCGATTTGCCAGGCTTAAGTCTTTATTTTAATCATACAACAATCAGTTAGGAAGGAGTATAGATTATGTTCAGCAACATCAAAGAATCTAACTCGATCAGCAATAAAAATTTCAAAGGATTTAAAGAAAAGTGCTGTCAAGGTTCAGACATGATTCAGGTCCAAGAAGCTATCCTTGGCATGAGGCAAAAATGGTCTCTCAGCACTAGTTCGCCTTACAATTGTAAGTTTTTGCTGAAAGGTTCAAAGCCCCCATTCTCCACACAGTGAGTTGCATCTACTTCATTTTCTTGGAGGCATGGACTGATTTTCAAGTAAAGCTGTTTTCCTATGCTATTCTTCCTTACAAATGTGCCCTAGTGTGCCTCTCCATTTGAAGATGCCATCATTTCTGTAGGCATGAAATTGGTTGGAAGTTCCCAGGTTAAAAAAAGGTTGCAATCATATTGGCTTGCAAAGGCCATCACTGTTTGTTTTTTCTTCATCCTGTTGGCTTGAAGGCCTTCATTAACTTTAAAATCTTCCTCAAGTTCATCTATAGAAGATGAGTCCCAAATGGAGACTACCACATTCAGTGGCATTTGGATGTGCCAAGAACTTCTGTTTGAAAATTTAATCCACCTCCCAGTTACCTATTGATTACATATTAATAGTATTGGGCATAATAAGCTGATTATATTTTCCCCCGCAATTGCCATTTATTATTTATTTGCTTTGTGCCTCATTTAACACCAATGCACTATAATCATCATCATAATCTAATAGCCACTGAATGAGGTTTCCACTAGATTCAACTTGGGCTTCAACCCTTTCCTTAGTCTCTTACTTTTTTTTCCCTCCGTTTCTCCAGGAAGCCTCATAGAGGAAAACATGCAAAAGCTAGTTTGGCACAGGTCCCTTGCAATATAACTCATAGGATGATTATGAGGTTTTGAGGCTCTTCTCTAGTCCTCCAAAACTCATTAAACTTTCAAAGGAATAATTTCCAGGAAGTATCTAGCATTCAGTCTTGAGGGAGCTTTTGGCACCTAGTTCTCTCCACTTTCTGCTATGTTGACCTATTTTTCCACATGTGTGGGGTGGAGGGAGAGAACCACAGCAGGCCGAGATCAAAAAGCTCTCTTCTCTTTCCCTTATGGCACTCAGAAGTAAAATTCATGATCAGTGTAGCAGGTGAAGTGGGTTGAACAGTAACCTAATCAAGCCGTTACCTGTGGTGGAAAAGGACGCTGCCAGAAGCCCTTCGTGTGGAAAGTGAGGCTATCCTCATGTTGCACATTGTCCATCCATAACAAATGATTAACCCTAACAAAGGCAGGCCCACTTCCTTAGGAACCAACTGTACCATTTATGAGATGGCTTGCCATTGTCTGGAGGCATCTTTACAGAATAGTGAATTGCCTCTGTATGGTTCATTTAAACAATTACAATGTGGTCATTTGAATGTTCTGCCTCAGGACCAAAATATCTGGGACTGGTCTTTGCGTAGGCATTGACCACTTGCTTTTCTCTTGAAATGCTGGCACACGATCTGAGAGGAAGAAATACGTTTCTACTACTTAGATAGATGGAGGCATATCGTGCTGCCAAGTATTCCCCTGGGGAGAACTATGTTCTCATACCACATGGGTGACAGCATGGGCCTGATGACTGCAATTTGTAGGGTTTGATAATGAAATCTGCTTAATCTCCGAAAAGCTCCAGATGCCTTTGAAATCTCCAGTTTTCATGCTTTGCCTTCTTGAGTATCAGCATGAATTGATCCCAAGCCACTCATCGGTACTCTTAACACCTCTGAATAAGAAGGTGTCGTTACGAAACCAGCCATGGCAAGGTTCTTAATAAGCTGCTTTCCTGGTGCATTATATTTGAGGACGTTATTTTCTGGCATTCCTTTATTGGCTTATCCTTCATGTAGAAAGCCGCATTTGTTTCATGCATGGTAAAAAGCAGTGAGGGAAAGAAGAATCGTTCCATGGCTGTTCAAGATTGCTTATAACAGGGGGTCCTCAACTTACGACCACAACTGAGCCCAAAATTTATGTTGCTAAGTGAGAAATTTATTCGGTGACTTTTGCCCCATTTTATGACTTTTCTCGCCACATTTCTTAAGTGAATCGCTGCAGTGGTTAAATCTGTTTTCCCCATTGACTTTGCTTGTTCAGAAGGTCGCAAAAGGGGATCACATGACCCCAGGACACTGCAACTGTCTTGAATGTGAGTCAGTTGTAAAGCAGCCACATGTAAATCACGTGACCATCGGGGTGCTGCAACAGTCATAAGTGTGAAAAATAGCCCTAAGTCACTTTTTTCAGTGCCCTTGTAAGTAAAGGACTGGCTATACTTTTTTTCTATTAAGAAACCCTGGGAACACTAAATTTTTACCTGAACAAATTCAGGTATGTGAGTATGTGCATGCCTTTAAGTCAGTCTGACTATTACATAGACAAGTCCATGCCATTTTATAGGAAATGTTTTTCAGAAGAAAAGGTAGCTCTCAACTTATAACCTTTATTGCCTCTGTTAAGTGAATCACTGCAGTTGTTAAGTTAGTAACACAGTTGTTAAGTGAACCTGGCTTCCCCATTGACTTTGCTTGTCAGAAGGTCACAAAAGGCGATGACCCTGCAACACTACAACCATCATAAATATGAGTCAGTTGCCAAGCGTCTGAATTTGGATCACATGACCATGGGGATGCTACAACGATTGTGTGAAAAATGGTTATTAGTCATTTTTTCCCACACAATCATTGTAACTTTGAACAGTCACTAAATAAATGGTTGTAAGTTGAGGACTGCCTGTAGTTTGCCATTGTTTTCTTCCTAGGATGGGAAGGAATGACTTCTATGCCTAAAGCCGAACTAGAACTTAGTTTCCCAGATTTAAGCATCTTTAACCACTGCACCAAACTGGCTCTTACAAATTGCATAAAAATGAATAAATCCCTGAAACAAACAAAATATATTGATTATTCAATGCAGAAGAAAGTTCCAAATGGATTATGTATTGTATTGTATACACTATTAGATATTGTTAACTAGCAGGAAGCTAAAACAATTCCTTGGAGTGGGGGGAAGAACTACAACTGATGTTAGTATGTGCTCCAAAGAAAAATATATGGCATTGATCAAAGATAAATAATAGTCTACATTCTGAAGTAAAGAATGTCTAATAAAATATTTGTACTTCAAGGATGACTAAGGGACATCTGCCCATTTTCAAGATTGATCTTTTTGCCGGCATTTTTCTTCATATCAAATCTGATCCAGTTTTGTTTATTTTGGGGAGGCTTACAAAACATGTTGCCAAGAAAAATGCTTTGTATATATTGTTTTACCAGTTACTCCCTCCTTTATACACTCTCTGTATTTGGCATTTCAAAACATATTAATTGTGGTTGTCAGCTGCCCATTTCATAGGAAACTTGAGCGTAACTTCGTATCCTATGTATGAAATACTGAATCATTACTAATACTATTGTATTAGCATAAATTTAAAAAGAAGCTATTCAATACAATTTACAAAACTAATGCTAAAAGAACGGCATGGTGGCCTAGAGGTGAGGATGGTTGTCTCCCATTCAGAAAGTTGAAAGATCTATCCTAAGTAACGTCAGGTGTTTATCAGGGCATAAACAAAAAATATCTGCTGTAAACTCTGCATAGGCATCAGGAAGGGCATCCGGCCAGTAAATGCTCAGCATCATTCACCACCCCAAATAAAAGGATTGTTGTTGTTGTTGTTGTTGTTGTTGTTGTTAGTTGCAAAATCGTGTCCAACCCATCGTGACCCCATGGACAACATTCCTCCAAGCCTTCCTGTCCTCTACCATCTTCGTATTTGAGTTTCAACTTCAGGATCTGGCCTTCTAAAGAGCAGTCAGGGTTGATCTCCTCTAGGACTGACCGGTTTGATCGCCTTGCAGTCCAAGGGACTCGCAGGAGTCTTCTCCAGCACCAGAGTTCAAAGGCCTCAATTCTTTGGTGCTCAGCCTTTCTTATGGTCCAACTTTCACAGCCGTACATTTCAACTGGGAAGATCAGAGCATTAACTATACACACCTTTGTTGGCAGGGTGATGTCTCTGCTTTTTAGTGTGCTGTCTAGATTTGCCATGGCTTTCTTCCCAGGAGCAAGCGTGATTTAATTTCTTGGCTGCAGTCCCCATCTGTGGTGATCTTGGAGCCCAGGAAAATAAAATCTGTCACTACCTCCACTTCTTCCCCATCTATTTGCCAGGAATTGAGAGGGCCGGATGCCATGATCTTGGTTTTCTTAATGTTAAGTTTCAACCCAACTTTTGCACTCTCCTTCTTCACCTGCAACAAGAGGCTCTTTAGTTCTTCTTCACTTTCTGCCATTAGAGTGGTATCATCTGCATATCTTAGGTTGTTGATGTTTCTTCCGGCAATCTTAATTCCAACTTTTGATTCATCTAGCCCTGCCTTTCTCATGATGTGCTCTGCATATAAGTTAAATAGGCAAGGCGACAGTATACAGCCTTGCCGGACTCCTTGCCCAATTTTGAACCAATCAGTGGTTCCATGTCCAGTTCTCACTGTTGCTTCTTGACCCGCATATAGGTTTCTCAAGAGACAAATAAGATGGTCTGGTACTCCCATCTCTTTAAGAACTTGCCACAGTTTGTTGTTATCTACACAATCAAATGCTTTAGCATAGTCAATGAAGCAGAAGTAGATGTTCTTCTGGAACTCCCTAGCTTTCTCCATGATCCAGCATATGTTGTCAATTTGATCTCTAGTTACTCTGCCTCTTCAAAATCCTTCCTAAGGCCCACTTCACTTCACATTCTAGGATGTCTGGCTCGAGGTCAGTGACCACCTCATCGTGGTTATCAGGGATGTTAAGCTCGTTCTTGTATAGTTCTTCTGTGTAATTTTGGTACTTCTTCTTAATCTCTTCTGCCTCTGTTAGGTCCCTGCCATTTTGGTCCTTTATCACAGGGCTTTTCAACCTTTTCACCCATTGTACCACTTTTAGCATATGGCAACATCTGAGTACCACCAGTCGCCTAGTAAGGTGTCAAAAACTTGATGACCAAAAAAGAAAAAGGGGAAAAAAGTGATGAAGTATAGGTAGTCCTCGACTTACAACAATTCACTTAGTGATTGTTCAAACTTACAATGGCACTGAAAAATATGCCCCCCAAGCTACAGCCGAGCAAGACACCTGCTTGCCCACTTGGCAGCGCTCTTCCTCCTGTCCAAGGTTTTCATTGTTGTGAACATTTCTGTTGAGGATTGGCAGCGGGGCTGGGCTGGGGTGGGTTGGTTTTTATTCCCCCTGTCTGCTGGGTGGTTTCAGCAGGTGTTGGTCATTTCACATGACTCTGGGACACTGTGACCATCATAAATATGAATCAGTTGCCAAGCATCTGAATGTAAATCACAAGACCCTGGAGATGCTGCAACATTCCAGCTGATTAGCGCTTCTTCTGGGCTCAGAAGCGCCAGGATCAGCGCCAAGCTCCAGCTGGAGACTGGCGCTGTTCCTGGTGGTTCCACTGAGCCCTGACACCCCCGAAGAAGCGCTGATCCTGGCACTCCCGCTGAGCCCTGACAGCCTTGCAGCTCCAGCCATCTCTCACTCAGGCTTGTCCGGTGCTGCCACCGGTTCAGCTCATTCCCCTCCCCCACTACCACTTTTCTAGGATGGTCACGTACCATCTGCCAGGTGACAATGTACCACAGGTGGTACCTGTACCACTGGTTGAAAAGCCCTGCTTTATCATGCCCATTTTTGCATGAAACGTTCCCTTCATCTCTCCAATTTTCTTGAAGAGATCTCTGGTCCTTGTTTTCTTCTATTTCTTCACACTGTTCATTTAAGAAGGCATTCTTATCTCTTCTAGCTATTCTCTGGAATTCTGCATTCAATTGGGTGTATCTTTCTCTTTCTCCCTTGCCTTTTGCTTCCCTTCTTTCCTCAGCTATTTGGAAGCTTCCTCAGGCAGCCATTTTGCTTTCTTGCATTTCTTTTTCTTTGGGATGGTTTTAGCTGCTCTTGTACAATGTTGCGAAACTCCGTCCATAGTTCTTCAGGCACTCTGTCTATCAGATCTCATTCCTTAAATCTATTTGTCACCTCTACTGTATATTCATCAGAGATATGATTTAGTTCATACCTGAATGGCCTAGTGCTTTTCCCTACTTTCTTCAGTTTAAGCCTAAATTTTGCAACAAGAAGCTCATGGTCTGAGCCACAAGTCAGCTCCTGGTCTTGTTTTTACTGACTGTATAGAGCTTCTCCATCTTTGGCTGCAGAGCACATAGTCAATCTGATTTCTGTGTTGACCGTCTGGTGATGTCCATGTGTAGAGCCATCTCTTGGGTTGTTGAAAAAGGGTGTTTGCTATGATGATCGTATTTTCTTGACATAATTCTGTCAGCCTGTGCCCTGCTTCATTTTGTACTCCAAGGCCAAACTTGCCTGTTATTCCAGTTATCTTTTGGCTTCCTACTTTAGCATTCCAATCCCCCATGATGATAAGGACATCATTTTTTGGTGTTAGTTCTATATAAGGTGCTGTACGGCATCATAGAACTGGTCAATTTCATCCCCTTCAGCACTGGTGGTGGGGGCATAGACTTGGACTACTATGATATTGAATGGTTTGCCTTGGATTCAAACTGAGATCATTCTGTCATTTTGGGGATTGTATCCCAATATTGCTTTTCCTACTCTTTTATTGACTATGAAGGCTGCTCCATTTCTTCTGAGGGATTCTTGCCCGCAGTAGTATACCTGATGGTCATCTGAATTAAATTCACCCATTCCTGTCCATTTTAGTTCGCTGATTCCTAAGATGTCGATGTTCAGTCTTGTCATCTCTTCTTTGACTACGTCCAGCTTTCCTTGATTTGTGGATCTTACATTCCAGGTTCCTATGGAGAATAAATATTTACAGCATCGGACTTTCCTTTTACCACCAGATACATCCATAGCTGAGCGTCCTTTCGGCTTTGGCCCAGTCGCTTCATTCTTTCTGGCGCTACTAGTACTAGCCCTCTGTTCTTCCCCAATAACATATTGGATGCCTTCCGACCTGAGGGGCTCATCTTCCATCGTCATATCTTTTTGCCTTTTGATACTGTCCATAGGGTTTTCATGGCAAAGATACTGGAATGGGTTGCCATTTCCTTCTCCAGTGGATCACGTTTTGTCAGAACTCTCTGCTATGACCTGTCTGTCTTGGGTGGCCCTGCACAGCATAGCTCATAGCTTCATTGAATTACACAAGCCCCTTCCCCACAACAAGGCAGTAATCCATGAAGGGGAAAATAAAAGGATTAAAGGGTCATAAAAAGAAAACAAAAATGCTAAAAGCCTGTTGAAAGAAAAATACAGACAGTCCTTGACTTGTGACCATCATTGGGACCAGAATTTCCATTACTAAGTGTTGCAGTCATTAATTTAGTCGCATCAGGTTTTACTACCTTTCCTATCAAATCACATGGTCATTAAGTGAATCGGGCTTCCTCAGTTGACTTTGCTTGTTGAAGCCTCCTGGGAAGTCACAAATGGTGATCACATGACCCCAGAATGCTGCAACCATCATAAATGCTAAGTGCCCAAATTTTGATCACATGACCACAGGGATTTTGTAATCGTCATAAGTGCAAGGACTACTAAGTTACTTTTTTCAGCAATGGTGTAACTTTAAGTGGTTATTAAACAAATGGTCATAAATCAAGGACTTCCTGTAATATCTGATTCATAGAAGTAAAAACTAGAGAAAAAACATGATGCATTTTTATATTTTGGAACAAGAAACAACAGCAAGAAAACATAGCTCTCAAGCTGATAAGTGCTGACTGATTGATATAGAAAGTCTATAAGCTTAAGTGTGCTGCCATATCTAAAGCATTTGGCATATAGACACACATACACACATTATTCTTAGCAAAAGCAATTAACCAGTGGAACAACCTGCCTCCAGAGGTGGTGAATGCTCCAACACTGGAGGTTTTTAAGAAGAGACTGGACAGCCATTTGCCTGAAATGGTATAAGGTTTCCTGCCTGAGCAGGGGGTTGGACTAGATGACCTCCAAGGTCCCTTCCAACTTCTTCTTCTTCTTCTTCTTCTTCTTCTTCTTATTATTATTATTATTATTATTATTATTATTATTATTATTATTATTATTATTATTATCCAATTTTACATAAAGGACATTTCAACTGATAAATACCAATGGATGTATGTCATGTTAAAGATATGGGAAGCCTATCTGATTAGCATTCTTAAGTACTGCAATACTTTTTTTTAAAAAAACCTGTTTACATTAGCATATAACCATGGCTTGATGTAGGACAATTAAGAATTGAAATAGGCACTAACCTTCCCAGTCTGTTTTCGCAGTGTAAGAAAATGCAGTCATTGTCTTTAGATGCATTATCTCAAGACAACAATTTATCCTTACCCTAGCAAAGGTGACTCAGATACACTCCTTTGCTTTGAAACCATGAGCAAAAAAATGCCACTGTGCTTCCACTGAATAATACATAAACAACAAATTGCTTCTGCTAGGAGTAGACTCAAAAAAGTCTCCATGAATATTCACCCTGTGTAAAAAGCTTACAAACACTGAGCAGGAAGCACATTAAGCATTCTAAATGTACTCTAGAAAACAGCAAAGATTATTTTTCCAGAACTCCATGCCAGTATAAATTCAAGAGTAAGAATTGACTCCATAGAAGTAGTCCTTGACTTACACCCATTCATTTAGTGACCATTCAAAGTTACAATGGCACTGAAAAAAGTGACTTATGACCAGTTTTCGTACTTATGACCTTTAACACCTACGACCGTTGCAGCATCTGCATGGTCACGTGATCAAAATTCGGGCACTTGGCAACTGACATGTACTTAATGACAGTTCCACTGTCCCAGGGTCATGTGATCACCGTTTGTAACCTTCCCAGCCGGCTTTTGACAAGCAAAGTCAATGGGGGGAAGCGGGATTCACTTTATACCTGTATGATTCACTTAACAACTGCAGTGATTCATTTAACAACTGTGACAAAATGTTCCTTAAATGGGGCCCAATTCAGTTAACAACTGTTTTGCTTAGCAGTGGAAATTTTGGGCTCCGTTGCAGCCATAGGTTTAGGACTATCTGGCTGGCTGAGGAATTCTGGGAGTTGAAGTCCACAAGTCTTAAAGTTGCCAAGTTTGAAGACCCCCTGGTCTAAACTAAAGCATCGTCTCTCATGGATCTTCACACTGTGGCTCTGTGGTCCTGAAGCAGTGTCTTAGTAGCTGCTAGTGCTACCATCTATGGTTCATTGAGCTATTAAAAAGGGAAAGTGAGGAGAAAATGAATTATTTTCTGTTATAGAACCTCCTGGCCCCATAGCCCTTCATTGGAGATTTTTTTTTTAATAAACAGACAAAAGGATCCATTACAAAAGCTCCTATGTGGGGGAAAAACCCATTAAAATACAAATACAAAATAGTGCTGGTCTGTTGCAAATCTGGAAACAAATGAAGCTTTAATAATGCAGACCTCAAAATATAATAAATAAAATTAATAGCTTCATGCCCAGCTCAGGCTGAAGTATGGTTAATTAAAAAGTGACATTAAGCATCTAATTTTCCATAGTTGTTTAGAAGAAGAGAGCTGCTTAGTGTCAAGTGTCTTGCACAGCTCACAACTATAGCTCTTCAAAAGTAGAAGGCCCTTGAAACAGCTGCTCCTTCTCTATAATGTTTACTTGAATCAGAGGCTGGAGCAAAACACTTCTGGCTCACTCCATCTTACAGCCTTCATACATGTGTTCTTCTTCGATCTCTTTTGGAGTTTGCCCTTGATATTTAAAAGCCCTATCTTTAACTAAAGGAGGGATTGTGTTAACCCTTTGTCCCTATATGGAATTTCTCCCTTATGAAGATGTTGATTCAAATTCAGAGGGTAGCTAGCCAGCTGTGAATGACAGGTGCATATACACAAGGTCTTTTAAATATATTGTGTATATACATAAAGCATATACATAAATATATTGTGTATATACATAAAGGTTTTCCTGTCCAGATAAGCATTTAACTGGGTGTTGTGATTCAGGGTCAGCCTGTGGGTTCGGCAGTTGGGTCGGACGATTCAGAGGAGGAGGAGGGGGGTGTTGGAGAGCTTGCTGAGGATAGTATTGAGGCTCCGCAGAGCCCTCAGCCAGGCCCCTCTTATCTGGTTACAACGCAGACCCAGCTATGTGAGCCTGACAGCGTGGATGAAGATGACCCACAGCTGGCCCTGTTCAAGGACGCCCGATGCAGGAGGCAGTCAAGCAGGAGTAAACAGAGGAAGGCAATGGGGCACCTCAGAAGGAGGCAGAGAGAAGCCACGCCCTGAACTGTTTAAAAGGGGAATGTGTGGGAGGGCTGGTTTGCTGAAGGCAACCGTTTGAATAGCTCCTGTTTCATGGTTCGTGTTTTGTTTTGCTCTGTTTGCTTTTGTGTCCATAAATTTGGCAGGCTTAGTTCCAGCCTCTTGCCTTCTTGTAAAGGGGTTGTCCCTGCCTTTTCTGCAGGGCTGGTAGTAGGCTGGTACAGAACACTGGGTGCCTAGGAGCTCAATCCTGCATGCAAAAATACAGGATCTGAATGTAATCACAAGCCTATATGGTGTTATCAGACTTGTCACTCTACTGGAAGCTGCTCACTCTGTGGATCAGGGATAGACATTTATGGAGTATCAGGGACCACAATTTTTAAAACATTGAACAGCCAAATGACAATGGTATTATCCAGAGAAACGGATAGGTTAATTAGAAAGGTCACACAAAAAATAGAAGAGAAAAATCCATAACCCTTAACCTTGTCTGGGTCATGTTCTTTCCCAGCATCCAAGGACCAGGTTGCTAACAGGAAAAGCAGCCTAGATTAAGCTCAAGTCAACTGGAAGTATATTTTTTATTCTCTAGATATGTGAAGTGTTGAATTATCACCATGTTAGTGAAGAAAAGCTTATTTTATGCATGTATTTTATGTTTTTTAAGAGAGTCTTGGTCATTCTGTGTTTTTTTTCCTGTGGAGTAAGAAAATATCTCTGAAACAATAGTCCATTGGGTCACTGGTTCTGTAGTTAGCTATTTAAAAATTCTGAGCATCAAACATGCAGAATTAGTTCCCATTAGAATTCCCCAAAATTTCACTGTGTTGCATTATTTTTTAAAAAAACACCAACTTGTTAGAGGTTTAGGACAGAGCAGGATCTAAGAAGCTCCTGTTGATAAGCTGTAATCCTTAATATTTAATGCACACAATAACAGGACTCATTTCTATATGGAAATAAGAGCACCTTATCTGACAGTCATTTTTCCTAATCTCTGATGTTTTTAAAGATGCTTTGATGAAGCAATTGAATTCTACACATGCACAGTATCTTATCTATCTTTGCTGACATCGTAGTGCAAGACTGAAGCCTGAAAAATGCAAGGAGCTTGCCAAAAGAACCATAAAACGTCTATGGAGATTCTCAATCATCCTGGCCATGGTTGTTCCAAAGATGCTTTTCAAAAAGCAACTGGACTTTCTTGGGGTTTTTTTTTCTCCTTAAAAATGTTTTACTTCTCATCCAAGAAGTTTCTTCTGAACTGAACTGAAGAAGCTTCTTGGATGAGAAGTGAAATGTGTTCAAAGGGGTTCAAAGTCCAGTTGCCTTTTGAAAAGCACCTTTGGGAGAACCATAAAAACAGCAATTTGGATCTTGAGACCTCATTCTAATTTTATTTTGCTTCTTTGCTATTAGCCTGTTAGATTGACCTTTAGAACAGCTGAGGAAGTTAGAAAAATCACATTTTTTTAAACTTTGCTTTTCTTAGTTTAAAGCCCTTCAGATGTTCTTGAGAACATCAGATTGGTTGGCAAAGAAGCAGAACCCTTGTGAAAAGCTGTTGAGATTATTAAAAAGTCCCGTTAAAATGCAGCTACACACTCATGTTCTTAGACAAATATTTTCAGTTTGAATTTTATCTAACAGAATTCTTTATAGTATCTGTATCAACTAGTCCTCTTTTGATTCTATAGCAGTTCCCCTCCATATTGCAACAACTTGATTTACCAGTCATATCCATTTTTATGGATGGTGTTGTTGTCCAAAGAGTTTACCTGTTTCATTAGATGTCATTTACATGGTAGGAGATTTGTGCTCATAAAATAATTTAATATAGTTAATTGGAGCAATTTCTCATTCTGCAAATCTTTGTCTCTTTCATGAAGAATATTTTGTAATTAATAAAGCATGCTATGGACGGATAGGGTAATATTTTATTTTTTTCACAATGTTAAATGCTAGGAATGTGCTCTGGAGTTCTTTAGATTCCCAGTACTTTTCAGATACCTTGGAACTGGATGACATAATAGCCAGTACTGAGTTTAAAGTTTCCCAAAAGTGCAATTTATACTGGAAAGATATAATAGTGCTTTGCCTTGCTTTTCCAAATAGAGAAAACAGATGGATTAAAGGAAGGCAGAGAGGGGGGGAAAAAGGAGTGACAGATAAGTATAATAAGAGAGAATGGTTTTTTAGGACTCTCCATTCTATACTCAGGACATGATATTTCACTCTTCCAGGAAAGACATTCTGGAAGACGGCTAACTGAACTGTTGCACTTACCGAGAGTTACCCTGTGATAAGAGGGGCAGCCAATAAATTTAATAAATATAAAATTTGAACTTGGCGAGCTGATCTCTGATTAGTCCATGTTAAAGTAGTCCAAGAACCAATCGGGAACTAGCACACTAATTCTGACACTGTGTGGTTTGACCTCCATCAATTAGGGACACACTCCTCCTAACATATACAGAATTATAGGCGATATCATGAGAAATATTATCTTGTCACAAGAAGAAAAAGGACTGATTCTATTTCTCTGGATTTTAAAGGATAGCAGAGGAAGAAGAAAATATTTAGGAGATTACACAGACTACCACAGCACATATAGTTTGCACGGATTAGAACAACAAACCTTCCAGTGGCCTGTCTCTCTTTCAACAAATCCCTTTTTTTTTACAAAGCATCCTGCTATTATAAGTTAGCCTTTCTTAAAGACCAATGCTTCCTCATTCCTTATCCAGCATCAGAGTCAAGCAGTGTTGAGTTTCATTGTATTGTATTGATCTTGCTTTGGTTCTACTGTTTGGGACTTTTAATATGTAAGCTGTCCAGAATGGTTTGGAGTCAAAGAGCGTCTACATCTAAATAAATGAAAAAATAAACACTGCTTCTAAAAACACTCCTCCTCCTCCTCCTTAAAAATTGTGGCCCTTTTATTTATGGCTTCTGCCTGAACTGCAGGGCGGGGGGAAAAAAGATTGTTTATGAAGGAAGGGAAGCATTACTGAAAAGACTTTTCATATTTACAAGTAAAAAGGAAAGAACTGTCATTTTTCTTCCTATTCTGTACAAAACAATACATCTCAACACAACATATCACTTGCCTCCACAAATGTGAAGTACCTCTTTTTTAAACAAAAAGAGAAAAAAGAAAAATGGCAAGAGAAAGAGAAAAGCGATTAGAATAACATGAATGGATAAAGCAAACTATTTGAAGACATACAGAAATTGCTGCTGCCAACTTCCTAACTAAGAGCAATAGTGTTAGGGTTTTTTCCCCAATGATAACAATAATAAAACAGTAAACCATCTAGTTAGCTGCTGCAAGAAGATCGCACAGACTGACTACGAACAATGACATGACGAAGTAGTAACAATGGTGTAATTAATGTATTGGGATTTTTACTTGAACTGTTCACGTGTCTGTTTGAATGCTGCTTAAGGTTGCTCAATGGTGTGTCTGTGTAACGGTCTCTGACTAAGCCAGACTTGTTGTCTCCAGTAAGATCATTGGTTGATTTGAGGGCGGGAATGGGTTCCTTTAAATCTGTTGGCCGCCGCCTAGTGGCCAACCATATAAGTAGCTGCGCAGCAGCCTCCGTTTCAGTTCTGTTCCAGTTTGCCTCAATAAATTTAATTTAATTTAATTTAATTTATTGAGATTTCTATACCGCCCTTCTCCCAAAGGGACTCAGGGCGGTTCACAGGGCATGTATAAATAACAATACAAAAATTAAAAAACAATTAAATCAATGCCCAAGTTAAAACAAGAATGATAAAAAATAACAAACCTATAAAAACCCATATACCCCCATCAGGCCAGACCCGCTAGTTCAAATAAATGGGTCTTCAACCCGCGACGGAAGGATCGGAGGTCTGATGCCGTCCGGAGCTCAACCGGCAGTTGGTTCCATAATGCCGGAGCACCCACAGAGAAGGCCCTCCCCCTGGGGGCCACCAGTCGACATTCCTTGACCGGAGGCACCCTGAGGAGGCCCTCTCTGTGGGCACGCACAGGGCGGAGGGGAGTCGACGCCGGCAGCAGGTGGTCCTCGAGGTATCGCGGACCCATGCCATGTAGGGACTTAAAGATCATAACCAAAACCTTGAACCTTACCCGGAAGACAACTGGTAACCAATGCAGCTCACGGAGCAAAGGTGTAACATGGGAGTACCGGGAAACTCCCAAGACAACTCTCGCGGCCGCATTCTGTACCAGTTGGAGCCTCCGAGTAGTCTTCAAGGGAAGCCCCATGTAGAGAGCATTACAGTAGTCTAGGCGAGAGGTCACGAGCGCGTGAGTGACCGTACATAAGGCCTCCCGGTCCAGATAGGGCCGCAACTGGCGCACCAGGCAAACCTGGGCAAAAGCCCCCCTAGTCACGGCCACTATATGATCCTCCAAAGTGAGTCGTGAATCTAGGAGGACTCCCAAGTTGCGAGCCCTATCCACAGGGGGTAAAAGCTCACCCCCCATAGAAAGAGATGGAACATCCCAGGTGTCCCGGGAAGCCGGAATGTACAGCCACTCAGTCTTGTCAGGGTTGAGTTGAAGTCTGTTCCTCCCCATCCAGACCCGAACCGCCTCCAGGCAACGGGACATCACAGCGAGGGCATCACTGGGGTGGTTTGGGGTCGAAATAAAAAGTTGGGTATCATCAGCATATTGATGATACCCAACTCCAAAACCACGAATGATCTCACCCAGCGGTTTCATATAGATGTTGAACAGGAGAGGCGAGAGGACCGATCCCTGAGGAACTCCACAAGCGAGAGTCCTAGGGGTCGACCTCTGCCCCCCTGCCAACACCGACTGCGAGCGTCCCAGGAGATAGGAGGAGAACCACTGAAAAACCGTGCCTCCCACTCCCAGTCCCCTGAGACGCCGCAGCAGGATACCATGGTCGATGGTATTGAAAGCCGCCGAGAGGTCTAATAGGACTAGGACAGAGGAATATCCCCTATCCCGAGCCCTCCAGAGATCATTCACCAGAGCGACCAATGCCGTCTCCGTGCTGTGCCCGGGCCTGAAACCCGATTGGTAAGGGTCCAGATAATAAAGCAATGTTGCTGTTTGCAACCTCTCGTCTCACTTATTGCCAGCAAAGAACTCACCACACAACAAATAGTATATTGGAATATTTCCAAGAAGTACCATTTGCCTGTAAGCTAGAACTGGTGGGGCCACAAAACAGACAAAGTAGTATAAAATGAAAATCAAGAAGTTAAAAAAATTCAAACAGATAAGCACCTGCCACATAACTAGGGCTTAATAATTGTTAACAGGAAAGGCAAGAAAATCTGGATAGTGAATATTACAATACTTGGAGAAAGGAGAATAGAAGAGAAAGAACTGAAGAAAATCACAAAATATACAGATCTGTGGATGGAGGTATATGTGGCAAAAGGAAGCAAGGATAGAACCAATAATAGTAGAGCCCTTGGTGAAATCCCAAAACATCTGGAGCACCACTTGAACACCATCAGCATTGACAAAACCACCATCAATCAATTGCAAAAGGCAGGTTTTCTTGGAACAGCTTACATCCTGAAATATCATTGGAGAAAAAAAAATCTAACATTATTAATCAAAGCCAGAACTGAAAAAATTATCAAATGATTCAAAGCGCAGACTGAAAAAAGCAGAAGAAATAGTAGATGTAGTTTCAGTTCATGCAAAAAGCTTGCACAAATTCATTATAAACAACAATATAACTCAGTCAGCAAAAAGATTCATTGGCACATCTGTAAAAATTATCATTTGCCATTAATGAAAAACTGGTGGGAACATATAGTTGAAAAAGTAGTAAAAAATGAGCCAGTTAAAAGATAGTGGGATTTCTGAATACAAAGCGATTTAAGTCTTGGAACTCAACACACCAGATTTAAGAGGGTGTGGATAAGTGATGGGGCAATACCAGGGGTATAATAGAAGATAAAGAATTGGAGAAGATCAAAGTAGCATGATTTGAAAATCGAAATTGAAAGATTATGGCATAAACCATCATTACTTGTCCCAGTGGTTATCGCTACTCTGCATGCCACACCAAAACACCTTGAACAGCACTTAGAAAATCTGTGAATTGACAATGTTGTCATTTGTCAATTACAAAAGGTTACATTACTTGGATCCTCACATATACTACGCCATTACATTATGACATCGTTGGTACTAGGCCAACACCAACTGAAGAACTGCCAGATCTGATTTCACATAGTTGTTTTACTGAAGGACTGATGCCAATTTATCAGTTCTCATAGTCCATTACAAAATGGAAAACTTCCTTCCTTCCTTCCTCTATTCATCCACCTATCCATCCATTGATCTATCTATGATATGAGCCAGCAGTGTGCTGCAGCTGCCAAAAAAGCCAACACAGTGCTAGGCTGCATTAACAGAGGGATAGAATCAAGATCACGTGAAGTACTAATACCACTTTACAATGCCTTGGTAAGGCCACACCTGGAATACTGCATCCAGTTTTGGTCACCACGATGTAAAAAAGATGTCGAGACTCTAGAAAGGGTACAGAGAAGAGCAACAAAGATGATTAGGGGGCTGGAGGCTAAAACATATAGGGAACGGTTGCTGGAATTGGGTATGTGTAGTTTAATGAAGAGAAGGGTGAGGGGTGACATGATATCAGTGTTCCAATATCTCAGGGGCTGCCACAAAGAAGAGGGAGTCAAGCTATTCTCCAAAGCACCTGAAAGCAGGACAAGAAGCAACAGATGGAAACTAGTCAAGGAGAGAAGCGACCTAGAACTAAGGAGAAACTTCCTGACAGTTAGAACAATCAACCAGTGGAACAACCTGCCTCCAGAGGTGGTGAATGCTCCAACACTGGAGGTTTTTAAGAAGAGACTGGACAGCCATTTGCCTGAAATGGTATAAGGTTTCCTGCCTGAGCAGGGGGCTGGACTAGATGACCTCCAAGGTCCCTTCCAACTTTTTTTTTATTTTTTTTATTATTATTATTATTATTATTATTATTATTATTATTATTATTATTATTATTATTATTATTATTGACAATTAAGGTATTTTTTTCCTGTTAAAATGTTTGCATCAAACCTCAGTTGTGTAATAGAATGTTTGTATTTCTGCTGGGCAGATCAGTAGCCTTAGAATGTTTTCTCTGTGAAGTGTAATAGACACTGTAAAAATGACACTCTAGAATCTGTGTTTACCTTCTCCAAGCATTTTTGATTGGGCTGGCTGAAGACACTTTTTTTTTCATAATATTTATCCTCTGCCAACTTGAGACTTCATTCGGCTATCGCAATCAACTTATCAGGCCAATTAACTAATTCAAAAGCTATCTGGAAAAGAGTCAATGAATTATTCATCATTGTTCTTTGAACACCAGCCTAAAATCATATCATAAAGTCATTCCTTCAGGGGAGAGGGGTTATGGGGAATGAGGCAGGCCAATTTTGCTGGATTTTTTTCAGCTTTTCCCCTGTTACTTAGGGCATGTTTCAAAGTACAACAGTCTATAAAATTATTTAGCATTGCATGCATTCATTGGGATGCATTCATTCACTTGCAATGCAAACATATGTTTCCTTTATCTATATAAAGTAAGGTGTTTGAAGGGAATCTTGAAAGTAATCGTGAGTTACCTATGTCATGATATTTCACTTCAACAGCCAGAACAATATCAAAGCAGAATATTCTTGTATAGTGACAATCCAAATTCAAAGACTATTTCAGTCACCTAGCTTTGATTGAGTGACCTTGGATAAAACTGTCAATCAATATAGCATTCCACACAGGTTGATGCTCCAATGTAGAAAAAAGCAAAGATATACATCACCAGCTGCTTTCAACTTAAGCAGCAAAATTTCCACAAACAGGTACTTTTAGGAAATCTGAAATCAAACTAACATATTTTCCTACCAGCAATGCTATTTTAGAGACTTGTACCACTGTGATAGATTCTTATTAGCATGCAGTGTATCTCCAGATCCAGACGGAATTGTTTCTTCCTAGAATGCTAAATTCCAACAGCTGCAAGAAGAGGTTTTCCAGATTAACATTTTTAACAGAACATATGTACAGTTATTGGTGGGCATGCCTATTTTCCCAGTATATTCACTGGGTTTCCTCCCAAGGGTTGTTTCAAATCACATACTGGATTTTTTTTTCTGCAACATGGGCAATGTTAAATATGTATTGTATACATGCACCCACATACACAGAAGGTTTAGACTGTGCAGCTTTTATCCAATTTTAAGTCCCCTTTTAAGTATCTGACATAAAGCAATCTGCAGACAGCAAGAAATAAATGGAAGAAAATAATGGATGCCCCATCTTTTAGCAAACAATTCCCAAAGAACTTCAAATGAAGCTAGATACCACAAGGAATACAATGCAATAACATTTTAGAATAGAATAGAGCTGGAAGGGACCTTGGAGATCTTCTAGTCCAGCCCCACACTCAAGCAGGAGAACCTATACCATTTCAGACAAGTGACTATCTAGTCTCTTCTTAAAATCCTCCAGTGATGGAGCATCCACAATTTCTGGCGGCAAGCTGTTCCACTGGTTAATTTTCCTCAATGTTAGAAAATTTCTCCTTAATTCCAGGTTGCTTCTCTCTTTGATCAGTTTCCAACCATTGTTTCTTCTCCTGCCCTCTGGTGCTTTGGAGAATAATTTAACCCCCTCTTCTTTGTGGCAGCCCCCTTAAATACTGAAATACTGCTATCATATCTCCCCTATTTCTTCTTTTCTTTAGACTAGCCAAACCCAAGTCCTGCAGCCGTTTTTCATATGTTTTGTTCTCCAGGCCTTGGATCATCTTAGTTGCTCTTCTCAACATGTTGGTCTCAACATCTTTTTTGTAGTATGGTGACAGCAATTGGTTGCAGTATTCCAGGTGTGGTCTCACTAGGGTTTTATAAATTGGTACTAATACTTCACATGATCTTGATTCCATGCCTCTGTTTATGCAACCCAGGATTATATTAGCTTTTTTGGCTGCTGCTGCACATTGGTGGCTCATAGTCAAGTGATCACCCACTAGGACTCCAAGGTCCTTGTCACAGTTAATGTTTTTGAGCCAGGTCTCACCCAGTCTGTACTTATATCTTTGATTTTTCCTGCCTAAATGTAAAATTTTGCTTTTCTCCACATTAAAACTCATTTTGTTGGATAGGGTCCATTGTTCCAGTTTGTCAAGATCTTTCTGAATCCTGAACTTGTCTTCTGGGATGTTGACTATGCCTACTAGTTTAGTGTCATCTGCAAATTTGATGAATTCCCCTTCTATTCCCTCATCTAAGTCATTGATGAAGATATTGAAGAGTACTGGGCCTAAGACAGAGCCCTGTGGTACCCCACTGCTTACTTCTCTCCATGTGAATGTAGTACCATTGAGGACTACTCGTTGAGTATGGTATGTTAGCCAGCTACAAATCCATCTGGTGATGATGTTGTCTATTCCACCTTTTTCTAACTTACCAAGCAGTAGGTTGTAGTCTACTTTATCAAATGCCTTACTGAAATCTAAGTATACTATGTCCACAGCATTTCACTGGTCTACTAGTCTAGTCACTTTATCAAAGAATGAAATAAGATTAGTTTGGCATGATCTGTTTTTAATGAACCTGTGCTGGTTACCAGTTATAACTTGTTTGCTTCTAGTTGTTCACAGATTTGTTTTTTGATTATCTTTCCTAGGATATTCCCAGGTATTGATGTTAGACTGATTGGTCTGTAGTTTCCAGGGTCTAGTTTGTTTGTTTTTCCTTTCTTGAAAATGGGAACCACATCAGCACTTTTCCAATCCTCAGGTACTTCCCCGGTGCTCCAGGATTTTTGAAAGATATGGTACAATGCTTCTGAGATAACATCTGCCAGCTCCTTCAGAACTCTGGGATGTAATCTGTCAGGTTCTGGTGTTTTATATTTGTCAAGGTTGGATAAGTGTTCTCTTACCATTTTCTTGCTTATTTTAATTTTTGTTTCTAGTTTGTCTTTTGCAGTATTTTTTTTGGTATGTTGTGCTATAATTTCTTTTTGTGTGAAGACTGATGCAAAGAATGAGTTAAGCAGCTCTGCTTTCTCCCTGTTGCTTGTTACTTCCTTGCTATCTTCTCTGTTTAGCGCAGGGGTGTCAAACTCAATTTCATTAAGGGCCACATCAGCATTGCGGTTGCCCTCAGGGGGCCGGGTGGGTATGGCCAGGGTGGGCGTAGCCTACTGGGTGGGCGTGGCTAGAGTGCGTATGGCCTACTGGGTGGGCGTGGCCAGCTCTACATCATTCGCATGAAGGGTGCCTATGGGGGCCTGGTCAGGAGTGGGACAGATCTGAGGGTCTCTGGCAGAAGGAGGGTCTCTGGGCCAGGGCCAAGGCATTGGGGGCTGTTCCCTCACTGTTTCCAGGATGGCTTCACAGGCCACATGAAACCACTTCGCGGGCCGGATCCGGCCCCCGGGCCTTGTGTTTGACATGTCTGCTTTAGCGGAACTACAGTTTCCTTGACTTTTTTCTTGTTATTACTATATTGAAAAAAACTTTTTTTATTATCCTTGATTTCTGTTGCTAGTCTTTCTTCATTCTGAGCCTTTGTTTTCCTGACTTTGTCTTTGCACATTCTGGCTGTCTGCTGATAATCAGCCTTATTTATGTGTCCTTCTTCCATTTTTTGTACTTGTCTTTTTTGTCTTTCAGTTTGTCTGAGAGATCTTTGTGCAGCCATGCTGATTTCTTCTTGACTTTGTTTTCTTTTTCAGTGGTATTGTGCTGGACTGGGCTTTTATGATAGCATTTTCCAAAGTTTCCCATGCTTCTTGAGTTGTTTTCCCCTTTAGAATTTTCATCCATGGAATTTTTCCTAGGTTCTGTCTGAGTTTGTTAAAATCAGTTCTTTTGAAATTTAAGACATTGGTTGAATTATTTTCTACTGCTTGTGTTTGCATTATATTGAATTTCAGTATGATGTGATCACTTTCTCCCAAGGCTCCGGCAACTTCAACTACCTCTATCATTTCTTCTCTATTAGTAAGAATTAGGTCCAGTATAGCTTTACTTCTAGTTCCCCCCTCCAATTTTTGGATGACAAAGTTGTTGGCTAGGTTGGTTAGGAATCTGTTTGATCTCCCGCTCGCTGCAGAGTTTGTCTCCCAGCTGATATCTGGGAAGTTGAAGTCTCCCATTACTACTGTGGTATGCTTCCTACATAAATTTGTTAACTGGCTGGCAAAAAGTCAATCTATTTCTTCTGATTGGTTGGGTGGTTAGGTTAATATTAAAACCAAAGAATAATTACATTGTTTTATTTTATGCACAAATAGCATTCATGGTGGATGTGAAGGTATCCTACTGGGGTCCAAATCCACTGCATCAATGCTGCTCATCCAACAGCTGAAATGAAGTTGGAGCTAATCTTGCTCAAAGGGCCTGCATAGAATGATAAACTCATGGAAGCAGTCATATAGGTCCTGCTTAGTGCAGATAAACCTATTCAGAAGGGAGTGGAAAACATGAGCTAAATAATTTATTTCTTTTCTGGATTCTTTATGGCAGGCTCAGAGCAAAAGGAAGGGGAAGAGAATAGCTCAGCTA